>NC_066581.1:472367078-472686117 GCF_024323335.1 Lathyrus oleraceus | reverse complement strand
GAAAACAAACAACGCCCACCTCCGATGGGGAAACAGCAACCTTCAGACTTGCTGGGGAAATAACACTCTCAACCCTGCTGGGGAGGATAGCAACCTTCAGACTTGCTGGGGAAATAACATCAACCCTGTTGGGGATTACAGCAAACTCAACCCTGCTGGGGATTACAACACTTCAGGCCCGGCTACTGAGGAACAAAATACCCATAGACACCTCCGTTGGGGAAGTAGCAACCTTCAGACTCTCTGGGGAACTAACAATCCTCAGACTTGCTGGGGAAAGGGCAACCTTCAGGCTTGGCTGCTGAGGATACAAGCCCTGAACTAGCTTTGGACAACCCAACTCCTCACACTACTGAACAGTGTTAAGACACCTTTGAACAAACTGTGGCTCATCTACTTTAGCCAGCAATCAAAGATAGCAACCTGCAAAACAGCAAGACATATGCCCCAAGGGATTATATGGACAAAATACACTCAAGTGTACTCAACATTCAAAATGATTTTCAAATGTTTTATCTTTCTGCACGTTATTGTCTAGCCTTCATGTTTTTTAGATGCAATGTTTATCAAAAATTCGGACGTTTTGCAAACAAAACAGTAAAATAAAAACAAGAGAGCAATTTAACTGAATAACGACTTTTATTGATTGAAAATGGCCTATAAAGGCAAATACACCAGGAAGCAATTCCTAGGAAGAGGTAATTGCGCCAAAAAAGGAAATAAACTATCCTATTGGCAATGTGAACACGGCATCCACTATTTTCCAATTCTGTTATGACTCACAGATCCCCAATTTTCTCCCAAATTCCTTGCTTTCTGAGAAGAACGATTGGACCGATCACATCCTTCGAGATGGTAGAAACTGAAGCGCGATGAAGTATAGATAACTCAGACTGTAGTCTTTGCTTTAATCCCTCTTTTGCCTGGATCGCCTTTTCAGGTTTTCGACTTACCGGGTCTACATATTTTTTTCACCTTTATCCCTAACTTTTGCCCTAACCTTTTTCTCTTTTTTTCTTGGTTCGCCGGGATGCCCTTTTTTGCCTGGACTCTTTTATTCTTTTCGTCCAGCGGGTCAATTTATGCGAAGTATTTTTTAACTGCATCCGCATTCACAGGGGATGGAGAATCCTCACCATCCGTGGTCGTTAACAACGAGGCTTCGCCAGAGAAAACCTTCTTGACCACGAATGGGCGTTCATAACGGTGGGTCCACTTGCCCCGACGATCGTTCTGAGGAGGAAGGATCCTTTTCGACACCACGTCTCCCACATGATACCCACGAGGTCGCACCTTTCGGTCAAAGCACGCTTCATTCGCTGTTGGCACAACTGCCCATGACAAACGGTTGCCAGCCTCTTTTTCTCAATTAGGCTCAACTCTTCGTACCGAGTCCTTATCCACTCCGTCTCTTTCAATTTTACATCCATCAGGACTCTCAATGACGGAATCTGGACCTCAACTGGTATCCCCGCTTCCATCCCATACGAGCGAGAAAGGCGTTGCCCCAGTAGATGTACGCACTGAGGTTCAATACCCAGGATACTAGCTTCGTGTTCAGCCACACTGTTGTTGGTGCATTCCAATGCTAGCCGGGCAGCAAAAGGACCGTGGGCTCCCCTTTGGCGTAACCAAAGCAACACCAACCCCGCTTCCATTCACGTTAACGACCCCATCAAACATCAGAATCCGTTCGGATTCGGGGTCAGGCCCCTCCTCCGGGATCGGTTCCTCACAATCTTTCGATTTGAGAACCATGATGTCCTCATCAGGGAATTCAAACTTCCTCGATTGATAATCATCAATGGGCTGCTGGGCGAGGTAATCAGATAGTACACTCCCCTTGATTGCTTTATGAGAGGTGTACTGAATATCATATTCAGTCAAAATCATTTGCCCTCTTGCAACCCGTTCGGTTAATGCTGGCTTCTCAAAAGTATACTTGATCGGGTCCAACTTGGAAATCCATAAAGTGGTATGAACCAGCATATACTGTCTCAGTCGGCGAGCAGCCTATGCCAAAGTACAACAAGTTTTCTCGAGCAGTGAATATATTGTTTCACAGTCGGTAAACTTTTTGCTAAGGTAAATTGCATGCTCTTTTCGACCAGACTCGTCATGCTGCCCCAGTACACACCCTATAGACCCCTCGAGGGCTGTCAAGTACAGAATTAACGGTCGTCCCTCCACGGGAGGCAATAGAATCGGAGGCTCCTGCAAAAATTCTTTTATTTTTTCAAATGCAGCCTGACAATCATCATTCCACCTGACCGTTTGATCTTTTCTTAACAACTTGAACTATGGGTTCACGCGTGGCTGTTAGATGAGATATGAACCATGAAATGTAGTTCAATCTACCTAAGAAACCACGAAATTCTTTTTCTGTTCTCGGTTCAAGCATTTCTTGTATTGCTTTTTTTTTCTCTGTTTTTTTTTTAGCAGGATCAACCTCGATTCCTCTTTCGTTCACAATAAGCCCCAACAACTTACCGGACCGCACTCCGAAAGTGCACTTATTCGGATTCAACCTCAGTCTGAGTTATCTCAACCAGTCAAACAGCTTGGCCAGATCTGCCAGATGCCCCTCTTCAGTTTGGGACTTTGCTATCATGTCATCAACATAGCATTCAATTTCATGATGAATCATATCATGAAACAAAGTCACCATGGCCCTCTGGTACGTAGCACCGGCGTTATTTAGACCGAATGGCATCACCTCCACTCTTGACACTCGCCTCCAAGGTGGCCCCAACCTTTACTTCCTTTCAGACCTCCTTGGTGCCCAGATTAACAATTTCAACTCGCTCCTCGTGCGGTTGAATCACCTTCTCCTCTGATTTCAACAATCTGGCTAATTCCCTCGGTAATTCACAATCTTCTTCGCCTTCTTCTTCGGCATGATAGATCGGATTTTCGAAGTCATATGAGGGTGTAACAGAATTGTTATCAATGAGATCCGGAGAATACAAAAGTCGGAACGAAGCCAATCAAAAGGCAGGAAAAATGAAAACAAACATTGCCATTTTTATTTTTTAAAATTGCAAAAATAAATGAAAAACAGGGAACACCGCTTTTACTACAAAACATCCGTTTATTAATGATGCAAAATGTTGCAAAATGAAACACATGAGGTGGCCCTTACAATGGACCGATACGTTTCGGGCAAAACGTATGGCTTTCATGCAAACAGAATTGAAAAACAGAAATATTACTCTTCACGTAGAGTGACAGTGATGATCTTTGAGACCTTCCAATTCTCTGGTACGCACGATTTTATCCACGATTCGAGCTCGCAGTCACTGCCAATCTCTTCACCCACCGCACAGGCGTGACCTGGATCCAGCATTCCAGCACCGATGAACGTAAACGGTTGATGGCGTCCTCTGTTCTGCCCAGACGAGTCTTGGCCCGGCTGATAGCCAACCCCGAACCTATCTGCTTTCACCGTAATGTCTACCATTCTTCCCCAGCCTTGGGCTTTTCCATTCTTCACCACTTCCATGGCCTGTTTGTAAGAAGAAATGGACGACTTTTTCTCTTTCTCAGCAACAATGGCATTCTCCGCCTTGACAGTTTCAAACGCATGACATGGTGTTTCACATGGTTCACTGTCCATTTCCACCTCCAACATTCTTTGGATCGTCTCCTTTATCATTGCACACCCATTCATGGCGACAGCCGCACAATAATTATCACAACTAGGGAAAACTCCACTCTTCATCAGATGACTCTGGACCTCAGACATTGGAGTTCTTAACTGATCCACATTCGTCTCCTCCATTTTTCTCTTGTCCTTTGACATCACGTTCACCCCCATAGGACCATGCATTGGCACGGGGTCAGCATTAACATTCGGTGTCGGTGCGAAATTGATGGCTTTAGAATCCACCAAATCTTGGACGACATGCTTAAAAGCTCTACAACCCTCAATGTGATGTTCGGGTGCCCCAGAATGGAACTCGCACCTGACGTTCTCATCGTAATTTGCAGGCCTCTGACCTGGTCCTACCGGAACCAACATCCTCAGCTGAACCAACCCAAGATCCTTCAACCTCTTAAACAGGAAGGTATAAGTCACGGGTGGCTTATCAAACTGACGATCTGTCGTCCCTCTTCTCACCTGGCACCCAGCTCTCTATGCTCTCTGTTGAGGTGGTTGTTGTTGCTATTGTACAAACTGATTACCAACAGGAATAGTCACTGCAGCAGCATACGGGTGGTAACGATCTATACCGTGCCCCTTTTTGGCATACACATCACTTGATTCAACCTCCTTCTTGTGCTGACCATTACCAGAGGGTTCCTTTACTCCAGAAAACGGAGCCTTTCCCTGAGTTTTCTCCATTCTCAGCCAGTTTTCAATCCTCTCCAACCTCTCGGAGATTGCTTTCTGCCCCAAGGTGAACCCTTGCATGACACTGATCAACTCACCCATCTTCTCCTTCAGCTCGAGAATGTCAGCGTTGGGTGGATTCATCATTCTGGGTTTGTTGCACCTGGTAGGGTATCTGTGCGGACGAGCTATGTGCAGAGGAATGATCCGATGTGCGCGAGCAGCGATTCCTGAGTCAATCACACAGGTTAGATACTGACACCTACAAAACAGAAAAAGGGTTAATATGACTCACACATGAATGCAATGTCTATCCGTATGAGGAACATTCTGTCCTTTGATTCTGGCTTCATCGAGATGGATAATAATTTGACAATAACATTTTGACATCAGGATGTCTCTCAACCAGAATCTCAGTCGAGAAGGTACCCTGAGTACGGATAGACATGAGTTAAATGCAGATGAATGCAAAATGGGAATGATGCAGATGCATGAATGCAAGTCACAGTGCCATCCTCCAAGTCATCTGAGCACCCATCAAGTCTCTGAACCGGTCACAGTCATCTGAGGGCCCAAGTAACCACAAATCCAACTTGGGTTGTTTCGAAATAAACGGAACCAGTGGATACATCACCATCATCACAGGAATATCCACTGAACGGATGACAACAAGTTCCTCTGAACAAGTACCCTTGGATTCAACCCGGGGATCCAAAATAAACGGAACCCACTGATAAATACCACGGACAACATTCCAGCATCTCAGAAATAAATCCACAAGTCCATCTGAACCATAGTCACCATCAGTACCTGCAAATGATTCAATCCCGCCCCACACACGGGTGTCATCTAGGCCAGGGTAAGGTCAAGAGAAACGTAGGATAAACAATCCTTTCAAGAATATCATCATATGCACACCAGGTGTATGCAACGATAATACCCCATTAGAATCTGAACTGCTCGTGATATCATGTTCCGCTAAGTGGCGCCATACCACCCGCTTCCCATGAATCACTCTATTCCTAGGTGTCCTAAAGCTCACTCATAGCCTGGGTATTGGGCCTTTTACCTCTTGTGACTCCCACCCAACAGAGAAACAGATACACAGCCAGCACAATGATAATATGATGCATGCAAACGCATATGCACATATATACAATCACAGCATAATAATCATAAATGCAATAAATAAAGCAGCAAAAGAAACCAAAACTATCCTAGAGAGCGCTAGGATTGACTTGCTTAGGGAAGATGGACCAGCAAGAGGTCAACTTCTTTATAGATCCCCAGCAGAGTCGCCAGCTGTCGCATACGCAAAAAACAACCGGCGGGAAAAAGACACAGAGCCGCCACCGTGCGTTATTTATCCCAAAGGAGGGAAAGGAAACGCTCGAAGTAAACCTGAAAAAGGGAAAGGAATGGTCTTACGACCAGAGATTGCTAGGATCAGGAGTCGGTTACGCAAGGGGAAGGTATTAGCACCCCTCACGTCCATCGTACTCGACGGGATCCACGCTCAAAAGAAAAGAATAAGGTTGTTGAATAACTGCTCAAAGAATGCACACACACTAGAATAAAACACAGGAGAAAGAAGACGGAGAAAGCGGACTCGGCAGGATGTCGCATCCTGGGCCTACGTAGTTTGTCAGGCACAAACATCAGAGTTGACGTAGTTCGGGGAAATGGGGAACGTGCTCGCTAGGACATCGCATCCTATGCATACGTATCTTCTCTAACCAGAGAAAGAATCAGAGCACCCGTAGCTCGGCTAACGCACGCCAAAACACTGAAAAAGGACGCTGAGACGTCAAGAGAAATATACAACAGGAAACGGAATGCCAATAAATGGTCTTACATCTGACTCCGAACAAACAAACGCAAACAGGAAACAAAATGCCAATAAATGGACTTACATCCAACTCCACAAACAACAAACAAACGGGAAACCGAATGCCAATAGATGAACTTACATCAGACTCCGGACAAGCAAACGCCAACAGGAAACGGAATGCCAATGGCTGGTCTTACATCC
The DNA here is from genome assembly GCF_024323335.1 of Lathyrus oleraceus. Taxonomy (NCBI): domain Eukaryota; kingdom Viridiplantae; phylum Streptophyta; class Magnoliopsida; order Fabales; family Fabaceae; genus Lathyrus; species Lathyrus oleraceus. The sequence goes on along the minus strand of NC_066581.1, from coordinate 472,679,752 downwards.
GACTCCTAACACACACCCACGAAAAGAAGAAGGGTCTCGATTGCAACTGGGGCAAGAGAAAAGGAAGGTCTCGATCGCAACGAGGGCGAGAGAAAAGGAAGGTCTCGATCGCAACGAGGGCGAGAGAAAAGAAGGATTAATGTTAGTCGTCAGTCAAACTCGACAAGACATCGCATCTCGTGCCTAGGTATCTCATCTGAACATGAGAATCAGAGTTGCCGTAGTTTGGCTAAACTATTTCTGTTTGTTTTGTGTTTTTTAGATGAACAACATCACTACGCAATCTACCAGATGCTCGACCTTTGGAGACTTACTCACCTGTAGTAGAAGGAGTCAACGTGTCCTTAAGGGAAGATAATGTTTGTTTGTGTTTTAGGAAAGCTCACGCAAGAAAGGAAGTCCTAGACGAAGGAACCGTGCTACCTCAATTGACATGCAAACGAGAGACTATGCGAAGTCTAGCAAACCTATGGGGATACAATCACACCACACAAACACATACAGCATGAAGTAAACACACCAACAAGGGGGCTCAAACATCAAGGGTGAGGCTTTAGTCAAGGGGTCATATCAACCTCGAAAAACAAGCCGGGCTTTAGTCAAGGGGTCATATCAACCTCGATAAACAAGCCAACTGTAGGGTATCTGAGGCTCTTAACCACTGACATTGACCGTCAGGGTGAGCAGATGAAAGGTAATGAGGATTGGACCTCATAGCTCTTAACCCGGGCATGGGTGAGCTTCAATCAATGAAGACGCGGGGATCCAGAATGAGGGACCCTACTCCACTTGACTGACTCTATATACAAGGATCTTGGGTTAGGTTCAAGAGCCTCAGCACGTGGTGCGAGCATAATGAACGACTCAAACGATTAGCAGGGGACTGACTGCTAGTCCCTTCTATCTGCCAATTGCCTCTTCACTTAGGAGGACTTAAGTATCCATGCCTCGACAAGGAGGTCTTTAGCACAAACATAAACAAACACAATCATTGCCTCTTAAGGAGAACTTCAGCCAAATGCCTGCCAAAAGAAACGACAGGGCTTCCCGACTACATGGAGTTAGAGGATGATTACCTAGGTGGTATACCAACCACAAGCAAAGCAAAGCTCAAGCAATGGGCTAAAAGCGACTAAAGTACCTGTAAGAAAGTCAAACAAGTCAATATTCACATTCAGACAAGTCAAACAGACAATCAACAGTGGTTCCTCAATATGCACACAAGGTAAGTCAACATGTGTAAGCAACTCAAGTGAGTTCTTCACCAAGGATCCTACAACACAACCAAGGTTAGTGGACAAAGTAATTTGCATCTCAAGTTGTGAGACTATACCAATCATTAGTGCTAAACCTGAAACACAAACACAATTGGTGAGCACAAACCACTAGTACCAAGACTAGGGTCAAAGGCAAAGCAAATAGTCAAAACAACAATTGATATTTCACATGAAGCTCACTTATTCAAGTAGGAACATGTCCTAAAAAGGACCAGACTCAAATCCTAAGGCAAATCCATCTAATGATCATGCTAAGGCAAAGGCACACAATGTGACCAACAATTGGGCATTCAAATGAGAAAATGCACATTAAATCAAAAACTCATCCAATGATCATGAAATTTTTTATGTGATATCAACATGTTAAACATAATCATCATGCAAAAATCTAGAATCAGAGGAGCTCAATTGGCATGTCAATGAAAATGAACAAGATCAACATCAAAATGTGTGACACACATTGTCACACCATACATTCATGTATCTAAAACAGAAATGAAAAATGCTAAAAATGCCAAACAAAAGCTCAAACATCATGCAACATGTTAGGACTCAGCACATCAAATTTCAAGGCATTTGGACAATTAATGAGCATTTCACAATCAATTGAATGAAGCATGGTAGTTTTGCATACATGTTCAAACATCAGTTCACATTCAAAAATCCAAAAATGATAAAATCAGGAAATTCATACCACAAAATAATAGACATTACAAGGAACATGTGGCAAAAACTTTGGATTAAATTGGATGCATATGCTATTTTTAGTGATTTTTTGAAGTAACGAATAAAAAATGAAATAATGTTGCAAATCATATGGAAAATGAAATGAAGAGAAAATTGGAACAATGCAACAGGTAAGGATCGAACCAAGGTTATGGCAGTCAAAATGAGCGCTTGAAATAAAAACAAATGAAATGTCCACGCCTGGAATCGAACCCAGGGCATATCAAAACGCCGTGTTTGGCTATGGTACAATTAAATCAAATGGATTTTCCAGAATGTCCTCAGCAAGAATCGAAGCGAGGTTACAAGCGCGTTTTGTACAAAATGCTGCGTACCACTTAAATGAGTTGGCAAGCCAACTCAGAGTCAACGTACGCGTGGACCAGGTCAGGGAAGCGCTAGCCAATGGTTTCGCCACAAGGACGCATGCGTGGCAGCGTACAAGGCAAACCCTAGCACCTTTTTCAGACGGTGGAGCAAGGCGGTTTCCACCGTCTTCTCCGGTAGAACGCTGGCGACGATCATGAGAAAAAAATACCAGAATGGAGAATGCCATATATGGATCGAACCGCCATTGCATGTAGATCATGAATCCAACATCTATTTGACCTAACTCTCAATAACAAGCATGGATCGAAGGAAAACAAATTGGACTTCCAAACTTTAAATTGACACAACTCATTCAATTCTCATCCATTTTCAAAAGTCTGTATATCAAAATCATCAGCATGGAAAACTCTACAAGATCATGGCAATAAAACAGCAAATAGTGAGATTCGAAATCCAACCTTCTTGGAGAGCAGTGAGTTGAAACAGTTGATTCGAGCTCCAGCAATGTCCAGATCTTCTCCTCTATGTGTATCTTGAAGTTTGATGCAAGAAATATCAGCTGAATCCTCTTGAATGAAGCTTAATCTTCAAGATCCATCTTCATGAGTTTGTGCACGATTTGCTTGATTCTTGGCCAATTTCTTCAAATCAATGCTTGATTCCTACTCAATGACACATGCTGAACACGATTATGCAATAAAATCAATGAGTTATGTGAAGAAAATTCAAGTTTCAATTGAGAGAATTTTTGGAGGGAAGTGAGATTCTAGATCTAGAACTTGTAAGAATGAGAAATTCTGTTACAATTAAGCTTATATATGACCTGTTAATTACTTTGCTAATGATGATTAGGCTTGGCTAATGAAAAGTTAAGAAGAAATAAGGTGTATGACCAAAAATGCAAAATGAGGGTGCATGGCTCAACCCCACGTGAACAGTAGCATGTTAGGGCCCAAAGTCATTTAAAATCATCCAACAATCATGATGGAATTGGAATTAAGTTCATGTGATGCACCAATTTTAAATTCTTCATTTTCCCTCCAAAAAGCACATGCATGCACCAATGATCATGTGTGATTGTTTCATGCAATGCCATGATGGATTTGGAAAATATAAGTGCAAAGAAGCAATATGCAAAAAGAGTGACTCAATTTGGAGTTTTGAATCAAAAGTTATGGCACTTTGAAGTTTCATGCACACTTGGTGATCATTTGCTCATAACTCCTCAACCATTCATCAGATGCTCATGATCTTGGACTTTTTGGAAATGGGAGAGAAAGATCTTCAACTTTCATGTTGACCAAAATTTCATTTGAAGCCTCTTTGATATTGGAAAGTCAAGTTGAATGTGGTCCATAAACTTGCCATTTTTGGAAACTTGAAATTACAGGTCACTTTCCATTTTTGGAAACTTTTGGTCTGACTTCAAAATCTTCAATGTAGATGTTTGACATGATGAATGAACCTCTTTTGGACATGAATGAAGTGTCTCAAACCATTTCTCCACCTCCTAGCCCTCAGTTGACTTTCAGTCGACTTGTATGGGCCTCAGACCTGGGAATGCACTAATGACTTTTGAGCCTCTAGCACTTGGTACAATAGCTTCAAAATGAACCTTGATTCATATAAGCTCTTTAGAATAGTCATGTGGCCTTCATCTCAAGGAAAACTTGCTCTCTTTGCACAGATGAATCCTCTTGATGCCAATGATGGATTGCCATGATGCAATGCAATATGTAATGATATATGACCTAAAAAATGAAATGAATGCATGAATGGGGGGGTGCAAATTTGAGGTGCTACACAGATGCCCCAGGCGGGTAAATCTGGCTCTGAAGGAAACACTTGATATCATAATACCATGGCTTATCATCTTTTACTTCTTCTACTGCAAATACATGAGCTGGTCTGTCCAAGCGCATCACGGTGATATTGGGGACTTCATTCCACAATTTAACCACAATCATTGAAGCAAGCGTAGCAAGAGCATCTGCCATCCGATTCTCATCTCGAGAAATATGATGGAAGTCAACCTCAATAAAGAACGTTGAAATCCTCCTCGCATAATCTTTGTATGGAATGAGGCCAGGCTGATTCGTTTCCCATTCACCCTTAATCTGATTAACAACGAGGGCCGAATCACCATATACATCAAGATGCTTGATCCTTAGATCAATACATTCCTCCAATCCCATAATACAGGCCTCATACTCAGCCATATTATTCGTGCATTTGAAAGTTAGCCTTGCTGTAAAAGGAATATGCGCGCCCTGAGGAGTAATAATCACGGCCCCAATACCATTTCCATACTGATTTACAGCGCCATCAAACACCATACTCCATCTGGAACCAGGCTCTGGCCCTTTATCAAGTGTAGGCTCATCGCAATCTTTTACTTTCAAATACAGAATTTCCTCATCCGGGAAGTCATACTGAACTGACTGATAATCTTCAATAGGCTGATGTGCCAAATGGTCAGCCAAGATACTACCTTTAATAGCCTTCTGAGCTCGATACTCAATATCATACTCAGATAACAACATCTGCCAACGGGCAATTCTCCCTGTTAAAGCAGGCTTCTCGAAGATGTACTTGATTGGATCCATTCTGGATATCAACCAAGTCGTATGATTTATCATATACTGGCGTAAGCGCTTAGCAGCCCAAGCCAAAGCACAGCATGTCTTTTCAAGCATTGAGTATTGAGACTCACAATCAGTGAACTTCTTACTCAGGTAGTAAATAGCATACTCCTTCTTCCCTGATTGGTCTTGCTGACCAAGGACACAACCCATCGAGTCTTCAAGAACAGTCAGATACATGATCAAAGGTCTTCCCTCTACAGGCGGAGACAGAATCGGAGGCTCAGACATATATTCTTTAATACTGTCGAGAGCTTTCTGGCAATCCTCGGTCCAATCATGAGACTGATCTTTCCAGAGGAGCTTGAATATAGGCGCACATGTGGCAGTCATGTGGGATATGAATCTGGAGATATAATTCAAGCGGCCAAGAAAACCTCGGACTTGCTTCTCAGTTTTGGGCGCAGGCATCTCTTGTATTGCTTTGACCTTTGCAGGATCAACCTCAATACCTCTTTCACTAACAATTAAGCCCAATAACTTTCCAGAACGGACTCCAAATGTACACTTGTTGGGATTCAGACGAAGCTTATATTTCCTCAAACGCTGGAAAAGCTTCAACAAATGCTCTACATGTTCATCTTCCGTTCTTGACTTAGCAATCATATCGTCAACATATACCTCAATCTCCTTGTGCATCATATCATGAAACAAGGTGGTCATAGCTCGTTGATACGTGGCTCCGGCGTTCTTCAAACCGAAGGGCATCACTCGATAACAGAATGTTCCCCAAGGTGTGATGAATGTTGTCTTCTCCATATCCTCGGGTTCCATTTTAATCTGATTATATCCAGAAAATCCATCCATAAACGAGAAGACTTTGAATTTAGCTGTATTGTCTACCAACATATCAATGTGTGGTAGAGGGAAATCATCTTTCGGGCTAGCTTTATTCAAGTCTCTATAGTCCACACACATCCGGACTTTTCCATCTTTCTTAGGCACGGGCACAATATTGGCCACCCATTGAGGATATATAGAAGTCACCAGAAACCCCGCATCAATTTGCTTCTGAACTTCCTCTTTGATCTTCACTGCCATATCGGGATGAGTTCTTCTGAGCTTCTGCTTCACAGGCACGCACTCAGGCTTTAAAGGTAGGAAATGTTGCATAATATCAGTATCTAAACCAGGCATGTCTTCATATGACCAGGCAAAGACGTCAACATATTCTCGTAGTAACTTAATCAACCCCTTCTTAACAGATTCTTCCAGAAGTGCCCCAATCTTTACCTCTCGCATACAATCTTCAGACCCCAAGTTGACTATTTCCAGATTCTCAAGATGCGGCTGAATGATCTTCTCTTCATGCTCAAGTAGACGGGTGATCTCATCAAGAATCTCTTCAACATCATCTTCCTCTGCCTCAAATACAGGGAATTCAAAATTGGGAGATGGTGTTGGGTCATTATGTTCAATGAGTTTAGAAATCAACATGCATAATGATTTTTGGATATGGAAAGCTTTTAGAAATCAAACAAGGCAAATCATCATGCAGATGAGAAGATTGATTTTATTTTATTTTTTTAGGGTTTTATGTGATCACCAATTTCATGCAAAAACAAAAAGGGAAAATAAATGTGAAAAACAAACATTTAACATGAATTTATTGAATGAAAATATCATTGCACTTATGCGCCAACAATGTCATCACTCCTCCTTTTGGCATGGGAGAAGGGTTTTTAAACAAAGTGATTATTACGTTGACTTATGGACAACTGTTGGAATATCCACAATGACCCAATTGTTGCAGACCCCACCAGGGATGATGAAGTTGCCAGAATCCTTTGTATCTTCTTCTAAAACAGCAGCAACCTCCTCATCTAGACCAATGTGGATGAAACCTCCACTCTTGAATAACCCTTGCTTGTTGAAAGTACCAGAAGAAAAACCTATGCTAGCCCGGGACTCGTTGTCTTCTAACTCAATCATTTTTTCTAAACCAGTGGTTGCACCATGCTCAATGGCCAACTTTGCATCTTTGTAGGAAGCAAATGAAGGAGTTCTTTTCTGAACAGGTTTAGCTATAGATAAATCTTGGAAAGGAGTTCCAACTTCAACCTCAACATCTATATAAGAGAAGGAAGACAAATGGCTAACCAGGAGAGCCCTTTCTCCCCTACCACTACCAGCTTCTTGTTTTTCACGAATTTCAATTTTTGGTGTAGTACCGGTGAGTCAGCTTGTCTTCAAAATAAATGAAGGACACAGAGTTAGACCACAGGGCAAGGGACCGGAAACAAAACCTGCTTATGCATATGATGCATGCAATGCTTGTGCATATGATTTGTTTTTTTTCAAAGGAACTTTAGAGTTTTACTTGCAAATTTTGGAATTATTTAACATTTATCGCATATGGAAATATCTCATCAAATAATATCAGGGGAAAGAAGTGCAGCATCGTCAATCATGTGCAAGAGAAAAGGAAAATAATCGTCCTATGGATCCCTAGAAACAATCATCCAAAGCTCTGGACGCAGGAAGATAAGATGCGTGAAGCCTCTTCACCTCCCTCTCGTAGGCTGCCTCCATATCAGCCTTCTCTTTGGCGAGTCGATCGTACTTCCTTTTCCAAAACTTGGAAGACTGAGGAAGTAGAGAAGTCCATTCATTATCAGGGTCATCAATAACCTGATGCTCAAGAAACTCAATCAACACATCCTTCTCCTTAATCTGCTGAAGCAACTCTTCACGTTCACGGATCCAGGAACGTGAACGGTCTTCGTCTCTCAACTCCTCTACTCCTTGATTAGGGAGGGTTGAAGGCCCATCCATAATCATAGGTGTAGGTCTCAGATACTCGTAAGGCATGAGATACTCAGACGCTCTCTTCCTTACCCAAGCAGTATAAGGCTCCAAAGCGATGCAATTCTTGGGACCCAACTCTTTCCTTCCTTTCCTATGAATCTTGCGCCAAGCGCGGACCATCCTAGCTTTCAAGCCTTGGGGATCTTTACCATCCTGAAAGAATACACCCTCTAACAGAATGTTATTGGGTTTATCCTTTAAGGGGAACCCAAGCTGCCGACGTGCCAAAACAGGATTGTAGTTAATCCCACCACATGTACCAAGAAGAGGTACATTGGAGAATTCGCCACAAGAGTCAATAATCCGCACACCATCATACACATGGTTATACCAAGAGATATCATCATTAGTGAGAGACATAAGTCTCGTGGACCACCGTAGACATTCCTTGTTCTCCTTGAAAGCGACCGTCTGAGGTAAGTGAGAAATAAACCACTTATACAACAGAGGCAAACAACACACAATGGCGCCACCACCCTTTGCATTCCTCATATGCAAAGAGAAGTAGGTATCGCCCAACAGAGTCGGAACGGAATTAAGAGTAGAGAAAATCCTAATAGCGTTCACATCCACAAACTTGTCGATGTTGGGGAATAACACTAGCCCATAGATGAGAAGTACAAATATGGCCTCAAAGGCGTCCTCACTCATGGCCTTCCCATACATAGTAGCTTGAGCAATGAGGAACTCAGAAGGGAGACCTTGAATTCCCCCTTTGGTAGTCATATGAGCCTCAACCAGAGATTCATCTACGTGTAACATGTCTGCTATCTCTTGAGAAGTGGGAACCCTTTCCAAGCCACTGAACGGCAAGTGATCCAGAACAGGTATACCCACAAGATAAGCATACTCCTCAAGTGTAGGCAAAATCCGAAAATGTGAAGCAACGGTACAAGGGATCATAAAACTGCACCAATACACTCATCAATCCTTCATCCACCTGAGTAGTCAAAAGAGGAAGAAGCTTCCCAAAACGAGCCTTGAAACCCAAGGGATCTAATACATAAGATGTCAAATTCCTTAACTCTTTCAAGTCTAGTTGTCTGAAACTGTACTTCTTTGTATTCCTTCTTTGTCTTTCCATGTCTGAAAATTTTGCAAATAGACCTCTTAAGTTCCTTGAAAATTTTCTCATTATTTTGATGATATGAATGCAAATGGGTGCATGAATGCATGAATGCAACAATCACACTCAAGGATCAAGCAAAGCACACCAAACAAAGGTCATGGGATGGATCATGTTATCCTTAATATCAACCATCCATTTTGGTGGATTATGGTTTACACCTTATCAACACCCAAGTTCCATTGATATTAAGGATACCTGAACGGATCAACCATGAATCAAGGGTTTGTTGTAAGTCACGAGCATGTAGTTTAGGTTAAGAACCACCCAAAGGGAGTGTACTAAGGTTTAAACCTGCCAAACATGTTCTACAAAAGGTTCCCATAGTCATCATCCCATCTTTTGGATATTATCGGAGAAACGACTACTCGTGTTCCAAAAATATTCTCAAGAGAGACTCTTAGGAGTGTAGTATCGCGTAACAATCGTATCAAATCTTACACTTGAACGACTTTCGCACTACATCCTACGAATAGGCCAAGATGGGTTTGGTAAACTAAGGTCCTTGGCTTCTAAGGTCTATATTGGAAAGAGTAATGTCTAACCATAACTACTTGCGTGACATTATTGATCCCAACATGACCTCCACCAAGTAAATGGGCTTGCAAGTCAACTTGCTAAGGAATAACTCCACACAAGTCGACAAGACTATGCCATTCTCATATCCTAAGTGCACTCGAGTTCGGGTATAGAACTCATCTCACAAAGATCACCAAGCATACAAGGAATTAATATTCAAACAATTCAATCATTACATACAATACAGTAATCCCAAATTGCACAAAAATATGTCACACAAAAAGTATACAATACAATATAACAAATATGAAAAGTAGGCAAAACCTACTAGGATTTTCACGTCCCCAGCAGAGTCGCCACTTTTCTGTAGCGGGGTATTCGTTACCATTGGAGATATTGACTAAATCCAAGGTAAATCATACAAGTCGAGTCACCACCGCACTTCTATTTATCCAAAGGAATGGTTAGAAAGTGAACAAAAACCTAAAAGTTTTATCGAATCAAAAACTAGTAAAAATGTCAGAGATCTGGGTAAGGGGGTTGGTTATGCAATGGGAAGGTGTTAGGCACCCAAAGCATCCTAGGTACTCCTAGGGAGCCATTTTCACATTTGTTGCAAAGGTTGTTGTTTTTGTTAAAATTTATTTGTGCAAACATGATTGAAGGGATGAGAAAAGCGTGTATGTTTATCTAATGTACTACTTACTCAAAGAAAGGTCAAAAGAAAATGACTCGCACGGATGTCGCATCCACTGCATACGTATCTCATCTGAATCTGAGAATCAGAGTCTTCGTAGCTCGGCTACCTATGGGTTAAAGAGGAGTGTGCTCGGTAAGACATCGCATCTTATGCCTACGTACCTCATCTGGAATAAGAATCAGAGCAAAACGTATGTTCGACTAACTACGGGTTAAGGGTTGAACGACGTTACTACGCGATCTACCGGATGCTCAACCTTTGGAGACTTATTCTCCTATAGTAGAAGGAGTAAACGTGTTCTTAGGAGAAGAAAAATCAATGAGTTTGGGGTGTTTTAGGGATGCTCATGCAAAAGGGCAGTCCTAGATGAAGGAACCGCGCTACCTTAAATGACATGCCACGAGAGGCTATACGAAACCTAAGAAATCGGTAACATGCGGGAAAAGTAAAGTACCACGTGGATAAGGATCCGAAGTAACAACAATTTAAGAGGTAAGAAAACCAAAGACCCTTTCAAGCTAAGCACCATCAAAGAAAACGAGTCAGTACAGGTAATCGGAATAAACCTCCATGTGGTATCCCACAAATAAAGTGGAATACCAAGCAAGCTATCCCTGCAAGAGGATGTGAGCCCTCACAAACACTCAACAAACAAGTTAGAGTAATATGACAGAATTAGGAGAAAACAATGTCATGACAAACACAAGACAAATTAGAGCAAACAGGAAAAAACAACTATTGTCGCGATCGCTGCTGCATCGCCTAGCGAAGGTGCTAGCGAGCGCCTGCGGGTTCTGGATTTCCCATTGATGACAGTACAATTTTAGGGACTCCAAACCCTATGGTATCCCTTTCAGAAATCAAGTGATCAAAACATTCAAGGTATTGTTTACACATTCATGCATATCTAAACCTGTGGGCAAAAACTGAACGATACCTCACACATTCAGAGTATTCAAATTAAAAGCATAGAGTAATGGGGATAAGGGCAAACCTGATTAGAGAGACAGATGAAACTCGAAAGGCACGACTGGGTTTGCAAAGCAATGTTAGGGTTTGCGTGAGGCGGAGGCGAAAGTGTGTGAGTCCGAGTGAACCTTTCAGAGTTGCCTGGAGGTTGCTGCAGATTAGTTCGTAGGTTTCCCTTCTGCCTCTTTTCTCTCTCTTTTTCTCCAGGGTTTGTAATAGTCTCCAGCCTCTATTTCTCAAATGAAGCTCTGGTATTTATAACCTGATTTTGGTGGCTTGGTGGGCTCAGAATCAAGCCCAAAATTTTCTGTTATTTTCCAAAATGTGCGCGCTTCGCCTAGCGAAGGATCTGCTCGCCCAGCGAGCATGACAATTCAGAGACAGATCTTACTCTTTCCAGATTAGCATTTTGAATGATGAATAGATCCCATTGGAACATGTTGGTGATAACCCACGTCATTCCTTTGTATTGAACTGATCCCCCGAATAGAATCCACAAAGTGTCTTGGATGATACTCAAGCTTCAAACAAAAGATGTTAGTGACACATTTTTGTGCTTTTGGTTAGTAAACAAAAGTAAGAGAAACAATGATATATAATTCAAGCATGCTTGGTGATCTCAAACCAATCACAAGGAGTCCCACCCAAAGGCAAAGGGAACCAAGATGCTAAAGATCCTTGAGGTAATGCAAATGCAATGTTATGATGCCATGATGGATCTTAGGGTCAAAATTGGGGTCTTACAGAGTCATCTAAGGGTGTTTGGATCTATAACACATAGACATGTGCCATATCAGTTGAGAAGAAAACTTGATAACAAGTCGAGTCGGATGGTTCTGATAGAATATCATTCGACTGGAGGATACAAGTTGTTCGACCTAGTGAATAAGCAAGTGGTGATCAACAAGGACGTGATCATAGATGAGCTTAAAGAGTGGGATTGGACTGAGAATGTTAAGAAGGATTAAGTGAGAATATTTTATGACGAACCAACTAGTGAAGTCAAAAGAGAAGTTCGATAAGAAGAAGTCAAAGGTGAAGTAGGCCCAAGCAGATCTCAAAGAACAAGACACATGCTTGCAAGGTTGCAAGAATGTGTGATTATATCAGATGATGTGGTCAATGAAGAAGGTGAGCTGGTACATAATGCTTTCTTGCCTGATGTTGAACCAGTCAATGCAGCTGAGGCATTGAAAGATTCAAAATGGATGAAAGCAATGAACGAAGAGCTAAAGTCAATCGAAGTCAACAATACTTGGTCACTTGTCAAATTGCCCCAAGATAATAAGACAATCAATGTGAAATGGGTATACAAGGTGAAGTTGAATCCCAGAGGAGAAGTGACTCGACACAAGGCGAAACTTATGGCGAAAGGATTTCTTCAGAAATAAGGAATCGACTTCAATGAAGTTTTTGCACCTGTTGCTAGGATCGAAACAATCAGGTTGATTGTTGGTCTAGCAAACATGAACAGCTGGAAGATGTGTAAGATGGATGTGAAATATGCATTCCTGAATGTCCCTTAGAAGAAGAGGTTTATGTTAGATAAACAGTTGGGTTTGTGAAACTAGGCGAAGAAAGAAAGGTGTATAAGCTGCATAAAGCTCTGTATGGACTTAAACAAGCTCCAAGAGCTTGGAACAAGAAGATATATGTCTTTCTAAGGGAGAAGGAATTTGTGAAGTGAAAATCTGAACATGGAGTATATGTAAGAAAAAGCAAGAGTGAATTGCTTATATTATGTCTCTATGTCAATGACATGTTGATAACAAGTAGCTGCAATAAGGAGATCGAAAACTTCAAAGGTGATCTCAACAAGGAATTCGAAATGTCATATCTGGGTGACATTTCATATTTCCTTGGCATTGAATTCTACAAGAGTGGTAAAGGTTTGATGATGTATCAAAGAAGGTATGCAGGAGAAATACTTAAGAGATTTGAGATACAAGATTGCAACCCAACTTCGACTCCAACTGAGACTAGATTACAATTGTCGAAAGATTCAGATGAAGATGATGTCGACCCAACCCAATATAGAAGACTTATTGGGTCACTTCGATACCTTTTTCATACAATATCTAACTTAGCATATAGTGTAGGTATGGTGAGTAGGTTCATGCAGAACCCAAAGGTATCACCTCTAGCAGCGGTGAAGAGGGTACTAAGGTATCTGAAAGGAACTCCTGACTATGGCATTTTATTTCCTACAACTGATGAAGGAAAAGAATGAAAATTAGTGGGATACACCGACTCAAGTTGGTGTAGTGATGTTGAGGATTGAAAATCCACAGTTGACTATGTGTTTATGCTAGGTGGTGCACCAGTTGCTTGGAGTTAGAGAAAAGAGCCAGTATTGGCATTATCATTATGCGAAGCAGAATACATAGATGCTTTCCTTTGTGCATGTCAAGCAACGTGGATGGTGAATTTGGTCGAAGAGATGACAACGAAGAGTCATGGGGCAATTACCATGAGGACCGACAACATGTCAGCTATCAATCTGACAAAGAATCCGATAGCACATGGCCAAAGCAAGCATATTGAGATGATGTTTCATTATCTTCAAGAGCAGGTAGCAGATGAGAAGATGAATGCAGAACACTGCAGAATTGAGAATCAGATTGCAGACATCATGACGAAGGGAGTGCAGGTTGAAGTGTTCAGGAGACTAAGAGCTATGATTAATGTAGATAGCTTAGACACAATGAATTAAGTGGTATGTTGAATTGTAATTCCTTGTGTCGAAGCAAGTTGCTCGACAGAAGCAAGGAAGTGTCGAACCACCTAGTGTGTTGAGTTGTGTTAATGTGTCGAAGTATCGAAGCATGTTGCTTCATACAGAATTTCGACTTAGGTCTATTTTAGTAGTGTTAGTTATTTTGGGCTTTTATAGTTTTGGGTTTTGGCATGAGGTCCAAGTTAACCTAAATCTATAAATAAAGGGATTAATCCTTATTCTTATAATATAGAGAATATTGTATTCACAGTATTTTGTAGTTGTAATGTGAATAAGAATTTTTCCATAATTTGTAGATAGAGAGAAACTCTGTAGAATTATATTCTTCTTCTCCTTCATCGTTCTTTATTTTGTTTCTTTCTCCATTGTTCTTCTCTTTCATTGTTATTGTGTGGGTGATAACAATCTTGTTCATCAAGATTGGTTGAAATTCTCTATAGGTTGTGGTGGATTTCCATCAATGCTTAGGAAGTTCAAGCAGTGTTGGAACTTGCTACTTGACACAACCTTGATTAACATGTCTGTAGGATTATCGTCAATGTGTACCTTTGTAAGAAAAATATGACCTTACTCTATGGTATTTCGAACAAAATGATACCTAAACATCAATATGTTTTGCATGTGCACGATGAATCTAATTCTTAGCAAGTGAATCACACTTTACCTATCATAACTCAGATCCACATATTCTTGCTTAACCCCAAATTTATCTAAAAGGATTCATAACCACAATGCTTCCTTCACTCCTTCAGTTACATCCATATACTCAGCCTCTGTAGTAGATAGTGCCAATTTCGATCGCCAACTAACTAGAGCACCACATATTTTAAATACATAATCAGTAGTAGGTTATCGTCTATCTAGATCACCAGCATAATCAGAATCAATAAATATGTTTAAATTACATGTATCTCTACCAAAAACCATGTCAGTGGTACCCTTTAAGTACCTTAAAACCCATTTAACTGCTTCACGATGTTCCTTTCCCGAATTTGTCATGAATCGACTAACAACATTAACCGCTTGTGAAATATTTGAACGTGTACACACCATGACGTACGTTAAACTGCCAACGGCACTAGCGTAAGGAACACATTTCATGTATGCCTTATCTTCCGTTCTAGTGGGGGATTGTTTACTAGAGAGCTTAATATGTGGAGCCAATGGAGTCATCAATGACTTAGTAAATTTCATCCCAAACCTTTTAATACCCGTTCAATGTAGCCTTTTTTTTACTCAAAAACAATTTCCATTTTGATATTTCTCTTATAATCTTCATACCCAGTATTTTCTTGACAACTCCCAAGTCCTTTGTCTCAAACTCTTTACCATGTTGGATTTTTAACGAAACTATCTATGTCGTACTCTTCGAAGCAATAAGCATGTCATCCACATACGATATAAGATAAATATAATCACCTCCATGAAGCTTACAAATATATATACACAATAATTATAATCACTTCCAAAGAAACCTTGCTTTGACATAAATGAGTCAAATTGCTTGTACCACTGGCAATGAGATTGCTTCAATCCATAAAATGATTTCCTTAGGAGACATACCTGACACTCATACTATCAATCTTATACTCCTCAGCTTTATACATATAGATCTCCTCATCCAAATCATAGTGTAAGAAGTTTGTCTTAAAGTTAAGTTGTTATATCTCAAAATCACCATGAACAACAAGACTTAATAGCACTCAAATAGAAGTACGTTTTATTCCTGGAGAAAATATCTCATTGTAATAAACCCCTTCCTTTTGTGCAAATTCATGGCTACTAGTCTAGCACTACTACATTTTTTATGCATATAATAACGCATAATTAATAACGCTTTTTAATAAAATTCTTACACAAAAGCCTATAATGACTTTTTTTAGTCGGGTGTTATTTTAGAGTAATACATATAATAACGCTTTCTTATAAAGACTATTATAAGTTGCTTAGAAAAAGGAAAACAAAAATGTTTGAAAGACTTAATAGCGCTCTTTAGGCATACACTATTACAAAGACGCCCCTTTGTTAGCAATTTTTGAAAAACATTATCATAATTTTTTTATTAAATAAAAAATAGACAAAAAAATACTTCTAACATGAAAAATAAACACTCTTGTATTTATAAAAACCACCTTATTTTAAAAAATATATTAAAAAATTCAAACCTCACAAGCTCAACGACTTTCTCTTGCAACTTACTCTCACTTTCAAAAATTGTTCTTCTTCCTCACTATCGTCTTCTGTCACCTTATTTTTCTCCTGAACTCAAAAACCCTCTTCTTCCTCATTAGTATGTCCTTCCTTCAAACTTAGAAGTCTTATTCATCAGTCTTATGTCCTTAATATTAACGAGTTTGTAAATGGATTCTCTTGTACAAATCTGAAGCATATGAAATATATTATTTCTAGAAATTATCTGGACAAATCATTGATCATATGACTTGCTACATTGTATGGTAGTTTTTGTTAAGAGATGTTTCAATTTTCTAAAATATTTCTTATTTTATTAAAAAATAGTTTAAAATATTAATCAAGCTTCATGAGTGTTTAACTTAGATATTGCTTTGATAGGGAATTTGCATGGTATCTACACTTATACTGAAGAAACCTGAATGGATGGTAGTCAATTCAAGAAAAACAAGTTGCGGTTGCATAAAAGTTTTTACGATTTACGTTGTTACATGTGTTGCGACACTATTTTTTGTCGTCCTAAATTAACAAAAGTTTGTTCTTTAACATAAAAATAGTGAATAACGGTATCGGTATGGTCATATACTAATACCGTTTTGTCATAGACCATTTTTTAAAATCTTGTCATTTGACTAATCTTTCTCGCATTTTTGCTTCTTTTCATCAGTAAAATTCCACTGCTCAATGTTTTCCTCTTACCCCTGCTCTAGTCAAAATTGTGATGCTATTTTGTCACTTTTTTATGATGAATTGCACAATAGAGGCAGGAATCAACATATAAGAAGTTTGGGAATGTGGATGAATGACACTTTTTTTATTTTTAATGGTTTATTGTAAAACATCAATACATTTCGTTGAAGTATCGTATCAGATATGATATATTTTTTTATTCTTATGACCATTGTAGTTAAATTATTAGATATTAAATAATGCATTCATTCTCCTTTTATTGCAAGGAATTCTACTAATCCATTTAAGTAGCCTTTTCCCACTCTCACTAAATGTCATGATCTTTGGATACTTTAAAATTTCTATTTATTAAATAAAGATATCAATAAGTAGTGTTCCATTGGGGAAGGGATTGTGTCCCATGAATTGGAAATACAGTGAAATCCAGGCCACAAAAATGTACAAAATTAAGGAAAGAGAAAAATTTAATGGCTATGATTCTCACTGCTGTCTCCGGTGAAATAAGACTGGAGAGAATCCATTGGTAATTGTTTGCTCAAGGTGTAGAGCAAACAGTGTGAAAAGAAACAATACCTTGAAAATTGGGGTGTCCACGGTTTCTCTTCCATCACATTAAAATTATATTTCCATCATTTCCTTTCGTTGTTGGATTCAATATCATACAATCAATATCACTGTTGATCATAGGTTAATCTTGTATAAGAAATGTTTTATATATTACGGAATCTCACCTAGGCTTTATGGGGTCTCTTTTTGTAATGGTTATCCATATAATATTTCTCCTTTTTTTTTTCTTGTTTGGGTTTTTAGGGAAATTTGACTAGAGTAGTTTGATTATGGCATTGATGTGTACTATGTTGCTGGTCTCAAATCTAGCACTTATGTGATTCCGTGTGCAAGATTTGGTGACTTCCACAACTGAAGAACATTTTACCTCTTTCTCCTACAATCAAGCACATTGAGGTATTTATCTTAACTATTTGTTGACCATTCGTGTGATCCCCTTAGATCCTAAATATCATCTCTCAAATTTTATATAACTATTAGTTTGAGTTTAACGAAACATGTTTATTGAAGTAATCCTTTATTAATTATCTTGTTTCATATGTTGATGTGTTGAATTGTTGTGCAACCTAGGATAGTCTAGCTACATGAAAAATATTGTAGAAAATAAAGAATGGATGGAAAGAGAGGAACACCAATAAATATACAGATACAATCAAAAAATGACTTAGTTCTCTTTCCACAAATAGTAGATTGAAGTGGTTAGTCTTATTCCCACGAGAATCTTGAAGTGGTTAGTCATCAAATTTTTAAACAAACTTTGCAAGCTTTTACCACGGGTTCAACTCACGAACCTTTAAACATTGGTTTTACATGAGCTAACCAATAACCTGAGAGATTTTAATATCGGGACAATTTCGAACCTTATCCAAGCTTCTAATAGCGGGCTAAACTTTAACCTAACCTTGATCTTACCATGGGCTGAGCTCACAAACCTTTAATCTTTGGTTTTTACAAGGGCTAACCAATAACCTGAGATATTTTAAAATACCAGTCTAATCTCTAACCTTATCCAAGCTTTAACCTAACCTTGATTTTACCATGGGATAACCAAGAACCTATGATATTTTACCATAGACTGATCTCGAACCTAAACAAGGGCTTTATCATATAATCACAAAACGAAAAGCTTTTACAGGCTTAGCTCTAACCCAAACAATTCCTAAATGGATAATATTCAACCAAGGTATAAATAAAAAACTTCCCTTGGTGAATTTCACAATTCTACTTTTCCAGAATTACAACTTATCCTCACTCACAAAAGAAAATTCTCGCAGAAGCACAACGACTAAAATATTAGTGAGAGAAAGTAAAAGAAAAAGTTTAGAGAGAGAGTGACAAGTGTCAAAACACGATTCTGGATTGTTTGAAATGAGGGAAGGGGCCCCTATTTATAGACTAGAGGTTGGCTCAAAAAGGAAATTGATTTTGATGCTTTTATGACATGCTAATCAGTTATTACCTAATGCTAAGTGATTAGAAACTTCAAAGATAATTGATTACCAACACAATAAAAGAAATAAAAGATATCTAGCTATTTCACATCATTAAGATGCTATCTTAATCGCTTATAGCTCAATTTTGAACTGAGCTAATCAATTAGATTAATGTCCTGATCGATTAGAAAAGACAAAAGTTTACCCATAACTTTTATGACAACTCCCAATTCATTTGGCACAACTTCAAGACATTTTTCAGGATATTTTTTGAGAAAAATCAGTTTAAAAATATGTTTTAGTGTGTGTGTGATTTAGCCATGCACTTTTACGAGAATGCCCTTATGCGTTACAAAGTGTTCACTCATATTATTTAAGGTAGGGATTTCTTGTACTTTAAGATTTTTCAGAAGCTTTCTTTTGCAGACACTTGCTTGAACTCACTTGAGATGGGGCTTGAGCTTATATTCAATTTGATTTCCATTATATGATAGTCAAGCTCATCAATCCTTAATACTTTAGGTTTGCATCTTTATTCGCTTTATCGCTTAGCTTGACTTGTTATAAGATATTATTTGTCACCATCAGTTAGTTGTCATCATCAAAAGTTGTTGTCCTTGTCAAAAGCATATCACCTGCAAAACAATGTTCCATATTCTCCCCCTTTTTATGATGATAACACATCTCTTAGAGGAGGTGGTAAAGGAAAATAGAACATATATGTTTGGAGTAATTAAACTCCCCTGAGTTAAATAAGAAGTATACTCTACTCCACATGAGAGTATATTTCTCCCCCTTTTTCGAATTTAAAAAGGAGGGTAAAGATGAATTATGGAAAGTAAATATGAAAATATAAGCAAATAAGGCATTTTAGAAAAACCGTACTTTTATTAGTTTTGAATAACTAAAAAAAACATGGAAGCATTTGAAAAAATTGGAATTACAAAGGGAAATTGCAAGGAATTGAAAACATAAGCAACTTCAGAAACAATCCGTTCATATCATCATCATCATCCTCACTTGAAACTATTGGTGAGATGAAGTTCCTTTTCCCCATTTTTTTGATGAGCTTGTCAATCTTTGCATTCACTGTCATTTGCTCATGACGAATGACGTTGAGGGTGCTTGAGGAGGATAAAGGAAGGTTATTGTGTATTCGTTGCCTTGCTCTTTTCGGTGGTAATGGGAAAAAAACCCTTCTTGAATAGTGATCAGTGTATTTTAATACACCCTCTTTTACTTTGTGTTATGAAAATTTTATGACTTCTCGAGTTATTTTCATTGCTTTTAATATGTTTTTAAAGTTATGTTTAAATGTCCTTTGATTTTATTTATCCTGTTTATTTTCGGAATAAGCTATATTTTGGTATCTTCTCTTAGTGAAAATCATAACTTGAGCTACACGTATCTAATTGACGCATTCTAAAATGTGTTGGAAAGATAAGAGGAAAATCTACAAGTTTAATGCTGATGTCAAAAGCCAATTCGGGGTACAGAGGAGTCAAATAACGTGTTTTCGTTCTAGACTTAATAAAATATTTACTTTTTGGGCTGAATTTATGTTTTTTGGGTCGATTGTTGCGATAACCCAATTTCTTGTATTATTTAAGTTAAAACATAGTTCTAGGGTAGAATAACACGATTTACACGAAATAAGAAAATAGACGGCTACAAATTCCATGGAGAGTTAAACCACCTAAGATTGACATACTTAGTTCGGATTCCATAAAGACTAAGGTTTTATATTTTCCAATTCAATTTATTTTCCTTTCAATTATTCTCTGAGTTTCAAATGCTTAATTCAACATTTTATAGAGTGTAGCTGGTTAATTTCGATTGATACAAGTTCCTTATTTTAACTGCATTTAACTTAGACCATTTGTTAATTCCTATAATTTTTAATCGTAAATAGGAATGTAATTCATATAGTATCGATGACACTTATTCGATTGATATTGTAATCGAATAGGAACTGGATCCGCTTTGGGAATTGGCAAAGTAGTAACCAATGATAAGTTGGAAACCTAAATAGTAGATTAACTTGTTCATCATATTCGTATTCAGTTTATTTACTTATGATTCAAGTGTCTGAAAGATTAAAAAGCCCTTTGTTTCATTTGGTTGGTCAAATGAACTAAGAATCCTTGCGATATGACTCGAGTGTCGCTTTCATATACTACACTTATAAACTCGTTTTAAACCCGTGTGCGACAGCAGAGCAAAAAGAAAATAGCAAATACCCTTTTGCTTATATCTGCTCGCCCTATCTTTGTATGCATAAAATCTGGTTCTTCTCTGAACTCATAGCTGGTGTAGGATAGGATTTTGGTTATTAGTTATGCATAGGGTAAGGTAGGTTTTTCCTCTTGTTATCTAACATGTGGTAAAGCACAACATCTTCCCAGTTTTTATCAATTTGGTTTTCCAAAAACCAAACTGCATGGATGTCTGATTTTTTGGGGTGTCATAGTTACATTTCCTTGGGCAAAGTACATAATTCATTGTGTAGTCAATCAATCTAGAATTTGGGCGAATGAGGCCGACATTGAATGGATAAGGAGTTCTAGAAGAGGGATCAATGAGAAGAGAGTGGGCATGAATGTCGTACTTAAAGTTGTTCCCTTCAAGATCTAGTTGATCATAATCTTGCTCCATGAAGGGTATGCTTCACACTTGGGCAAAATCTTCAAGAGACATGGTGATGAGGTATTTCTTGACTTCGGAGTTGATGATGCAATCTTTGTAGAATTCTCACTAACTCGGGGTACCTCTTTTGAGGTTTTTCAAACACAAAATTCCTTAACCTAACGAAGTTGAATGCTTCCATTAAGGAGCAGTTCTTGAATAGTTCTTCATCCAAGTAGTGAGAGATAAATAGTTGTCTATCAGCGTAGTGAAGGTTGAAGTTGGTTTCTTGATATTGAGAGGAGAAGTCTTCAGAGAAGTATGAGTATAATGGTTTGAAGGAGCGAGTTTTCTTTAAGTCATTTTGAGGTGTTGGTGGATGTGTGAGAGAGCTAATATGTTTCTAATGCAATGCACAAGCGAAGGAATGATAAGATGAGAAGAATGTGAATGTTACCTTTATATATAGCTTCTGCCTAATCGATTAAAATCAAGTGTTAATCGGCTAGCAACGGTAGAATTTGAGAGCTAGTCGTTGAACATAGTTGTTGCATTTATGTCTCACCCAATTAGCCATTGAACATAGTCGTTGAATTATGAAGTGAATTTCACTCGCTTAGTAATTGATTATGAGAGTCATATAATTGATTATGCTTATGATCCAAGCAACCTTTTTTGTTTTGCTAAGTCATAATCGATTATGGTCATTGCCTAGTCGATTATGATGCGTATCTAGTCCATGTTTCATTTCTTGGCCAATTTTTTACTATATAAAGCGAACTTGTTTTCACTTGAAAAACATCTATTTGAAAAACACACAAGAAATCCAAATATTCATTTAGAATCATTTTAGTGTTAAGAGAGCGAATCACTTAATAAAAATTATTTTTGTGTAATTGTTGATTAATCTATTTATATTATAATTATAAATCAAGATAGTGTTGTTCTCTCGTAACTCTAATATCAATATAAGGGTGGCAAGTTTAACCTAAAATAATAGTTTAATATAAGATGGTTATACATTGCATAGTTAAAGTTGAACCAATATAATTTTTGATGTATTCTTTACTATCTTTTATTTTTAAAGAAAACCTTTTATGCTTATTCTTCTACACTTAATATGTGCTTCATCTATTGCTTTAAAATCAATCAATCAATCAAATAAAATAAACCTTTTTTTTCTTTAAAGTTTAAACATTATTTTTATCACACTTCACGCATCTCTCCTATATTTGAAGTCACCTGAATAACAAGTGCATCAAATTTTTTTCTTCAATATATAGAATTTTAAAAAAACTAATCACTAGTATTATTAGTAAACAAGCAAAATTCAAAGCTGTAATAAAGACTATTATTATTCATTTCTCTATCAACTCATATCTATGTGGAAACAACCATTAACTAACAAATCCATGCCCGAATTTTAATATGACGAAATTGATTGGAATTTACATGCGAAAGATATATAGAAAGAATACCTTTATTTCGCTTTCAGTTGTCCCTCTTTCAATGCGTCACTCTTACGATGTGTGGATGACATGATAAGTAGCATTGTTCCAAAGAAAGAAACAAATGAACAAGGACCACAATGTTCTCTTACATATTTTGATTGCGTAGTAATTGAAGACTCGTGACAATGGTTAATCACCGTTTATTTTTTAAGAAAATAAATGTTTTATGATAAGATATATAGATACAAAAAGAAGATAGTGGTTTCTTTCGTCAAGTATGGACCACCATTGTTTATTGTTTTTAATTTTTTTTATGAATTTTATTATATTACTTTTTTTATAAATAAATATTATCAGATGTTATTTTATATATATATATATATATATATATATATATATATATATATATATATATAATATATATATATATATATATATATATATATATATATATATATATATATATATATTTATATATGTATATATATATATATATATATAGGTATATATATATATAAAATATATATATATATATATATATATATATATATATATATATATATAAAATATATATAAATATATATATATATATAAAATATATATATATATATATATATATATATATATATATATATATAAATATATATATATAGATATATATATATATATATATAATATATATATATATATATATTTTATATATATATATATATATATATATATATATATATATAGATATATATTATATATATATATATATAGATATATATATATTAATATATATATATTTTTATATATATATATATATATATATATATATATATATATATATATATAAATATATATATATATATATATATATATATATATATATATATATATATATATATATAATCTATATATATATATATATATATATATATAATCTATATATATATATATAAAATCTATCTATATATATATATATATATATATATATATATATATATATATATATATATATATATATATATATATAATATATATATATATTATTATATATATATATATATATATATATATATATATATATATATATATATATATATTATATATATATATATATATATATATATATATATATATATATTATAACAAAGTTTTCACCTCAGTCAATTAAAAGTCAAGGTCAATTGACTTGAAACGTGTCATTTTAATTTTTTTTTAAATTAAATGTTATCCCTTAGTTCTTTAGAAGAATCGACAAAGAGTGTAGTTTAGGGTTTGAGCTTTAATTCGTAGCTCCTACAATTTCGTGTTTTATTTAGAACCAAAATGACACCCTTATTTTATAAATCATTTTTTTCTCGGTTTTATTGAAAACCGACATGAAATGTTAATTAATATTTTATTTAATTAAATTGAATTAAGCTTTTATCTCAGTTATTTTCCATCGATTTTTTCTACCAACCAAGATATAAACTTTAAACAATATTTTATTCCAACATCAAAATGTTAAGTCTCATTTACTTTTGCATTTTTTCTCATAAACATTTTGCGCCCTAGCAAATGAAAGAAACATCATTCTTCATCTTCTCCACCTAACGAACTAAAACACCATTCTTCATCATCTCCAAGTCGAACGAAGTACATAAATAAGGAAACACGAGCCTCAAACCAACACATTTCTTTGACTCTTTCATCGTGTTTCTGGTATGTAAAACTTTCTCCATATGTGTACATGTAATATTGTTGGTGTTGATGTTATTGTTGCTGTTATGGTTTTTGAGACTTATGGTATAGTTTTGTGTTGTTTTTCAAATATTTGTAGTAGTTGTTTAATGTTATTGTTGTTTTATTAAGATGGAATGTTCGTTGTTGTTGGTTGTGTATGTTTTTTATTTTATTTTCAGAACATGTATGTGATTATAGGTTGTATTTGGATTAAAGCCAATATATTAAGTAAAGACCATGAGAATGGAGTGATTCAATTTCTTGAATTCACGAAAAAACCATTCCTGATAATAATGAGATTTTTGTCCTTGTAAAAAATGTTGAAATACACAAAAATGTCCAAAGGATGATATATTCAATCATTTAGGTTGTGACATAATTATTCAAAATTATACGGAATGAGTATGGCATGGTGAGGTGATAAAAATTATTTATGTCACATAAAGTTGAAGTTAATGAATATATGAATGATACTCTAGAAGATATGATCCTTGATATTGGAGTATATACTTTTAAGAAAGCCCATATGGAAGATACTTTGAAAAGTGACATGGAAGAGTCGTTATTTTCAAGATGCAAAATATTTACAAGATTATCAGTTGTATTAAGACTATTTAATCTTAAGGCAAAAGGTGGGTGGATGGATAAAATTTTCACTGAATTGCTTGAAATGTTGCAAGAAATGCTTCCAAAAGGTAATACGTTGTCAAACTGTAGTTATGAGGCGAAGAAGATATTGTATCAAATGGGTTTGGATTATGTCAAAATATATGCATGTCTTAATGATTACATATTATACAGGAAAGAGTATGAAATATTGAAGGAGTGCTCAAGGTGTGGGGAGTCACAGTACAAGTTGAAGGACAATGGTGCTGAAGATGAAGATGATGTAACTAGAAAGGGTGTTTCTGCCAAGGTGATGTGGTACCTACCGGTAATTCAAAGGTTCAAGAGACAGTTTGTTAATATAAATGGATCAAAGAATATTAGAAGGAATGAAGATGTAAGAGTGTGTAATGGAAAAATTCGCCACGTAGTTGATTTATTGAAATGGAAGAAGATTGATTTGTTGTTTCTAGATTTTTCCCTTGAGCCTAGGAACCTTAGGCTTGAACTTGACACCGATGGAATGAAACCGTTTGATAGTATGAGTACTAACCATACTTCATGATTTTTTCTTCTCATAATTTATAACCTATATCAGTGGTTATGCATGAAGCACAAATATATGATGTTATCAATGATGATTTCGGGTCCAAAATAATCAAGGAGCGACACCGATGTTTATTTAACTTCATTAGTTAAAGATTTAAGAGTTTTGTGGGAGGAAGGCATTGATGTTGATGATGCATTTATGGATGATAACTTTAAGATGTGTGTCATTTTGTTTTGCACAATCAATGACCTTCTTGCATATGATAATTTGTTTGGGTACAACGTCAAAGAAGTTTATAAAATGGAAAAATGATTGTTTACCTTAGGCATCAAAAATTTCTAAGATCTAATCATTTATATCGTAGATTGTGGAAAGTTTTTAATGGAGAACGGGAATTTGATATCGCTCTAAAGCCCTTAACTAGGAAGGAAGTTTATAAAAGACAATAATACATCAATGTTATCTTTGGAAAGAAACAAAAAGGTCGCATATATTTGGAAAAAGATGTCAGTGTTATTTGATCTTGCATATTGGTCTAGCCTTGATGTAAGACATTGTCTTGATGTGATTGTTAGTATAAGCCCTAGAGGCCAATACTTTTGGTACTTGTATCGAATTATTTAAAGGCATTTTCTTTATTATGGTTGATTAATAAAGTCCCTGGAATAGATAGTCCATTTAATGTATTAAGTGTGACTTAATCATGAGAACACATTAAACATAAGGACACTATTCTTAAAGTATCCGTAGTCGAGCTTTAGTGTGAAGTGGGATAACATTAAAGCATTAAGACTATTATGTTTGTAGACTGATGATCACATCTCATGAATCATGGATAAAGAGTTATCAAGTATTAAACATAGGTATGAATATTAGGAGTAATACTTATACCGGATTGACCCGCTATGAGAATACTATATAGAAAGTTATGCAAAGTGTCATAAGTTATTCTCATGGTGATAATAGTGTATACCACTCTTCGACCTGAAACCACTAAGGATCCTAGATGTAGAGTCGAGTGCTTTATTGCTGATCCAACGTTGTCCGTAACTGGATAACCATAAAGACAGTTGATGGGTACTCCACGAAGCATGCTGAGGGACATGAGTGTCCTAGATGGAATTTGCCAATCCTGCGTAACAGGATAAATGTCTATGGGCCCAATATTGAACTGGACAAGGGTGACACGGTCTATACCTTGTGTTCAATATAGACATAAGGGCAAAGGGGTAATTATACACATAATTATTATCACAGGAGGTTTTGTCAGATCACATGACATTTTCGTGACTTGGGTAGCAGTGATGTGTTGCTAGATACCGCTCACTGTTTATTATGTTAAATACGTGATTTAATATAATTGCCAACGCCGCGAAAACCTATAGGGTCACACACAAAGGACGGATTGATGAGAGATAGAATAACTAAGGAACACCGTAAGGTACGGTGCACTTAAGTGGGAGAAGAAATATGGTAAGATACCAAATACTTAAGTGATTTTGGGCATATTATAAGATATGTGCCAAAATACACTTAAGTGGGCTTTTTAGCTTGAAGCCCACACAAGTGGTTCTATAAATAGAACCCCTTGGGTAGAAGCATTGTCACTCGACTCCACTCAGACTGAAATTCAAGTAGAGACTTGGAATTTTGTTTCCCTCTTTCTCTCACTCAAAGCCTTCATTCATAACAGCTAGCACTGCGATTGAAGGAATCCGTTCGTGTGGACTGAGTAGAGACGTTGTCATCGTTCAACGTTCGTGATCGCCCCGTGGATCTGTATCAAAGGTTTTGATCATTATCAGAGATCTGCACCAAAGGTTTGAATCGCCACAAGAGGTAACGATTCTATCACTGATCATGCCCATTCGTACGGATCACTAAATGGAGAAATTTTTAAATTCCGCTGCGCCTTTGATGGCTATTCTCCTACAGTGATGCACGTGGAGAAAAAAGTATGTGATAGTTTGATTGGAATACTTCTCAACATTAAAGGAAAGACAAAAGATAGTAAGGAATCCCACTTAGATATGGTGTTGATGGGTATACGACAAGAGTTAGCCCCAAAAAAAGGGAAATAGAACATATTTGTCCTAACATATCACACTTTGTCTAAAAAATAAAAAATAAAGTTTTTGTGATTGTTTGTAGGGTTTCAAAGTTATCCAATGGTACTAATCAAATGTGAAGAAACTTGTGTCAATCAAATATCTCAAATTAGTTGTTTTAAAATCTCATGATTGTCATATCTTGATGCACAACTTCTACCAATGACTATCCGTGACATTTTACCAAAAAGTGTAAGGGTAACTATAATCAGATTGTGCTTATTCTTCAATGTTATATGTAGTAAAGTCACTTATTCTAGAAATTTAGATGAGTTGGAACATGAGGCTACAATTATCATGTGTCAATTAGAAATGTATTTCCATCCATCATTTGTTGACATTATGGTTCACTTTATTTTTAATCTAGTAAGGGAGGTTAGATTTTGTGTTCCAATTTATTTAAATTGGATATATCTGATCGGCCACCATTTCCATTGAATTCCCGCCGTTAATCCGACATATTTTCATCACTTTGGTAAGATTTATGTTTGTTTTTAGTTGCTTTGGAGTCGATTATCATGTTTTGTTAATTTGGTATCGCATTGCATTTGATTACAAGTTTATGTCAAAAAGATCTCTTTTATGCTTCGTTTGGTAGTGTCATTGTTACAGGCCATTGCACAGGTTTAAAAGAAAGAATGGTGAAGTTATGGACACTCTGAAAGGCAAGAAAAAAAAGAAACAGCAGGTCAACACGGGAACCCGTGTGCCACAACACTGCCCGTGTTGTTGGTCAGGCAGGGCAAGAGAGGAGAAGAAAAACAGAGATCGACACGGGCACCCGTGTTCCACCACACGGCCGTGTTGATTAAAACAGTGCATCAACACGGGCACCCGTGTGTAGGGACACGGCCCGTGTTGTTGCCTCTGTAGCTGATGCTGAAAATAATTAGTTATGGTGATCAACACGGCCACCCGTGTGGTGACACACGACCGTGTTGATTGGGCGCAGCATGGAAAACCTAATTTTTGCTTTGTGAACCGATTCTGCTCATTAAGGGTAGTTTGGACCTTTTGCTTGGAAGAAAGTGATCTGAAACTATAAGAAGGCCTGGAAGAGAAAGAAGGGAGGACCCTTTTGAGAGACGAACGAAAGCATTGCATTGGAGAAGATAGCGAATACGACGGATTTGAAGACGGCGAGATTCAAGGGTATCAACCATTGAAGATCAAACTCTCCTAATTCTTTGTAATGTCTAATCTTTACTTTATGAGTTCTTTACGTACTATGAGAGGCTAAACCCCCTGATGCTAGGGGGTGGTCCTGATGTTATCGCATGTTATGAATTTGAACAAATGATTTCTTGATTACTATGTTACGTATTTCAATTCAATTGTGTGATGTTATTATGCGTTTGTATCGGACAAATACAAATTGATCTATGACTTTCAATAACAGGATTGTGATTGTTAGGGTTTTCACACAATTGGGTTTATGAATGCATCATCTAGGACTAGTAACTTTCGTAAATCACCGTAAACCTTGATATTTTGTATGATTAAAACCAATGATTAATTGAATGGACATTTGAGTAAGAATTAGTAGTTTAATAGTTTCTTCCTTAAGGACTTAAGTAAGAACATTCTGAGGTTAGGTGATTGAATGTTTCATATGTATTAAGGAAATCTTGACTGAATTCATAACCGGGTAACTCAACCACTCACCCTAGCATCTTTTATCTTAATCAATTATTTTTACTATTTTCGTGTTTACTATTTCAAAACAACCAAACCATTTTCTTTTTGTTCTGATAGAATCCAATTAAAATAAGTATTTCCTACGCAATCCTTGAGATCGATACTTGGAAATAAAACTCCTTATTACTACATCGATAAAAATAGTACACTTGCTATTTTTCCGATCAATATCTTTTTTTAGAACAATACATGAAGATATTTAAAGGGTATACAAAGAATCATCACCCTCGGAAAGCTTCAATTGTTGAATGGTACATCACAAAAGAAACTATTGATTTCGTACAAAATATTTGTTATAAGAAAACTCTATAGGAATTCTCGAGTCTCCTCATGATTTAAGATATGGAGATAGAGGTACTCAAGGTTTAAATGTTAAGACAATGGACTGAGATGTAGTTCTTCAAACAAATTTGTATATATTGAATAACATTGATGAAGTTAAAATTTACTTGTCCGCTTGCAAAAGTCTTATCAAAGAAAAATTCTCCTGGATGAGTGAAAAATTGATGTTAATGGAGTATAACAAAACTTTCATAAATTGGTTTAATGAAAGGGTTTCTAAAGAGAGCAGTGCATCAAATACAATTAAATGGATGGAATGTATGCTTATGTTTAATATAATAACTTGGAGTGCATACAGAATTACTAAATTTTCATTCTATACAAAATCAAAGGATGATCTTAGTAACATTCAAAATAGAAGGGTTATGGCTGAAGTTGAATCTATGTGCTTCTCTAGTTTCAAAGATAACAATCCTGAACTAGAATCTAGAGCGTATTTTGGGTTCGATGAGGAGATTTTGGTGATTGATTATGTTAATTTTAAAGTTCCTTTATTTAAGTGCAAGTGGATTGACACTAATGTTGGTGTAGAAACCAATGAATTAGGATTCACACTAGTTGGTTTTTGAAAGGCAACTTATATGAACGAACCATTCAACATGACATCCCAAGAAAAACATGTTTTTTATGTCATTGATCCTTCTAACACTAGATCATCAATTGTTCTACAAGGAAAACACATTCTTGATAGTGATGAAAATCAAGATTTAAATTTTGAGACCCCTTCTTTTGCAACATGTGTACGTCTCTCATCTGAAGAAAATGATTCAGGTGATCTGCATCTTATTCGTCATGATGATCACCAAGAGGGGATATGGGAAAACTAGTAAGTAAATAATTTATATCACTTATTAATATATAATTTCTTAATTTTACTTTTGAATTCTTTTTACTAATTTTTTCCCAACATGTAGAGATGTCGAAGGATACCATATGTTGCATGGTTTTAGAAGTAAAAGCCAGAAAATTAAAAACCCTTAAAGTAAGTGTTAACCTCCATGACATTCATATATGATTATAAATTATTTATGTTAGTTGTATTTATTGATGCATGTTAATAATATTGAAGTTTGAATGTTGTTGTTGTTGTTGTTGTTATTGAGATCAATGATTTAAAAATTTAATGTTTTTGTTGTTGATTATCCTAATTGGTTTCAAATGTTGTCCAAATTATAGGTGCTTAAGGTCCGGTTGCAAATCACAAAAGAAAACTTTTGGAAAACCGTTCAAGAATTTGCATTTTGGTTTTTGCTTTTGTTGGTTAATCATTTGTTTTAGTTTTATTGTAAAATTATAAGGTGTGTGCCATTTTGGCTTTGCAATTGGTGTAAACAATAAATATTTTTGGTACAATATTTTTGTTTTAGAAATGGGAAAAAGTTAAAATATTTATGTTTCAGAAATGGATAAAAAAGGTTCTGTAATACATGTTAAAACGAAAGTATAGAGAGAAAAAAATTAAATAACAATGTTTTCCCCTCAGTTATTATACTAAACTAAGGTAATAAAACTAAATAAATTACTTCGGTTTTTCTTAAAACTAACCGAAAATGTTGGGCGCGCCATTTAGTTATGAGAAAAAGAAAAATTCATCTATTGGGGATCAAACCCATAACTATTAAGTCTTTCCCCTTGGTGGAAGCTCAACTGAGGAAAAAATGGCACACATTTCATGATGCCCTCCGTTCTCTAATGAAATGGTTCCTAACCTCAATGTGTTTAATTCAAGCGTGAAGTACCAGATTTTTTGTAAGGTTTATGGTACTAGTGTTGTCACATTTGATCGAGACAACTTCAAGATCAAATATGTAATCACTTAGTTGATGTTTCATATAGATAATTTACACACAACAACTACCCACAACATTATCTCTTGTCTCAGCCGTGTATATAGCTACACTTTCTTGTTTCTTCCTAGGCTAAGAGACAAACGCGTTACCAATTAAGTGACGCATACAACTGATACTTTTTTTATATAATTTGTACCCATCAATATCAGAGTTAGAGTACCCAACTAAAGCACAATTTGTTCCTTTGGGGTACCATAAACCCATTAGCGGTGTGCTGGTGAGATTTCTCATAATGCATTTAACCACATTGAGATGTGATTCGTTGGGCTTGAAAACGAGCACAAGGACATACAACAAATATGATATCAAGACGAGACTCAGTAAGATAAAGAAGAGTGTCAATCATACCTCAATTTTTATTTTCTTTAACTTGTTTTCCTACCTTGTCTTTGTCCAAGCTACAAGAGGTACTCGTCATAGTTAAAATTGTTGGTGTAAGCCCTAGAGGCCAATACTTTTGGTACTTGTATCGAATTATTTATTAATAATAAAAGGCTTTTTCATTATTATGTTTGTCTAATAAAGTCCCTAGAATAGATAGTCCGTTTAATGTATCCAGTGTGACTTAATCATGAGATCACATTAAACATAAGGACACTATTCTTAAAGTATCCATAGTCGAGCTTTATTGTGAAGTGGGATAACATTAAAGCATTAAGACTATTATGTATATAGACTGATGATCACATCTCATGGATCATGGATAAGGAGTTATCAAGTCTTAAACATAGGTATGAATATTAAGAGTAATATTCATACTGGATTGACTCGCTATGAGAATACTATATAGAATGTTATGCAAAATGTCATAAGTTTATCTCATGGTGATAATGGTGTATACCACCCTTCGACCTGAAACCACTATGGACCCTAGATGTAGAGTCGAGTGCCTTATTACTGATCAAACATTGCCCGTAACTGGATGACCATAAAGACAGTTGATGGGTACTCCATGAAGCATGCTAAGGGACATGAGTGACCTAGATGGAATTTGCCCATCCTGCGTAACAGGATAAATGTCTATGGGCCCAATATTGAACTGGACAAGGATGACACGGTCTATGCCTTATGTTCAATATAGACATAAGGGCAAAAGGGTAATTGTACACATAAGTATTATCACAAAAGGATTTGTCATATCACATGACATTTTCGTGTCTTGGGTAGTAGTGATGTGTTGCTAGATATCACTCACTGTTTATTATGTTAAATACGTGATTTAATATAATTGCCAATGTCGTGGAAACCTACAGGGTCACACACAAAAGGATGGATTGATGAGAGATAGAGTAACTAAGGAATACCGTAATGTACAGTGCACTTAAGTGAATTGTAGAACATCGTAAGGTACGGTGTACTTAAGTAGAATACAAAATATGGTAAGGTACCACGCACTTAAGTGATTTTGGCATATTATAAGATATGGGCCACATACACTTGAGTGAGCTTTTTAGCTTGCAACCCACACAAGTGGTTCTATAAATAGAACCCTTGTGTAGAAGCATTTGTGCAGTTGCAATTTCGTTTCTCTCTCTCTCTCTCTCTCTCACACACACACACACACACACACACACACACTCAAAGCCTTCATTCGTAGCAGCTAGCACTGAGATTGAAGGAATTCGTTCGTGTGGACTGAGTATAGGCGTTGTCATCGTTCAACGTTCGTGATCGCTCCGTAGATCTGCATCAAAGGCTACAATCGCCACAAGAGGTAACGATTCTATCACTGGTCATGCCCATTCGTAAGGATCACTAAAGGAGAAATTTTAAATTCCACTGCGTTATGGATCGCTCTTCTCCTTCAAAAATTGACGTGGTTATTGTTTACCTTGAAAATTGGTAAACAACTGTTGATCTTCCAAATTTCTAAATTTGATTACTCGTAGGATCGATCAGATTGATCCTAGGACATGTGTTAAGTGTTTCGTAAATGTGGTAGTAATAAATGATCAAAACTAAACATCAGGTCAGCGTTTTAAAGAAAAACTAAGGACAAAAGAGTGACTTAAATGAAAAAGAAAGGTCTTAAATCAGCATTTAGGACTAGTAAAGGAAAATGAAGTAAACGACGGGAATTGTAAAGGATTGAAAATAATAAAGTAAAAAGTTTGCAAGTACTAAAGTCTTAAGACTGTGAAGTAAAAGTTGAAGGTAAGGAAAAACGAAAGGATCTTAAACTTGCAAATGACAAAGTAAAAATAAAGTGTTTGAAAGGAACAAGCAAGGAAGAATGTTTCTGAAAAGAAAGTAAAGACAAATTTATATTGCTTTGAAATGATTAAATAATGGTGTAGATAACGTACATTCAGCGTTTTACAGTTCTTCTTCACACGAATACTTAGTAAATTTGCAGATTTTGTACACAATTTGACACACACTTTTCTAACACTAAAACCCTATATTTATATTGGATCGAAATAACCTCTTTGATGGTATTTCAATCACGTCGATACACGTGGCGCCCTGCATGCGTGCATTCGCTCACCCTGCTCCACGTGTGCTCTTGCGGTTTCTGACGAAGGTGAACTTCCCTCCTTTATTTAAATTTCAAATCTTTGATCGAAAACCGTTTTCTAATCGCTTCTCAAGGACCTGCTCCACAATTTCAGCTATGAGCTTGATCTTTATCCAACCAGCTAAGCCGATTTACCTCCAACTGGTCAAAACCAGCTGTGCATATTTTCCAATTTTGATAATTTGGGGTGGGCGTCGAAAATATGAGCTAACAGTTATCCATGATGAATTTTTAAGTATCTCTATGTAGTACTTGACATGATTGATGAATGTGACTTATTTTAATTGATGTATTTTTAGGCATAAGAGTATCGAATCTCCCCCATTATTGACCTCTCAATTTCATTATACACCATCTTAGAATAATCTTTGCATAAAGATTTATTATTAGCACCAAAAATAATATTATCGACATAAATTTGAACTCATAAAATGTCATGCTCACATTTCTTGATGAAGAGAGTTTTATCAACCTCCCCTCTTAAAAAATTTCAAGCAGAAAATTTCTCAAACGGTTATACCAAGCTCTAAGGGCTTATTTTAGATCGTAAATAGCCTTTTTTTAAGGTTGAAGACATGATTTAGAAAAGAAGGATTTATAAAGCTAGGAGGTTGATCAACAAAAATTCCTCTTGGATTTAACCATTCAAAAACACACTTTTTACATCCATTTGAAAAAGTTTAAAATTCACGATGATTGAGAAAGAAAGAAGCATCCTTATGGATTCTAATCAAGCTACAGAGGAATTGATTCCATCGAAGTATATGCCTTTCTATTGTTTGTATCCTTTTTCAACGAATCTTGCTTTATTTATTTAAAATAATTTGCATCCTCGTCAAGCTTATTGCAAAAGATCCACTGGATTTCAATCACTTGATTAGCTGAAGCTTTGGGAACAAGTTCCCAAACGTTATTTTTCTCAAATTGATTTAGTTTTTCTTGCATAGCAAGAGACTAATAATCGTCGATGAGAGCTTCATCAACTTCCTTTGGCTTAATTTGGGAAGTAAAAGCCGTAAATTTACATACCTTTATAAGGGAAAGTCAAGTTGTAACTCCCATAGAAATATCCCCATGATCATGACGTTCTCCATTAGCTTCTTCACCTTGAAGATCTCCAGCTTGACTTTGTTCCTTATCTATATTTATTTCTAGATCTTTATTTTGTTATTTATCTTCAAAAGATGTTTTCTCAAGGATACCTACACACTAACAACTTCTACTTCTACATAACTGGGGTTAGATTCATCAGAGGTAACATGAATTGACTCTTCTACTGTTAGGGTTATTTTATTAAAAATTATAAAGGCTTGACTAGAAGTGGAATATCCTAAGAGTATGCCTTTATCATTGTTTGCATCGAATTTCCTAAGATTACCCTTCATGTTGTTAAGTACAAAGCATTTGCGTCTGAAGACATGTAAGTAAGAAATATTTGGATTTCTTCCTTTATATAACTCATAGGGCATCTACTTTAGAATGGGTCTTATCAAGACACGATTAATCACCCAGCAAGTTGTGCTTACTGCATCAACCCAAAATTATTTAGGAAGATTTATCTAATTGAGCATCGTCCTTGCTATCTCTTCAAGAGAACAAGTTTTTCTATCCATTATCCTATTTTGCTTGGGAGTTTGTGGAGTGTAAAATGTGTGTTGAACACGATTCTCATTACAAAAAAAATCAAATTCCTCATTTTTGAATTCTCCACCTTGATCACTTCGAATTGATGTAATGCTTAATCCTTTTTCATTAGGAATAATCTTGTCTAGTTTTAGAAAAGAAGCAAACACATATCTTTTCTTAGATAAGAACAAATTTTAGGTATAACAAGAGTAGTCTTCCACATCTACAATGACATAGAAATTTTCACCAAAACATTTGCTTTTGGATGGGCCAAAATGATCCATTTGCCAAAGTTGTAAGGGCCAATTTGTAGAAATAACATTTTTCGCTTTAAAAGAAGCCCTTACTTATTACCTTTTGGCATACATCACATAATAGACTATTTTCAAAATGTAAGTTTCGTAGACCAATTACTAAGTCACACAAACCAACTTTTTTAAGTGGTCCATGTATATGTGAGCTATTCTCCTATGTCATAACCATGATTAATCCTTGTTATTCCGGATAATAACATCATCTGAAGGAATTTTGTTTAAATTCACAACGTAGGTATTTCCACTTCTATAGATAGTAAATATGGTTTGATCTGAATTTGATTTGATAACTCTGAATCCAGAAGAATCAAAGGTTGCATTATTATCTCTGTCACATAATTAACTAATGCTTAGTAAATTATACTCTAAAACATCAATGAAAAGACCCCCCCCCCCCCCCCCCATTTGTTGGATTGGGAAACTTAATAACAGTTCCAATACGAATGATTTATCCTTATAATTGTCACCATAGGAGACAAAATCTCCCTTTAAGGGAGTGAATGAAAAAGAAATTCATCTCTGGTCATATGCTTTGAACAACTACTATCTAGGTACCACTTAATGTTTCATATTGTAAAGCATTCCTACCTCAAAACATAGGTCTTAACATTAGGTAACCAAATCATTTTGGAGCCTATAATGTTAGTTTGATCAATGCATTTTGATAATCATAATTACAAGAAGTATACATGTTTGTCATTTTTCGATCTTAATTCTCTTTATAAAAATGAGAATAAGGATAACCATGTTTATGTAGATCAATATACTTGTAGATGTAAAGATGATGATCCTGATGTTGACAACCTTCTTGATATTTTAATGACAATAATACTAATAAATGTTGAAGATGGTGGTGATATCTTTCCAACTTCTTGATGATGGTGATTAACTTGAAGATGTATAAAGTCTCATAAATTAGAAGATTCAAGGTTCCATTAAAGTGCTTATATGATCAGTTATTTGGCAAAGGAACTTGAAAGCTTCAAAGTTGTGAAAGGTCCCATAGTCGTGTCTGTCTGAGTGACCAAAGTCTTGTGAAAGTAGGAGAGAAACTCCTAATATACTAAGGAAACTCACGCAGACACACACACACATACACACACACACACACACATACACACACACACACACACACACACACATACACACACAACACATGTGCACGCACACGCACATGCACTCACTCACACACACACGCGCGTGCACGCGAGCACACACACACACACACACATAAAAATACTTTTAAGGTCTCCCTTTACATAACAAAAACACCTATGAATGTTTTTAAGGCCTAGCTAATTGACTAAGGGACTTCTTGTTTGATTAGGAAACTTCTAACCTAATCGATTATATGTTTTTTCCTAATCTATTTGATTCTACTTAATCAAGTCTATAATATATTCTTAAAGTTTACTAATGATTGGTCAACTACATATCCAAACCTTCCATTTTGGGCCTCAACAATCAATTATTTGAGGTACCTAATCGATTAGGCTATTAATTTGGCCCATGGATTGTTTTTATTGTGAGCCAATTTTTTTCCTATATAAATTAGGCTTCTCCTCATTTAATTTTGCACTAGAATTCAGACTTTTCTTAATTATTTACGATTAGCGTTCTCTTATATCTCTTTAAATATTTTATCTCACCAAAGTTTTCTTACTGCCTTGTGAGTGAAAACTACTTATGAGGAAAGAGTTGTTCTAGTGGCGTACCATTGTTTTAATTTCATGAGTGCAATATTGTTGAAGAATTGACTTTGGTTCTTGAGATGAACCATTGGAACATCTCCATTTGGTTATAAAACTAAGCTTGTAAAAGTTATGTTCGGTTATTGAGATTAGCTAGTGAAATCTCTACATGATTCATGTTCATACTATGGAAAAGCTCTCTTTTTATTGTGGAGATAAGCTAGTGTAAAATCTCTCGATTAGCTTGTATCAAGAGTTCGTGAGCATAATGTCATACCCAAATTTTGTCCGGGCATTTTAAAATTTCATAAATTCAATTTTAATTTCAGTTTGTATCATATATATAGCATGACATTCATTTCATCATTAATAATACCTAAAATATTAGTCGGAATAAATTCTTGAAAATACAGACAAATTGGTTAAATCATCTCTCAAGTACGTGCAAAATCAGCGGATAAAAAGTTTCGAAATCAAGCTTGCAGACTTCAGTATTTTTAATCTACGGTTCGTGTAGTTTAACCTAGTGTGCTCGTTATATTTTTCGACAAATTTTTCAACTGCATTTTAATTTGTCTGAGCCTTTTAACCGGTGAAAATTTATTTCAAAATTAAAAGAAACGCTGTATTTTTTCAATAAGTATATTTCGTGCTGATTATTTTAGTGCATCCGATTTAATTTTTTGAGCAAATTTTCGCCAGACTCTTATTCATTTTTAGTTGTTTTAATTTTATTTTTTTGCCAAAATATTCAGATTAAAAAATAGAATTTTTCATGTTCTTATTTTAATTTTATCATGATTATTTAGAAAGTTGTGAATTTTATTTGAATTAATTGATTTAATCCCATTCAAATCAATTAAATCATCTAGAAGGGGCAACTTTGCCATTTTAAAATTAGTTGTGTTTCTTTCAGCCAATTGGGATCGTCGGTTCAAATTTATCAATGGTCCTCATTAGCAATCCACACTTTTCCCTTTTATCCAATTAAAAATGGTTATTTAAATAAAAAATAAAATCAAAAAATCTCTCCTCCTTCAATCTTTTCCAACGGCTTTATGGAAGAAAATAAGAGTTGGACACAGCTAGTAAAAAAGGGAAAAAGACAAAAAGAGAGGAAAAATCTCCAATCCACTAACTCTCTCTCCAATACTGATTTCCACTGTCTCTCTCTTCGAAAGAATAAAAACGAATAAAAGGGGGAACCTAGCTCATTAAAAAAAGGAGAAGGAAATTAAAAATAAGGATGTTACCTCTCTTTTCTCTCTAGCCCACTCACACATACTCTCCATCTCAAAACGCTGCTAAAAAACAAAGAAAAAGAAAAGATAATAAAAACAAATCCTAACTCCACTCTCACAACTCAACTGCCGTTCCCTTTCCTTTTTCCTCCCACCGCAAACCCACCGTCCTCACGATCGCTCCGCTCCAACGGCGAGCTCCCTCAAACAAACCGTCTCCGACGATTTCCACCGTCGATAACGTCCAAACCCTCCATCCTCCGCCGCGTGAACCACTCACCTTCCTCACAAACGCAACCGTGAACGACCGCTCACCGTGGCCACCACTCTTCAACCGTTGCTAACAAGATCTTTCTTCCTCCAACGATGACGTTTTAGGGATACTGTCATAACCACATCACCAAGAACAAATCAACAACACATTGTAAAAAAATTTCAACTCAGTTTCACTCACGATTCTGAAGGTAACAACACATTGAGAACAACCGACTTTAACACAAGTTTATTACGGTCGGCACTTTGAGTTTATGTGTTTGCTTTTTCAGTTGGATTCGGATTTATAGTATAAATTTTACTGTCATTTCAGTTTTTAAATATATATGACTTTTGATTTGAGTTTTTGATATGGATATGCTACAGTTTTTGTAAGTTTTCACATATGGAGTATGTACATATTATTATGGTTTGAGTTTAGATATACATATATTATTACTATGTTTAATCTTATATATATATATATATATATATATATATATATATATATATATATATATATATATATATATATATATATATATATATATATATATATATATATATATATATATATATATATATATATATATATATATATATATATATATATATATATATATATATATATATATATATATATATATATATATATATATACATAGTAATAATATATATCTAAATTTCAACACAGTAGCTATATATATATATATATATATATATATATATATATATATATATATATATATATATATATATATTATATATATATATATATATATATATATATATATATATATATATATATATATATATATATATATATATATATATATATATATATATATATATATATATATATATATATATATATATATATATATATAGCTACTGTGGTTGAATTGTTGTCGTTATATCGCTAAAATTTTCGATACATCAATAGGATATTTTCACCGTGTTATAATCTTGTGTATGACATTACTCGTGTTGTCCTTGCGTACAAACCGGTTTTTGAGCACATTGCGATTTACTTACTTCAATCATTTTTAATTAAATTAATTGATTAATCAAGCTTTGTTTAAATTATTCAATCTTAATAATTAATTTTAATCATCTCGAATATTTGGTTTAAATCAAATAAGTTAGATAATTATTTTTGACTATATTAAATAAGTGATTTAATCAAATTTTAATGATTTAATTTTGTTAACTAGAAATTGATCGATTTCCTCCACTATCATTTTATGACACAAGCCCAATTCAGTTTCATCATCAGTTCAAAATCATTAAACCATTTAAAAGATCACATACTTCTTGATTCCATGTCGAGCCCATTTTCAAATACCTTGTAAGTCGATTGCTTTTAAGCATCGCCATCAACCTCACATAGCTTACTCTTGGGCTTTCTTACAATGAGATCTATTCGATTATTAATTAATCGATTAGATGATTGATTCACTAAAATACAATTTATTCACAAACACCAATTCAACCATCGATCCAATGTCGAGTATGTTATTCAAAATTAATTAAAAAGCACCTAATTACAATTAAATACCATTTCATAATAACGAAGTGAATAAGGGGATGGTTTTGAGTTTTCAACTCCTCTCCTCGATTATTTGAATACGGGTTCTCTTACTCGGTTAGTCAAATAATTGTCATTTCTAATCCGCTTAAGCATAACTAAATCAAAACATTCTTACAATAAACTAAATGAAAAGGGGGATGGTTTTAAGCCTTTAACTCCTCTCCTCGATTGTTTAAATACGAGTTTTCTTACTCGGTCAGTTAGACAATCATCGTTTCTTTACAAACCTTAAACCAAGATTAAATCAAATTATTTTCATAATAACGAAATGAAAAGGGAGATGATTTTGATCCTTCAACTTCTCTCCTCAATTGATTGAATACGAATTCTCTTACTCGGTTAATCAAACAATTGTCATTTTCCCACAAACTTATAACTTAATCAAATCATTTTCACAATAATCTACGCAAAAAGGGAGATGGTCTAGAGCCTTCGATTCCTCTTCTCAAATGCTTGGATATGAGTTGTCTTACTCAGCCATTCAAGTACTTGTCGTTCATTCTCAAAATACATCAATCATACATAATCCTATTTTCACAATCACTCAGATGAAAAAGAAGATGGTCTAGAGTCTTCTATTCCATTTCCCGACTATTAGGATACGAGTTGTGTTACTCAACTATCCGAGTATTCGTCATCCTTTTAAAACACCTTAATTATTATCAAATCCTTTCATAATAAAGGATGAAACAGGAGATGGTCTAGAGCCTTCGATTCCTCTCCTCGACTATTAGGATACGAGTTGTCTTACTCAGCTATCCGAGTATTCGTCATCCGTTCAAAAACACCTTAACTATTATTAAATGCTTTTACAATTAAGGATGAAAAAGGAGATGGTCTAGAGCCTTCGATTCCTCTCATCGACTATTAGGATACGAGTTGTCTTACTTGATTATCTGAGTAATCATCATCCAACAAGATATCACAACACATTAAATCTCTTTCTCGCCCCCGTGCGATCAAAACCAATCCAACAAAACATCAAACATATTAACTCAACTTGTCACCCCCGCGTGACCAAAACTCTTTTCAGAAAGTACATTGTTTAAACCTTTCTAATACGCACAACAAACTAGTACTTAAGCCTCCGCTGAGAGTAGACAAGCCAACGTTTAGCCTTTAGAACGTGATCTAAACAGTTGTTCGCTAAAAGACACCAACCAACCATAGTTTCCTGAACTACGAATGCTCTGATTTCCTTATTACACCATAAGGATACGTAGGCACGAGATTGCGAGATCGTGGCGAGCACACTAATAAAAAAACCTCCCCTTTTCCCCCCTTCTGAGGTTACCGTTCATCTCTATTTTCAATCTTTTATCACTTAATGAAAACAAACAACATTTATCTAACATTCAAATCGTAAATTAAACTAAAAGGTTCTCGTTGAGTACAACGGACGTGAGGGCTGCTAATACCTTCCCCTTGCGTAGTCGACTCCCGAACCCGAATATGGTTGCGACGACCATTATTCTATTTTCTAAAGGTTTTATCGATATTTTCCTATTCCTTCATTGGGATAAATAAAGTTTGGTGGCGACTCTGTTCGAACATAATTTTTTTCCGCGACCATCGCGAGGAATCATATTTTTTGAGATGCGATAGATGGCGACTCTGCTGGGGAATCGCTCCAAGCAAGAGAGAGTCAAGCCTAACTTATTTTGATTTGTGATGAATGCTAGCTTTGTTTAAACTTGTTTTATTCTATTTTCTTTATCTCATTGTATAATCGTTGTTTGTAATTTGTTGTTTGTTCTCATTATTACTATTGGGGACTCTCTGGTTATTGGTACTTGTGAGATAGGCTATTTACCCGAGTCTGAGAAAAACTATAGGATTATGATGGTGGTTGTGTAGTGGAGGCCCACAAGGAGTATTCCTTGTTTGGAAGATACAAAGACCCCGCCTAGAGTAGATTCTCTAGAGATATTATTGTCCGACGAGTCTTCGTCACGACGATAGTATTTTCAAGTTGGATCAATGACTCTAGGGACCTTTTAACCCACTTTATCTGGTGGTTGTGTAGTATTAACCTACAAGACTCCAGACTTGTTGGGTTAATATGAAAGCCCCAATCAAATGAGATCCCTTGGACATATTACTATCTTACAGTAATATCTCCAACCTCAATCTATGACTCTGAGAATCTTGTTAGAACCATGGACTCGAGAGTTGTGTAGTAGAATCCCCATGGAGCCTTCCTTGTTGGGACAATAAGAAGACCTCACCTAGATGAGATCTTCTTAAGGATGTTATTTTCCGACGAGTCTTCGTCACGGCAGTGACGTTCTCAAGAAATATTTGTGACTCTAGGGACCTATCAACTTTAGAGCCTACCCTGGGGTTCCACTAATCAGAGCTACCTATCATTTACCCGTTATTCTAATTCATCTGAGAATACCTTGAACCTGTGATCCTGAACATGTCACTACATTCACATATATCATTGCATCTGCATTCATCATACATTGTATATCATTTTTCACAAAAAGTAAATACAAAAAAAACTCATCCATCCTTCATCCATGACTTGCAGTTGATTTCCTGACGCTCATATTAGACTTGAAGTAGCTCTTGAAAGACCATGGATCCATTAGAGCAAAGTCATATTGCATTAAGAGGAGATGTGGACTCGATGAAAAACCAGATAGACCAACTCGTTAAGGCTATGCTAGCTTTAGCAAAGAGGGAGGACAACATGCAGCAAAATACGGTTATTGAGAATTCCATTCCGCCTCTAGTAAATGATCCTACCCAACCTCAGCCGATGCAAACCCCAGTTGATGACTATGTGGTACGAGAGCGCCATATCGTCCGAGATGGGGGTTCCTCATATCAGGATGTTGTTGAGTATCACAGCTTTGCATTCTCTGTGCCAGAGTCCCATGGAAAAATCCTTGTGGTTAATACTGAACAACCACAAGATGATGAGATTTCTAAAAGATGTCGCGTGCTAGAGAAAAGACTCAAGGCCATATAAGGACGAGATACAGTTGAACTGGATGCCTTAGACATGTGTTTGGTACCTGGCCTGTTTATACCCGTAAAATTCAAAGTACCAGAATTTGAGAAGTACAAAGGGGATGGTTGTCCAAAGCACCATTTGGTGATGTTTTGTCGAAAAATGACCTCTCATGCCCATGATGATAAGTTAATGATTCACTGTTTTCAGGATATTTTGACTGGGGCCTCATTGAGTTGGTACATGAAGTTATGAAGGAATCACGTTTCATCGTGGTTGGACCTAGCTAACGCTTTCTTGAAGCAATACAAATATAATTTGGACATAGCTTCCGATCGCATGCGGTTAAGAACCTTATCTAAAGAAAACAACGAATCCTTCAGAGGGCATGCCCAAAGATGGAGAGAGTTCGCAGCTTACATTGAACCACCACTCTTAGACAAAGAATTGATGGAATTATTCAGAGATACGTTGCAAAGTCCTTACTTCGAAAGGGTGATTAGCAGTGCAGCATCAGACTTCGCTCACTTGGTATGAATTGGAGAATGCATCGAGTGTGGCCTCAAAAGTGGAAGAATCTAATGCGCCTCAAATAGCCAGGGCTTTAAGAATGAATCTATTGTTAGTTCCCAAAAGGAAGAAGAGGCTGAAGTTAATGCAGCCTGGGAAATCCACAAGCTCCATATCAGAGATCATCCTCCCATTATGGTCAATATTCTGCGAATCAAGGATCTCCTTAGTATCAACGACAGATTCCATCTCAGCAGTCATACAAACGGAATAACACTCCACATCGGCAGCATTACCACGCCTGACAAAGCCCAAGAAAGCAAGAGAGACACATCGATCTGCTTCCAATGCCATACATCAAGTACTTCCATATTTGATTGAGAAAGGACTGGTAGCGCCAAAGGAGCTAAAACCAGTAACTCCTCCATATCCACCAGGCTTTGACGCCAATGCTCGATGTAAATTCCATGCTGGGGAACATGGGCATTCAACCAAAGACTGTAAGGTGCTCAAGAGCAAGGTAGAAACTTTGCTTGATTCCAAGATGTTCTCAATTTACGCCTCGAAGCTTGCAAATCAATAATACTCATTCACCTACT
Organism: Lathyrus oleraceus; assembly: GCF_024323335.1. Classification (NCBI taxonomy): domain Eukaryota; kingdom Viridiplantae; phylum Streptophyta; class Magnoliopsida; order Fabales; family Fabaceae; genus Lathyrus; species Lathyrus oleraceus. The sequence continues at coordinate 472,634,791 of NC_066581.1, read as the reverse complement.
TGTGTTGGTCCATCAGTCCATGTTATGGAAGAAATTTCCGAGAGTAGGTCTGAAGATGATTACCATACTAGTCTTGATGAGCAGAACTACCACTACTCAGAAGAAGGCTAGCTCAACAGTGAACCAGACACGAGAGAGCTTCCTCAGTACTAGCAACCATTTGGACATTTCTAGCATTTCATGTGTATTTTTCTTTGCATGTTAAAGTACTTATTTGCTTCCAAATATTGTTGATTTCCTTTAATGGTAATATTAATGAAATGATTATGCATGTTTTGAACGAATCCTTTCGTATTCACTCATCTTTTTCGTTTATATAACAAAAACAAAAATATTTCTCTCATTCACTTATCAAATTGTTTTTTTAGAAAAGATTGCGGGGAGGATGACGAAAACAAAATACCCATAATTGTTGATTGTATGCTTTCGAATAAAATTATGCTGATGATGTACAAGCATTATTTCAAATCCCCAAACACTGGAGTGTTAGACAGTGTGGCTAGTGATCGAGAGGGGGGGGGGGGGTGAATAGATCACCTCTTTTAAAGTTAACGGATTTAAAATTTTATCAGAGTTATTGAAACTTAGCGGAAATTTTTTGTCCTGAATCGACTTCCGTCTATTCTGAACCGCTACTAGAAAATCGGACACGCGAATTTAATGCTGGATTTGAATTAGAATGACAAAGATAATCAACACCAGAATCTAATTAAATTGAATGCACTTATTACTAGATCCTATTTCCAATGGAAGAAACACAGCAGATAGTTTTGTCAAACAGTTGGTGTGTATGCGCTTTGTGATGAACAATGGTGGACTTTATTTAACGAAGTTTTCTTGCCACTATTGTATCGCGAAGAACACAGCCACAACACACTAACTGAAATTGCAAAACTATTGAAAACGTAAAGAGAGATAAGGAGAGAATACGATACGCAGAGATTTGGTAAGGAAGTTCCCCACGTCGTCCTCGTGTGTGGGTACGTCTCCCTCTCAATTTCAAATGAAATTGAGAACTGTAATTATCAATAATGCCGAATTCATTGATACAAGGTTACAATACAAAGACAGAATTCTAAATCCCAAGAACTTCTTCTTGTATGAAACCTCCACTTGATCTGAGCTCGATCAAGAATTTCCTGCAAGAAATTGCAAACAATTCACCGGTTCCACGACCTGTTTGCGAAATCACCCGATTTCCAAATCCTACGCTGCGGCTGAATCTGTTCTGCAAACGTGACTAACAAACCCTCAAGAACACTCCAGTTCTTGAAGGACAAACCAGTAGGTTTTTCCTCGAAACCCCCTTCAACCTTCAACTCAGCTAGATCCTTGATCGTTCCACTGAACACCTCAGCTAGACCCTTGATCGTACCACTGAACGTTATCTCGTTGATCCTTTAATCCGAAGAACAAGAATGATTATGTGTTGATGTTCTTGAAGAAAAGTGATTGAGAAGATGAAGAAGATGAAGTATCTTTCAGGTTTCTATATGCTCCAAAACAATTGCTGCTACACTACTTTGATCTTGTGTTCAACTGTTTTTCTCTTTTGAATTCGTACCTTTGCACTGCTGTCAAAATACTTCTTATATAGAAAGAACAAAAGTTGTTAGTTGGTAAAACAGACTCATGTATTGATACATGATGTTATGCATCGATTCATACTGTAACTTTGAATATTTTTATAGGGTTAATGAAGGCATGTATCGATGCAAGGCTCATATGTATCGATACATAGAGCATTTCAGCTAAGCTTGTATCGTTACAAGATGCGTGTGGATCGATCCATAAAGCATTTTGCCTGTCCATGTATCGATACATGACTCATATGGATCGATGCATGCTGAAGCAAAAGTGTTTTGTGGTTTACAACATATTTCATGGATCGATGCATAAGATCATGTATTGATCCATACTGATACAAAATAGTTTTTATGAGTTCTTTTAATAGATGTATCACTGTGGATCTTTATGTATAGACATGAGACAATAGTATGAGATAAAAATACAATTGAATCATGCAAAATGATGCACATGCCAACAATTGGTCAATGATCACACAATTTGCTATCATTCAAAACTTATTCAAGGTAAGGACTTTGCTCACAAACTCCCCCTTTTTGATGATGGCATATTTTTGGCAAGATGTGTGATACTCCTCCTGAGTTTGTGCATTTCTGTCAGCTGTGTCAACATCTGCTTTCTCCCCCTTTGTCAACATCAAAAAGAAGAACCAGTTTCATCAAGGCAATATGTGAGTAGCAAGACACAACAAAATTGATAATAAAGCTAACAATCACAGAGAAGGAAGCTTAAAAGTAACGAGTCACTCACAAAGAATGACAAATAGGGGTAAGGACACCAAAGGCGGAAAGTAAACAGAAAGTAATAGGCAATTTACTAGTAGAAGATGTTTAAGATAAACAGAAACCAAAACATATAAAGTACAACTAAATCGAAAGAAAAAAAACAAAACTTAAGCAATTTGCAATGAAATGTAGTGAGATGAAATTTTGTGACAGGATGTGATAAAAATGGCTGATGTGTCGATCCATGAGAGAGAAAAATGCATTTAATCCAAGTAGCAGACAGTATGTATCGATGCATATTGCCATGGATCGATCCATGTCATGAATTTTCGTTTGTAAAGCATCTATGTATCGATACACACGATGGTTGGATCGATGCATACTGAACCCATTTTGAAATATTTGTAATCCTGAGGACATGAATCGATGCATACATGTTTTGGATCGATGCATACTGATGCTAAACCACAATTTAATTAATTTTTATGCAATATGCTCAAGTATGATTCACAAATCAGATTTTAATGTTCAAACAATATATGCAAAGATATTTACATAAACGATAGTAAGAAATTTGTTGTAACATACACAATTACATAGTTCGAGATGAGATATAGAAAGGAGTGATATTACCTCTGTTGGTGTAACCTTGAGAGGAATAAGTGAAATCTAAAGCAAGTCTCATCAACCAAGGTGAGGCATAATATAAATAAAATCAACCAAGCTTAAGACAACAATGGAGATAGATCTAATATCCCTAATTCGCGACGAATGTTGAAGAATGGTTCCGTTGCCAAAGGTTTAGTGAAAATATCAGCAAGCTGATTTTTAGAATCAACATGCTCAAATACAACGTCTTCTTTTTCAACATGATCGCGAAGAAAGTGATGTTTAATCTCTATATGTTTAGTGCGAGAGTGTAAAACAGGATTTTTAGTAAGGTTTATGGCACTAGTGTTGTCACATTTTATTGGAATACGTTTGAGTTGAATGTTAAAGTCTTGTAGTTGTTGTTTTAGCCACAAAATCTGAGCGCAACAACTACCGGCTGCAACGTATTCAGCCTCTGCAGTTGACAAAGCCACAGATACCTGCTTTTTGCTATGCCAACTTACCAAGGAGTTTGAAAACAGGTGACACGTACCACTCGTGCTTTTCCTATCTGATTTGCAGCCAGCAAAATCAGAATCGGAGTAACCTACTAAACTACAATCACTTCCTTTGGAGTACCAAAGCCCATATTTAGATGTTCCATGAAGGTATCTAAATATACGCTTAACCGCTTTTAGGTGTGATTCCTTAGGATTTGATTGATACCGTGCACACATACAAACACTAAACATGATGTCAGGTCTAGAAGCAGAAAGATACAGAAGAGATCCAATCATACCTCTGAACTTTTTGACATCTACACTCTTACCATGCTCATCTTTATCTAAGTTCCCGTTGGTAGGCATAGGGGTGTCAATTGATTTTGAGTCATTCATTCCAAAGCGCTTGAGTAGTTCTCTGCAGTATTTTGTTTGACATACTGTTGTACCTTCATCAAGTTGCTTTATCTGAAGTCCTAGGAAGTAGGTCAGCTCCCCCATAAGACTCATCTCAAATTCACCCTGCATAACCTTAGAAAATTCTTCGACCAAGTGTATGTTAGTTGAACCAAAAATTATATCGTCTACATAAACCTGAACTAAAAAAATGTGCTTTCCTTTGTGTTTAATGAAGAGTGTATTATCCACTTTACCTCTTGAATATCCATGATCAATTAGAAATTTGCTAAGCCTTTCATACCAAACCCGAGGGGCTTGTTTAAGACCATACAAAGCTCGTTTTAATTTGTAAACATGATCTGGATTTTCAGCATTCTCAAAACCAGGAGGTTGTGAAACATATACCTCTTCATTTATGACACCATTTAGAAACACACTCTTTACGTCCATTTGGTAAAGCTTAAAATCATTAGAACACGCATAGGCAAGCAAGAGACGTATAGCTTCAAGGCGAGCAACTGGAGTATAAGTTTCCTCATAATCTATGCCCTCCTCTTGGTTATACCCTTGTGCTACTAAACGTGTCTTGTTCCTAGTTATCACTCCGCTTTCATCAAGCTTATTTCTAAAAACCCATTTAGTACCTATGATATGATGATCTCGCGGACGAGGGACAAGTTCCCAAACGTCATTTCTTTTAAATTGATTAAGCTCTTCTTGCATGGCCATTAGCCAAAATTCATCAATCAAGGCCTCTTTGGCATTTTTAGGTTCTACTTGGGAGACAAAAGCGAAGTGAGAACATAAATTACTTATCTTAGAACGAGTCATTACTCCCTTTGAAATATCTCCCAAGATGTTGTCGATAGGATGGTCTTTTGAGGATTTCCAAGCTGGTGGAAGGTTGTTCACTTCAGCTGTCCTTTCTTCCTCATCTTCTTCATGACTAGTATCTTCATCCTTCTCATGGGCAGCTGTTCTAGACTGATCAGTTTCCGTAGCAGCTTCCTTGAGTATGTCTTCTGTAGATACACATGCGTCATCAAAAGAAATACCTTTTCCGACATTTTTCGGATAAGACTCATCAAAAGAAACATGGACAGATTCTTCAACAGTAAGTAAACGCTTATTGTACACTCTATATGCTTTACTTGATTGTGAGTATCCAAGAAAGATACCTTCATCTGCTTTTGCATCAAACTTCCCAATATTTTCTTTACCATTATTCAAAACAAAACACTTACAACCGAATACGTGAAGATGTGACAAGTTTGGCTTTCTTCCTTTCAAAAGCTCATAAGGAGTTTTATTTAAAATAGGACGGATTAGGATCCTGTTTAAAACATAACAGGCTGTGTTAACTGCATCAGCCCAAAAGTATTTTGGTAATCCACCCTCATTTAGCATTGTTCTTGCCAACTCCTCTAAAACACTATTTTTACGCTCCACAACGCCATTTTGTTGTGGAGTTCGAGGAGCTGAAAAGTTATGCTCAATACCAAACTTGTCACAGTACTTATCAAAGTGGTAGTTTTGAAATTCACCACCATGATCGCTACAGATTGTAACTATTTTGGAATTTATTTTGTTTTGGGACAGATTTGCAAAATTCTTAAAAGCAGAAAAAGTTTCATCTTTGCTATGAAGGAATATAGTCCAAGTAAATCTAGAGTAGTCATCAACGATAACAAAACCATAGTAGTTTCCACCTAAGCTCTTTGTCCTAGAAGGTCCAAAGAGATCCATATGGAGAAGCTCTAGGGGTCGTGAAGTTGAAATTACATTTTTAGATTTGAAAGAGACCCTAGTTTGCTTTCCCATTTGGCACGCATCACATAAGTGATCTTTTGAAAATTTTATCTTTGGAAGACCAACTACTAGATCCTTATATACAACCTTATTAAGCAAATTGAAATTAACAAGCACTAAACGTCTATGCCAAAGCCAAGAATCATCATTCAAGGTAACTATACATTTAGTACTTGTTAAAGATACATCAAAAAGGTCAAGCATATAGATGTTGTTTACTCTTACTCCCTTAAACACAACGTTTTGTTCAGCATGTTCAATTATGCAGCAAGATTTTGTGAAGGAGACTTTATAGCCTTTGTCACACAATTGACTTATGCTTAACAAATTGTGTTTGAGCCCCTCTACTAAATGAACATTAGAAATAGTAGTGGTGGAGGGATTACCTACACTACCTTTGCCGAGTATAGCTCCTTTGTTATTGTCTCCATAAGTAACATATCCCTTCTTCTTTGCTTTGTTATCTCGTGTGTTTAATTCAAGACACTGTTCTGCTAGGGCTCAGAAAGTCTTAGGTACATTTGAGGTATCATTCCATTATTGGAATATCTCGATTATGACATCCAAGATACTGTTCTGATGATTCCCAGAGAGTCTTGATTGTTTCATCTTACCTTTCGATAACCTTTTCTTATTGTATTTCTCACTGCATCTTCTTTCCGCATTTCTTCTTTGCATTTCAAAGGACAAATTTAGGGTTTTTTCATATTTAATTATCTTCCACCGCGAATGTACGAAGACTGCCGCCACTCTTACCTTCTGGTTCAAGTTAATTAAATAGGGGCAGCTGTCATACCACAATTTTATCCATAAATTCGATTTTAATTTCAATTTCCATCGTATGTATAGCATGACATGTATTTCATCATTAATAATACCTAAAAAATCAGTCGGAATAAATTCCTGAAAATACAGACAAATTGGTTAAATCATCTCTCAAGTACGTGCAAAATCAGCGGGTAAAAAGTTTCGAAATCAAGCTTGCAGACGTCAGTATTATTAATCTACGGTTCACGTAGTTTGACTTGTTGTGCTTGTTATATTTTTTGACAACTTTTTCAACTGCATTTTAATCCGTCTGAGCCTTTTAACCGATGAAAATTTATTTCAAAATTAAAAGAAGCGTTGTATTTTTTCAATAAGTATATTTCGTGCTGATCATTTTAGTGCATCCGATTTTATTTTTTGAGCAAATTTTCTCCCGAATCTTATTCATTTTTAGTTGTTTTAATTTTATTTTTTCACCAAAATATTCAGATTAAATAAATAGAATTTTTCATGTTCTTATTTTAATTTTATCATGATTATTTAGAAAGTTGTGAATTTTATTTGAATTAATTGATTTAATCCCATTTAAATCAATTAAATCATCTAGAAGGGGAAACTTTGTCATTTTAAAATTAGTTGTGTTTCTTTCAGTCAATCGGGATCGTCGGTTCAAATTTATCAATGGTCCTCATTAGCAATCCATATTTTCCCCTTTATCCAATTAAAAATGGTTATTTAAATAAAAAATAAAATCAAAAAATCTCTCCTCCTTCAATCTTTTCCAACGGCTTTATGGAAGAAAATAAGAGTCGGTAACACCTAGTAAAAAAGGGAAAAAGTAGTGGCGGAACTGAGGGGGACGTGGGAAGGCCACGACCACCCCTCAACTTTTTATTTATTTTTTAATTCATATATATATTAAATTACTAAAACATCCTTATTTTAAATTAAAATTAATTTTTTTATTATTCAAAGTTAGGTTAAAATACAGATAAGGTAAAAAGCTCTTACCTTTCCTTTCTTTCTCATATGGGTTTGCTACCGGCACCGGAATCGGAACAAATTAAAGTGATCGGCATCTAACAGGTAGAAAACTTTATTCATTCTTCTTTTATAAAAAGTAACAAATTGAAGTGATTGCTTGATTTGTGTTTTTGAGATTTTTAGGGTTCTTCTTTCTTGATGTGTTAAAATAATCTAATGAGGTTTATTAAGCCAATTCATAACACTGTAATTTACAAATATAGTTATACACTGTAATAAGGTTTATTTAATCATTGTTGCTGCTAATTTCTAATAGTGAAGTTACCGGTATTTGAAAACGGATTAAAGTTTATTAATTAAGTTTATTAATTTTTTTCTCTTTTAATTTTTATGTTCTCTAAATTGATTTTTGGATCTGATATGATATTATAGGAAGAGTAAAGATGAATAATAGAAAAATTGATTCTTTTTTCAAAAGGAAAGCATGTGAAATTGAAAGAGAAGAGAGAGATGAAGAAATTATAATCCCGACATCTGAATCTGAAACAGTTCTTGAGAATCCAACAATTGAAGAGCATCATGGTTTTGAAAATTCTTTGAAACGTGATTCTGGAAAGCGTCCTCCGATTTGGAAATATCCACCAAATCAAGTGGATGCAATACGAAGAGCTTATCTAAAATGGGGTCCATATCAAATTCATTTAGAAAACTATCCTTTGTCCGGTAATGAGGATCATCCGAGAAGGTTTCAACATACTTGGTTTAACATATTTCCATCATGGTTAGAATATTCACCATCTAAAGATGCCGCATATTGCTTACCATGTTACCTTTTTAGAAAAAAACTAAGTGGACGTCCCAGACCACTTGTCTTTATTTCTATGGGTTTTAGAAATTGGAAGAAAGTTAAGAATGGAAAACATTGTTCCTTTCTTAAACACATAGGGAAGGATCCTTGCTCACCATACAACAATGCAATGAAAGCTTGTCAAGACTTGTTGAATCAAGATGGTCATATTAGAAATGTTATTCAAGTGCAAAGTTCAAGTCAAAGAATGAATAATCGGTTACGACTCAAGACTTCAATTGACACTGTTCATTGGTTAACACTACAAGCTTGTGCTTTTAGGGGTCACGATGAAAGTAGCAAATCAAGAAATCAAGGTAACTTTCTTGAGTTATTGAAACTTTTAGCATCCTACAATGATGAAGTTGCAAAAGTTGTGTTGGAAAATGCTCCACAAAATTGCAAGTATACTTCACATCAAATTCAAAAAGAGCTCTTGCAAATTCTTTCTAGTAGGGTGAAAAAGAGTATTCGTGAGGAAATTGGTGATTCCAAATTTTGTATCGTTGTTGATGAAGCTCGTGATGAGTAAAAAAAGGAACAAATGGCTCTTGTATTAAGATTTGTTGATAAAGTTGGTTTAATACAAGAGAGATTTTTTGATGTGGCACATGTTAAAGACACCACATCTTTAACTCTTAAGGAAGCAATATGTGATATACTTTCTCGACATAACCTTGATGTTTCTAACATTCGTGGCCAAGGGTATGATGGTGCTAGAAATATAAGAGGAGAATGGAATGGTTTACAAGCCCTCTTTATGAAGGATTATCCTTATGCATACTATGTTCATTGTTTTGCTCATCGATTGCAACTTGCATTAGTTACATCATCAAGAGAAGTCAAACCTGTTCATAAATTTTTTGAGAAGCTGATCTTTGTTGTGAATGTTGTTTGTTCTTCTACAAAGCGTCATGATGAGTTACAAGCTTCCCAATTAGAAGAAATTGCTTATTTGTTAGAGATTGATGAGATTGTAACTGGTAAAGGTGCAAATCAAGTTGGTACATTGAAACGAGCTGGAGATACTCGTTGGGGATCACATTACGATTCAATTTCTAGCTTGATAAACATGTATGAAGCGACTTGTTTAGTTTTTAAAAAAATGCAAAAGATAGAGGGAGTTATGCTACACGTGGGGATGCAGATAGTTGTTACAATTACTTGAAGGCATTTGATTTTATATTTATTTTGCACTTGATGAAAGAAATCATGGGAATAACAGATATGCTTTGTCAAGCCTTACAAAAAAAAATCAAGATGTAGTTAATGCTATGAACTTGGTTCGTTCAACAAAACATCTTATTCAAGGTTTGAGAGAAAATGGTTGGGATATATTGTTTACTAAAGTGGTATCTTTTTGTGAAAAGCATGGTATTGAGATTCCTGATCTTAATGATGTTCATTCAACAACAAGATTTGGACGCTCCCATCTTGAAGAGAGTCAAGTCACAATTCAACATTACTTTAAAGTTGAAATCTTTTTCACTACCATTGACAAACAGTTACAAGAGTTGAATAGCAGATTCATGAGCAGGCAATGGATTTGTTAACTCTTTCTTGTTCTTTATCTCCTAAGGATGAATATAAAGCTTTTAGCATTGATACTATTTGTTCTTTAGTTGAAAAATATTATCCTATGGATTTTAGTGATCAAGAGAAGAATAATTTGCAATTTCAACTCCAACATTTTCTATTTGTTGCTCGTCAAGCATCAAACTTGAATAATTTATCAACTATTCAAGAACTATGTTCATGTTTGGTTGCATCTGGACAGACTGAAACTTACTTCTTGATTGATAAACTACTTCGTCTTATCATGACTCTTCCCGTTTCTACGGCCACAACTGAGAGGTCTTTTTCAGCAATGAAAATTATTAAGACTAAGTTGAGAAACAAGATGGATGATAGGTTTCTTGGGGATAGCATGACAGTATATATTGAAAGAGAGATTAGTGCAAGCATTAGTTCGGAGTCAATTATTGATGATTTCAAGTCACTCGGAACGCGTAAAGCATTACTTTAAGGTAGTTTTAAGTCATGTAATTTAAATTTTTAGTAATTAACTTTGTATTTATTTTAACTTTAATGTTTTATTTAAAATACTATTTACATTTTATTTTAAATCTTTATTTTACGTTAGCGGTCATCCCAAAATTTTTTATCTGGCTCCGCCACTGGGAAAAAGACAAAAAGAGAGGAAAAATCTCCAATCCATTAACTCTCTCTCCAATACTGATTTCCACTATCTCTCTCTTCAAAAGAATAAAAAATGAATAAAAAGGGGAACCTAACTCATTCAAAAAAGGAGAAGGAAATTAGAAAGAAGGACGTTACCTCTCTTTTCTCTCTAGCCCACTCACACATACTCTCCCTCTCAAAACGCTACTAGAAAACAAAGAAAAAGAAAAGATAATAAAAACAAATCCTCACTTCACTCTCACAACCCAACCGATGTTCCCTTTCCTTTTTCCTCCCACCGCAAACCCACCGTCCTCACGACAGCTCCGCTCCAACGGCGAGCTCTCTCAAACGAACCGTCTCCGGCGATTTCCACCGCCGATAACGTCCAAACCCTCCATTTGTCGCCGCGTGAACCACTCACCTTCCTCACAAACTCAACCGTGAACGACCGCTCACCGTGCCCCCCACTCTTCAACCGTTGCTAACAAGATCTTTCTTCCTCCAACGACGACGTTTTAGGGATACTGTCATAACCGCATCACCAAGAACAAATCAAAAACACACTGTAAAAAAAATCCAACTCCGTTTCGCTCACGATTCTTAAGGTAACAACACATTGAGCACAACCGACTTTAACACAAGTTTATTACGGTCGATACTTTGAGTATATGTGTTTGCTTTTTCAGTTGGAATTTGGATTTATAGTATAAATTTTACTGTCATTTCAGTTTTTAAATATATATGACTTTTGGTTTGAGTTTTTGATATGAATATGCTACTGTTATTGTAAGTTTTCACATATGAAATATGTTTATATTATTATGGTTTGAGTTTAGATATGCATATATTATTACTATGTTTAATCTTTTATATATATATATATATATATATATATATATATATATATATATATATATATATATATATATATATATATATATATATATATATATATATATATATATATATTTTGTGTTGAAGTTTAGACATATATTATTACTATGTTTAATCTTAAATATATATATATATAGCTACTGTGTTGAAATTTAGAAATATATAGCTACTATGTTTAAATTTAGAAATATATAGTTACTATCTTCAAGTTCAAATATAAATATAAATATAAATATATATTATTGTGTTTAAGTTTTATATATAGATACTATTTTAATTTGAGTAGACACATGTGTTTAGAAATATATACTATTGTGTTTAAATTTAAACATAAATATATACTACTGTGCTTAAATTTAAATATAAATATTATTATTGTGTAAATATAAATATTAAGTTTTGTATATATTGGCACTACTTTGATTTGAGTAGATATATGTATTGCACTTTGCTTTATTAATTACTATTGTTTTATTTTTTTTAGTTTACTTAATTAATTAATTAATTTTAATTGATAATTGGATTATTAGATTTTTGGTTATAGATTTTAGTTAGACTTTGTTGTTAGTTTTTGAACATTATAATAATGCAAATAAAATTGGTTTACCGTTGGGTTACGTCATTCGATCCGCGTATTCGACGTTTATATGCCGTTATATCGCTAAAATTTTCAATACATCAATAGGATATTTTCACTGTGTTATAATTTTGCGTATGACATTACTCATGTTGTCCTTGCGTACAAACCGGTTTTTGAGCACATTGTGATTTACTTACTTCAATCATTTATAATTAAATTAATTGATTAATCAAGATTTGTTTAAATTAGTTAATCTTAATAATTAATTTTAATCATCTCGAATATTTGGTTTAAATCAAATAAATTAGATAATTATTTTTGACTATATTAAATAAGCGATTTAGTCGAATTTTAATGATTTAATTTTGTTAATTAAAAATTGATTGATTTCCTCCACTATCATTTTATGACACAAGCCCAATTCAGTTTCATCATCAGTTCAAAATCATTAAACCATTTAAAAGATCACATACTTCTCGATTCCACGTCGAGCCCATTTTCAAATATCTTGTAAGTCGATTTCTTTTAAGCATCGCCATCAACCTCACATAGCTTACTCTTGGGCTTTCTTACAATGAGTCCTATTCGGTTATTAATTAATCGATTAGATGATTGATTCACTAAAATACAATTTTTCTCACAAACACCAATTCAACCCTCGATCCAATGTTGAGTATGTTATTCAAAATTAATTAAAAAGCACATAATCATAATTAAATACCATTTCATAATAACGAAGTAAAAAAGGGGATGGTTTTGAGTTTTCAACTCCTCTCCTCGCTTATTTGAATACGAGTTCTCTTACTCGGTTAGTCAAATAATTGTCATTTCTAATTCCCTTAAGCATTATTAAATCAAAACATTCTTACAATAAACTAAATGAAAAGGGGGATGGTTTTAAGCCTTTAACTCCTCTTCTTGATTGTTTGAATACGAGTTTTCTTACTTGGTTAGTTAGACAATCGTCGTTTCTTTACAAACCTTAAACCAAGATTAAATCAAATTATTTTCATAATAGCAAAATGAAAAGGGAGATGATTTTGAGCCTTCAACTTCTCTCCTCAATTTATTGAATACGAGTTCTCTTACTCGGTTAGTCAAACAATTGTCATTTTCACAATAATCTACGCGAAAAGGGAGATGATCTAGAGACTTCAATTCCTCTCCTCAAATGCTTGGATATGAGTTGTCTTACTCAGCCATTCAAGTACTTGTCGTTCATTCTAAAAATACATCAACCATACATAATCCTATTTTCACAATCACTCAGATGAAAAAGAAGGTGGTCTAGAGTCTTCTATTCACTTTCCCGACTATTAGGATACAAGTTGTCTTACTCGACTATCCGAGTATTCGTCATCCTTTTAAAACACCGTAATTATTATAAAATCCTTTCATAATAAAGGATGAAAAGTGAGATGGTCTAAAGCCTTCGATTCCTCTCCTCGACTATTAGGATACGAGTTATCTTACTCGGCTATCCGAGTATTCGTCATCTGTTCAAAAACACCTTAACTATTATTAAATCCTTTTACAATTAAGGATAAAAAATAAGATGGTCTAGAGCCTTCAATTCCTCTCCTCGACTATTAGGATACGAGTTTTCTTATTCGATCATCCGAGTAATCGTCATCCAACAAGATATCACAACAAATTAAATCTCTTTCTCGCCCCAGTGCGATCAAAACCAATCCAACAAAATATCAAACATATTAACTCAACTTGTCACACTCGCGTGACCAAAACTCTTTCCAGAAAGAACACTGTTTAAACCTTTCTAATGCGCACAACAAACTAGTGCTTAAGCCTCCGCCGAGAGTAGGCAAGCCAACGTTTAACCTTTAGAACACGATCTAAACAGATGTTCGCTAAAAGACACCAACCAACCGTAGTTCCCCGAACTACGAATGCTCTGATTTCCTTATTGCACCATAAGGATACGTAGGCACGAGATTGCGAGATCTTGGCGAACACACTAACAAAAAACCTCTCCTTTTCCCCCTTCTGAGGTTACCGTTCATCTCTATTTTCAATGTTTTATCACTTGAAGAAAACAAACAACATTTAGCTAACATTCAAATCGTAAATTAAACTAAAAGGTTCCCGTTGAGTACAACGGACGTGAGGGCTGCTAATACCTTCCCCTTACGTAGTCGACTCCCGAACCCGAATATGGTTGCGATGACCATTATTCTATTTTCTAAAGTTTTTATCGATATTTTCCTATTCCTTCATTTGGATAAATAAAGTTCGGTGGTGACTCTGTTCGAACAATTTTTTTTTCCGCGACCATCGCGAGGAATTGTATTTTTTGAGATGCGACAGATGGCGACTCTGCTGGGGCATCGCTCCAAGCAAAAGAGAGTCAAGCCTAATTTATTTTGATTTGTGATGAATGTTAGCTTTGTTTAAACTTGCTTTATTCTATTTTCTTTATCTCATTATACAATTGTTGTTTGTAATCTGCTGTTTGTTCTCATTATTACTATTGGGGACTCTCTGGTTATTGGTACTTTGTGACAGAGCCTCTTTACCCGAGTCTGAGAAAAACCATAGGATTAAGATGGTGGTTTTGTAGTGGAGGCCCACAAGGAGTCTTCCTTGTTGGGATGATACAAAGACCCCGCCTAAAGTAGATTCTCTTGAGATATTATTGTCTGACGAGTCTTCGTCACGACGATAGTATTTTCAAGTTCGATCAATGACACTAGGGACCTTTTAACTCGCTTTATCCGGTGGTTATGTAGTATTAACCTAAAAGACTTCAGACTTGTTGGGTTAATATGAAAGCCCCAATTAGATGAGATCCCTTGGACGTATTACTATCTTACAGTAATATCTCCAACCTCGATCTATGACTCTGAGAACCTTGTTAGAACCCTAGACTCGAGAGTTGTGTAGTAGAATCCCTACGGAGCCTTCCTTGTTGGGACAATACGAAGACCTCACCTAGACGAGATCATCTTAAGGATATTATTGTCCGACAAGTCTTCGTCACGACAGTTACGTTTTCAAGAAATATTTGTGACTCTAGGGACCTATCAACTATAGAGCCTACCCCTAGGGTTACATTAATCAGAGTTATCTGTCATTTACCCGTTATTCTGATTCATCTGAGAATACCTTGAACCTATGATCCTGAACATGTCACTACATTCACACATATCATTGCATCTACATTCATCATGCATTGCATATCATTTTTCACAAAAAATAAATACAAAAAAAACTCATCCATCCTTCGTTCATGACTTGCAGTTGATTTCACGACGCTCATATCAGACTTGAAGTAGCTCTTGAAAGACCATGGGTACATTGGAGAAAAGTCATATTGCATTAAGAGGAGATGTGGACTCGATGAAAAACTAGATAGACCAACTTGTTAAGGCTATGCTAGCTGTAGCAAAGAGGGAGGACAACACGCAGCAGATTGCGGTTATTGAGAATGCCATTCCGCCTCCAGTAAATGATCCTACCCAACCTCAGCCGATACGAACACCAGTTGATGACTCTGTGGTACGAAAGCGTCATATCGTTCGAGATGGGGGTTCCTCATATGAGGATGTTGTTGAGTATCACAACTTTGCATTCTCTGTGCCAAAGTCCCATGGAACAATCCTTGTGGTTAATACTGAACAACCATAAAATCATGAGATTGCTAAAAGATGTCGCATACTAGAGAAAACACTCAAGGCCATATAAGCACGAGATACGGTTGAACTGAATGCCTTAGACATGCGTTTGGTACCTGACCTGGTTATAGCAAAATTCAAAGTACCAGAATTTGAGAAGTACAAAGGGGATGGCTGTCCAAAGCACCATTTGGTGATGTTTTGTCGAAAAATGACGTCTCATGCCCACGATGATAAGTTAATGATTCACTGTTTTCAGGACAGTTTGATTGGGGCCTCATTGAGTTGGTACATGAAGTTAGAAAGGAATCACGTTCCATCGTGGCTGGACCTAGCTAACGCTTTCTTGAAGAAATACAAATATAATTTAGACATAGCTCCCGATCGCATGTGTCGCAACCTACCTGCGAAAAAAAAACAACCGGCGAAAAAGAAAAGACAGAAGAGTCGCCACCGTGCATTATTTATCCCAAAGGAGGGAAAGGAAACGCTCGAAGTAAACCTGGAAAAAGGAAAGGAAAAGACAAGGTCTCGCAACCAAATCTTGGGTTCGGGAGTCGATTATGCGAAGGGAAGGTATTAGCACCCCTACGCATCTGTAGTACTCTACGGGATCCACTCTTGTAGTTCTTGTCTAAAGGGTATGGGTTTATCTAATGTACTATTTACTATAAAAAAAAGGGGTCAAAAGGAAATGACTCGCACGGATGTCGCATCCACTGCATACGTATCTCATCTGAATATGAGAATCAGAGTCTTCGTAGCTCGGCTGCCTAAGGGTTAGGGGGGAGTGTGTGCTCGCTAAGACGTCGCGTCTTATGCCTACGTATCTCATCTGGAATGAGAATCAGAGCCAGCCTTAGTTCGGCTAACTATGGGTTAAGGGTTGGGATGAACGACGTTACTACGCAATCTACCGGATGCTCGACCTTTGGAGACTTACTTGCCTGTAGTAGAAGGAGATAACGTGTTCTTAGGAGAAGAAAAATCAATAAGTTGTTGGTGTTTTAGGAACGCTCATGCAAAAGGGGTAATGAGGATAAGACCTCATAGCTCTTAACCCTAGACAGGGTGAGCTCATGACAAAAAGTGGGGGTTCAGAAAGGTGGAACCCTCTCCACTGACTGACCAAACAAAAGATTTGGGGTTTTTGTTCTGAAGCATCGACACGTAGTGTGATCTTAAAGAACGACGCACTGAATAACAGGGGATTGATTATTGATCCCTTTTATCCGTCAATTGCCTTTTCATGGAGGTCTTTAGGAAAAAAGTAGTAAATGCGGGAAAGATAAAGGGGGTTAAGAGATCTACCACACTGATAAAGATCCGAAGCAACAGCAAATAAAGAGATAAGAAACCCAAAGATCTCTCAAGCTAGCACCATCAAAGAAAGTGAGTCAGTACAGGTAATCGGAATAAACCTCCAGGTGGTATCCCACAAATAAAGTGGAACACTATGCAAGCCATCTCTGCAAGAGTCATATGAGCCCTCACAAAACAAAACTCAACAAACAGGTTAGAGAAACAAGATAGGGTAATCAAGAGTTGCCCCCAAATCGAAATGTAACCACATGAATCATGCCATTAAAATTCACAAAAAGCTCACAAAAAGCAACCAAGGGTAGGAGGCCTAAATCTCTTGTCAAACACATGCATCAAAAGGGTATCAAATTCACCCATAATACCTCATACATTCAGAGCATTCAAATTAAAAGCATAAAGTAATGGGAATAAGGCAAACCTGACTGGAGAGATCAAATGAAATTGAATTGCCCGGTTGGGTTTGCAAAGCAATCTGAGGGTTTATATGAGATGGAATTGGTTCTTTGCAGATGAGTTCCCTTCAGTCTCTGGAGGTTGCTCTGAACTCTGTTAGCTCTTCTCTCACTATCTTTTTCCCAGCTAGGGTAATAGGAATATAATGGCCTTTTGTTTCACTGAAACTCTGAATTTATAACCTGATTTTTGTGGACCTGTGGGCTCAAATGAGAGAGGCCCAAGTCCAAAAAATTTCTGTTATATTTTTATTTATTTATTTATTTGTTTTTATTTTTTTTCGTTTTTTTTATTTTTATTTTTATTTTTTTATTTTTTTAAAAACACGTGGGCTTCGCCTAGCGAGCATGACAGTTCAAGAAATTCCTCTGAGCGTAGGTGATTCTGGTGGCTTTTCTTGGGACTCGCTAGGCGACCCATTCTGCTCGCTTAGCGAGCATGACAGCTCATGAACAAACTTTTGCTCCTTCAAGATTAACGTTGTGATTGACGAATAGACCCCATTTGAACCTGTTGGAAGTATCTCAAGCCATTCCCTTATGTTGACTGATCATCTAAATAAAACCCACAAAGTGTCCTGGATGATGTTCAAGCTTCTTGGAGCTAATTCTGATTGCCATGATGAAATGCAATGTATCTAATTCTGATTGATAATGATGAAATGCAATGTGAAATGTTAAATGACCTAAAAATGAATGCATGAATGAGGAGGGCAAATTTTGGGGTGTTACAGCTGCCCCTATTCAGTCATCAGCTAACCCGAGCAGGATGAAAGCGAACAACTTATCAGGCAAACAGGGTGAGCTGTGATTGAATACCAAAGTTAGACCGAAAATTTGCGCTCTGAGAACACCACAAAAATGCTGAAATACATCGCGCTGTTTATTTCTCTTCCGATCCTCTGGCTGAATCTGAATCAGTCTTCTGACTTAATCTGGAGTTTCGATCCTCTGGCTGAATCTATACTCAATTTAGTCCTCTGGTTGGATGTTAATTTTGATCCTCGGGCTGGATAGGATTTTGATCTTCGGGCTGGATATGATTTCAATCTTCGGGCTAGATCTTCTTCGATCTTCTGGATAGATCTGAATTGTTTCGATTCTCTGGCTGAATTTATTCCCTTTGATTCTCTGGCTAAATCTATTTCCGGTCTTCGGGCTAGACCTGGCTTCGATCTTCGATCTACTTCGATCTTCTGGCTAGATCTGGATTGTTTTGATGATAAATTCCCATCATCAGGATCTCGCATCTGAGGCATGCGCTGGTTGACCCCCTTTCGAAATCTACACTCAATCTTCATGTTAGATATGCAGCTTCGAGAATATTCCACTTTTTGGGCTTCGTACATATTCTTCAGGCTAGAACATGCTGTAACGACCCTTCAATTAGACTTTTGTTTTTAAATTGCGATCCGCGGGCTGGATCCTCTTGTAAATTGATTTTCTATTGAACAGTCAATCTACTCCTCTAGCTGGTTTGCTGGGGAAATAACGCTTGTAGGCGATTCTCTGGCTGAATCTTCAAATTGAACCTCAGGTTGGCTCATTGGAAAACGATTCTCAGGCTGAATCTTCGAATTGACCCTCATGCTGGATCACACACACTTGATCCTCTTGCTGAATCTCATGACTTTGGTTGTAAAGTAATTCTTCAGTCTGCTTTGAAGAAACCGTTTATCAGCTTATGTGTATGCTTGATATGCATGCAAATGCAAATGCAAATGTTATGCATGGTGCAAAAAAGAAATCTGCTTGGGGAAGCAAGCTCCGGTAGGGAACGGATCGTTGTATCAATCCTTGAATGCTCTGTGGGGAAAGATCCGTCTGCCGAGACCGAGGAGCCACCGAAAATAAATCGGCTTATTTTTTTGAAAAGTTGACCATGCTGGGGGAGTATCAACTATGAGAACTTTGCTTGGCGAGGCTCTGTGAGGAGAGTCTGTGGGGAAAGCACTTCCTGGGGAAATGTCGTAGGAATAGACCTTTGCTGGGGATATGATCTTGCTAATCGTCCTCAGGTTGAGGACCAAAACAAATCTGTTAAAAATAATCTGCAGGGGAATGGGATGAACACTGGGAACACCACCCTCTTGTCTGTTGGGTATGCAACTACTCCGTTGTTGTTGGGGATACAAGGTGCAACTCTACTGGGGGACATGCTCTACTGAGGAGAGCCTTTGTCAACCGCTTGGGGATGAGGACTCATGACTTGGCATCCAGTTCCTGTGACCTGCAATCACACACGTATGTCCTGGGGGAATTATTCGGTTTGAATTCACCATCCGGGATTAGGCACATTCAAAGAAATTTTAAGTGTTTTCCTGTACAAATCATCTGCAAAAGCCGCCATTATGTTCAGATGCAATATGTTTCATCAAGAATTCAGACATCTTTTGCAAACAAATTGATAAATGAAAAATAAATAGGCTCTTTAGCTGAATTATTCGACTTTTATTGGTTGAAAAATTTGTGCCAGGAATAGGCGAGTACATCAGGAAGCTGATCCCTGAAAAGAGGCGATCGCTATAAATTGAACGAAAGAAACTATCCTAATGGCAATGTGGATACGGGGTCCCACTGAGTTTCGACTCTGCTATGGCTCGTATGACCTCAAGACACTCTACTCATCTTGCTTTCTGAAGTGGATGATTAGTCGATCTTTAACCTTCGAAGATTGCCGGATTGAATGAAACGGTGATATAACACGGATGAACTCAGACTGCAGTCATTCGCTTATTCCCTCTTTTGCGTGGACCGCCCTTTTGGGTTTTCAATCCACCGGGATACCCTTTTTTGCCTGAGCCTCCCTTTTGGGTTTTCGACTCACCTGGTGTACATTTTTTATTTTTATATCCATAATTTTTGCCCGAACCTCTTTATTCTTTTTTTTGGTTCGTCGGGATGCCCTTTTTTGCCTGGACTCTTCTTTTTATTGTCCAGCGGGTCAGTTATGCGAAGTATTTTTTTAACTGCGTCTGAGTTGACAGGGGATGGGAAGTCTTCGCCATCCATGGTTGTTAGCATCAAAGTTCCACCAGAGGAAACTCTTTTAACCACGTATGGACCCTCATAGTTCGGTGTCCATTTTCCCCTGTGATCTGTGTTGGGAGGGAGAATTCTTTTGAGTACCAATTCACCGACTTGATACTCCCGAGGGTGCACTTTCTGATCAAATGCTCTCTTCATTCGTCTCTGATATAGTTGGCCATGGCATATAGCTGCTAGTCTCTTTTCCTCAACTACATCCAGGGTTTTAATCCGTAGGTTGATGGCTTCCTCAAGTCCTAGGATACAAGCTTCGTATTCGGCTTCATTGTTGGTGCAGGGAAAGGTTATTCTGGCACAAAATGGCATATGAACCCCCTCCGGCGTGATCAACACTGCACCAACTCCGCGACCATTGACGTTGACCGCCCCATCAAACATCATAATCCATTTGGATTCAGGGTCAGGCCCCTCCTCCGAGAGTGGTTCCTCGCAATCTTTCGATTTGAGAAACATGATGTCCTCATCAGGAAAGTCGAACCTCATAGGTTGGTAATCATCAATCGGTTGCTCTGCAAGATAGTCTGATAGGACACTTCCTTTGATGACTTTTTGTGAAGTGTATTGGATGTCATACTCCGTCAGTATCATTTGCCACCTAGCAACCCTTCTAGTAAGCGCTGGCTTTTCAAAAATATACTTGACTGGATCCATCTTTGATATCAATAGAGTCGTTTGAGTCAACATATACTGTCTTAATCGGCGAGCAGCCCACGCCAAAGCGCAGCAAGTTTTCTCGAGCAGTGATTATCTTTGTTCACAGTCGGTAAACTTATTGCTAAGGTAGTATATTGCATGCTCTTTTCGACCTGACTCGTCATGCTGACCGAGCACACAACCCATTGACCTTTCTAACACAATTAAGTACATGATCAACGGTCTTCCCTCCACTGGAGGCATTAGAATCGGAGGCTCCTGTAAATACTCTTTTATTTTTTCAAAGGCCTTCTGACGATCATCATTCCAACTGACCTCTTGCTCTTTTCTCAGCATTTTAAACAATGGCTCGCATGTGGCTGTAAGATTAGATATGAACCTTGAAATGTAGTTCAATCTGCCCCTGAAGCCACGAACCTCTCTTTCTGTCGTCTTCGATACCAATGTTGATAGTCTCAATCACCTCCTGATAAGGTATAAAAGCTCGGTCCTCCTGTTTCAACAACCTGGCTAACTCCTCAGGCAATTCACAATCTTCCTCAACCCCTTCTTCGACTTGATAGATAGGATTGCCGAAGTCATACTTGGCCATAGTAGTGTTGTTAGCAGTGAGATCCGGGTGATCGTCTATGCATGATGGAGGATCATGCTTTACCTTAGAGCAAGATTTTTTTTGGGGAAGAAAAATGGGAAAGAAACATTGCCATTTTTATCGTAAAAGTAAAAAATAATTGAAAGAAAGAGAACACAAAATTGTTTGCAAAAGCTGTCCTTTATTGATGATGAAAATAATTGCGAAATGCGACTAAATGGATGGCCCTACAGATGAGTCATTACACCTTGGGCAAAGTGTAAGACTTTATTATGCATGTAAAAAGGAAAACAATAAAAATTACTCTTTCAGTAGAGTAACCCGGACGACTTTTTCGGACGACCAATTGTTGAGCTTTTCTCCCGGGACACACGGGCGAATCCAGCTATCTAAGTCACAGTCGTTGTCAGCCTTGTCTTCATCTGCAGCATTGACGATGTGGGGAGAAACCAAATCCCCGCTGGAGAAAGTACCGACTTCATTCTTCTGAGACCCCAGAGTATACCCCAATCCAAACTTATCTTCTTTGATGATTGGCTCCACAAATTTGCCCCAGCCTTGGGCATTACCAGCTTTAACCACTTCGACAGCCTACTTGTATGAAGAGATAGAAGTCCCGACCTCCTCGGACTTAGGTGAAAAGACAGCTTCGGGCGCGACCTCACTGATGTTTATGGCTTCGAAGCCCTGACACAGCATCTCATGCATCTCGCCATCCATCTCCACATACTTAAACGTAGACAGATGGCTAACAAAAATATCCTCTTCACCACAGACAGTGACGACTTGACCTTCTAATTCATATTTGAGCTTCTGGTGGAGAGTAGAAGTAACAGCACCGACAACATGAATCCAGGGCCGACCTATCAGACAACTATAGGCAGACTGGATATCCATCACATGAAAGGTGCTCTTGAACACCTGCGGTCCAATCTTAACTGGCAACTCAATTTCGCCAAAGACAGCTCTCTTAGAGCCATCAAAAGCCCTCACAACTAAATTACTTGGCCTCAGGATGATGCCATCACAATCCAACTTCATTAAGGCTTTCTTTGGAAGAACATTCAGAGAAGAGCCTGTATCAACCAAAACATGGGAAAGCACCACCCCTTTGCATTCCATTGTGATATGCAAGGCTTTATTGTGATTCCTGCCCTCAGATGTCAGGTCGTAGTCGGTGAAACCTAGCCCATGGCTAGCGTTTACATTTGAAACTACCGACTCCAGCTGGTTAACAGTTATCTCTGGTGGAACATAGGCCATATTCAGTACTTTCAACAAGACTGCTCTGTGAGCCTCAGAGCACATCAATAATGAGAGAATGGAGATCTTTAAGGGTGTCTGATTTAGCTGGTCGACTACCTTGTAGTCACTTTTCTTGATAATCCTCATAAACTCAAATGCGGTCTTAGGAGGAGCCTCCTCAGTAGTAACCTCTTCGGTGGCTACCTGTTTTCCTTTAGCCTTGGCAGCTGCCTCAACTTCAGTATTCGTGCGCAATGTTGATGGTGCAAATAGGCGTCCACTGCGGGTGAAGCCACCAACTCCTCCAACATTGTCTACAGCGGAGCTACCAATGTCAAAGTCTTCTTCATTGACTTTCTGCCCCTGGAAATAGATATCAGCCCCATAGTGCCACGGGATAGCACTGTCTTTCTCATACGGAACAGGTCCTGGTACCGTGATGGTGACCGGACTAACCAAAACCGTTTGAGAACTGTCAAAGTGAAATGTAACTGGTGCTGGACTTTCGATGTTCACCGTTGCTAGTTCTGTACTTTCCGGGAAATATACTGTTATCGGAGCGGGTCTCTCGGGAACATATATTTCTTCAAGAGTGAAATAAATCGTCACTATCGACACATCATTCTTCACTGGACGGGTCTGATCGAACTGAAGACAACCTTCATCTATCAGTTGCTGGATACCCCTTCTCAAACTGTCACATCCGTTCTCAGCAGCTTGACAATTTCTGCACTCTTCCCCACAGCCCGGGAAAATCCGTCCTTTCAAAAGTCGGTCTTTAACCACCGCTAGCGAAGTCTTCACTTTAGTCACATCAGAAACCAAATTCAAAGTTTCCCCACCATCAACAGCGTTAATCCTCTACCCGCCGTGGGCTGGCATCGGGTTTTGGATAACATTAGGCACCGGAGAAAAATTGATAGCCTGGGCATCTCTCAAATCTTGCACCTTTAGCTGGAGAGCCTTGCAATTATCTGTAGTATGGCTGGGTGCGTTGGAGTGAAAAGCACATATGGCGTTGACATCATAACCTCTAGGCAAATTATTGGGATCGATTGGTGGGGCCAGAGTTCTCAACGTAACCAGATTCATGTCAATCAGCCTGGGAAGTAACACAGAATAAGGCATTGGGATTGGCTCAATGACCCGGTCCGTTTGCCTTGGACGATGTTGATAGTGTCTCTGCTGACCCGGGTTACCTCCTTGTTGATGATTGTTGTACCTGGGTTGCTGTTGAGGATGATACTGCGGTTGTTGTTGCGATTGAGGAGCAGGTGTAGGAATAGTGACTGCGGCCACTTGATCTTGATAATAATTAGGGCGTTCTCTGCCCCTGCCTCTTCTTCGCTGACCGTTACCAGCAAACGGTTTCTTGGAAGCACTATTGTCTTGAATTCGGCCCATCTTCAACAGACTCTCGATTCTTTCTCCAACAATTACTATCTCTGCAAAGCTGATTGACGGGCAAGCAGCCAATCTCTCAATATAATTGCCTTGAAGAGTGTTCATGAACATGTCCGCCATCTCCCTTTCAGACATAGGGGGTTGGACGGACGCAGCAATTTGTCTCCAACGCTGAGCATATTCTCTAAAGGTCTCCTTGGCAGTCTGAGACATTCCTTGCAACAAGGTCCGATTCGGAGCCAAGTCCAAGTTGTATTGATATTACTTGACAAAAGCCTCTGCCAAGTCTTTCCAGCTCTTGATGGTAGTACGAGACAAATGAGAATACCATTCACGAGAAGCTCCAGTTAGACTGTCTTCAAAATAGTACATCCACAGCTTTTCATCTTCAGTGTGAGCTCCCAACCTTCCCAAATAAGATTGGAGATGAGTGAGTGGGCAAGAAGCCCCGTTGTATTTCTCAAAAGTAGGGGGTTTGAACTTGTGAGGGATCCATACTCCCTGAACCAGACCAAGATTTGTGACATCAAAACCTAAGGAATTTTGAGACTCCAAAGATTTGAGCTTCTCAGCAAGCTCATCCATACGGCGAGTGGTCTCATGAGCTTCGTCGTGCACAGAGAATTGATCATACTGATAATCTTCAGTAACGGGGCGCCCGTTAATCCGAATTCCTTGATTCACATTGTACCTTCCGCCAATACCATTTCCGACATTCCCCGTGTTGCCAACATCACCCGGGTTTCCATCATCATTTGCGTTACCCGCGTTACCAATGTTCACAGGGTTATCAGTATTCCCAGGGTTACCAGGGTTCCCCTCAGCATTTGGTATCTCCACCTCTGGATCGGGCCTTGGTTGCTCAACCAATTCCCTCAGCTTTTCCTGGCCTTCTGCCATACCAGTCATCAGTGTCATGAACCGATCCATCCTTTCACACATATCAGCCAGCTCTTTCTGTACCTGGTCCATCGCTAGTTGCGGACGATTTTCCTTTGTCGCGTACCTGTGGACTCGCTTGGGACCAATAATGCCAGAAACAGGGAACAAAATTTAGACACTGCGATGACACCTGCAAAACAAACAAGGGTTAATATGCATGGTATGCGATGCGCTCCTTATTCAATTTTAAGGCACCCCCCTTTTGAAAGGGAATACCCTGCAAATGAATAAGCATGAGATGTTGGATGCAAATATGCAGATGATGTTATGCAATGCAAAGGTATGTCAATCAGGATTGCTGGATCCGCTTGAACATCTGTCAGGTTGCACTGCCTGGAGAGAAACCCACTGAGTAATATAATACAGGATCAGCACTTCGGCATGAACTCGGAACCGGGAACCATAGAACACAGTCATCAACTCAGAACCCATACTTCAGAACCAACGGTCACCAACAAGAACCGAACAATAGTCACCAACAGAACAAGTCACCATCAGTACCTGTAAATGATTCATTCCCGCCGCACTCACGGGTGTAATCTAGGCCAGGGTGTAACACCTCAAAATTTGCCCTCCTCTCTTGGGACTAGCTTAACATATTGCATTGCATTTTTTAGGTCATTTGTCATTAGCATGTTGCATATCATATGGCTACATTGAGCAAGTCATCCTCCTAAGTCTTGGTCAGAAGATAAGAGAGGTTAAGATGCAAGCCTGAGGGTTTCATTGATTGAATTGATCACTAATCATCTGAGGATGTGTGGTACAAATTAGGGTTTCTTGATTCTCAAAGAGATTGAGCTTTATCTTGGTTGAAATGATACATCATCATCATCATGGTCTTGCCATCACCAAGAGATTGATCAGATACCTTGAGATTAGGGTTTTGACCTCTAGTCAACCCTAATCAGTTGTATTGGGCCAATCAGGGCTTGGCAAGGAGATGAGGTTTTCAATGGATATGGGGATCATTTTATGATTATATGGAGCTTATGGAAGCTAGGGTTTCATCATTGGGCCATTTCATCAGGAGTTTGAAGCTCAAGTTGATCAGTGCATAGCCAGATTCATCTATCAGTCAGAAAAGTCAACTGTGGTCAACTGTGCCTGAATTGATGGATTTGGAGGTGGGAGAGGGCAAGAGACACTTCATTCATGTCTAAACAAGTTTCATTTGACATTTCAAACATCAAGAATGAAGAAAATAAAGTCAGATGGAGACTTTCCAAAAATAGAAAGTGACTTGTAATTGAAAACTGCCAAAAATGGAAAGTTTTTCACCTCAAAATTACGTGTCCAAAAATGCTTCAAATGAAATTTTGTCCAACATGAAAGTTGTAGATCTTGCTCTCACCTTTCCAAAAAGTCCAAGAACATGAATTTCTCATGTGTGGTTGGCAAGTTATGATCAAATCATTTTTTAAAAATGTTGAATTTCAAAGTGGCCTAACTTTCACATGGAATGGCCAAATTGGGTGATCTTTCTTTGAGCAAGTCATATTTGACATGAACTTTCATGATGCATCATCACATTTCATCAAAAATCATCATAGCAAAAGTCCATTTTTCAAGTGTTCATTTTAAAAATTGGTGGGAAAAAAGGTCAATTTGAAAAATACATGTGATTTGCATACAAGACCAATTGCAACACATCATAAACATCATTTAGAACTTGTTTGAACTGGTTTTTACTGTTGCATTGGCTGATTTTGCAAAAGGCCATTTTGGACATTTATGCATAAACTACATTTTGCTAATTTCACTTGGATTTGTTAATTGTGATTAACAACTGGATTAGCATGAGGTATAAAAGCATAATCATAACAGAAAATGCATAATCACATTTCACATTTTCAGATCTAACAAACTTTCCCTCCAATTCTCTCCAATTTTCTCCAAACTTTTTCCAACTTTTTTCATCATTTCTCATCGAATTCTTCATCAATTTTGCTCATTCTTGTTGGATCTATCCTCTACAAGTGTTGGTGAAGGACTGTTTCAACAAGATCGTGGCATAGCATTGGAGAATTTGGACTGTTGAAAGCTTGATCATCCATGGCATTTTCCTAATTCTTGGATCTGAAGTACAACTGAGCTAAGCTATCCATTCCAATCAACTTCTACATCATTGATCTCCATCTGTTTTGGCATTAGAGGCTTGGAAACACAAGAATTCTCATCTGCCATCATCATAAGGTAAAAATTCGATCTCAACCATTGCTTGAATTGTGATATGGTTCTTATAGATCTAAGTTCATAGAGTGCACTGCAACTTGTAGAATTGATTTTTGTTGAGAATCGAGTGAGAAATCTTGAATTTTAGTTTGGATGCGAAACCTATTTTCGCTCGATCCGTGAAGCATGGTTAGAGTTAGGTCAAATGCTTGCCATATTCGTGATGTACATTGAATGATGATTCCATTGATATATCGTTTGCTCATTTTGGTTGAGATTTGGTCATGACGATTTCTGGAAATTAGGAATACTATGAATGCTTCAAAAACGCGTTTCCAGTTCTGTTTGATTCATGCGCCTGGCTTTCATTTTTGAATTTGTGTTTCCCGCTCC
Organism: Lathyrus oleraceus; assembly: GCF_024323335.1. NCBI lineage: Eukaryota > Viridiplantae > Streptophyta > Magnoliopsida > Fabales > Fabaceae > Lathyrus > Lathyrus oleraceus. The sequence goes on along the minus strand of NC_066581.1, from coordinate 472,607,063 downwards.
CATAGGCCAATCGCGTGCTGCCAGCGATTAAAATGAAAACGCCGCGTTTAGTCTCGTTGCCTCGTATTTACGCATTTGCCACTGTGACATATTAATTCATTTTATTTCATTTCTTTTTTCCATTTCATTTCATTTTGATCTTGCATGTTTAAAAATCCATATCTAATTCATTTTTAATCCAAATTTGATTAGACTTTTTGCATCATTCTCCTTGTGATGTGTAGTTTTTTATGGTGATTTTTAATATTTTTGTGCTCGAGTGAAAAATAAAATTGCCTAGGGTTTGATTGAATGTGTCCAATTTGTGGATGTTGTGCCATTTTGATCATGAAATCTTGATGCTTCCATAGAAATTGATGCAATTTTACATGCATGTTCTAGACTCTTTGCTGGTGATTTTGATATGTGGTTTGCAATTTTTGAGTCCCTGGTTGATGAGATATGAATTTTTGAATAGAGGTGTGACAATTTGTGTCACACCATGCTTGGTGCAATTTCATGATTTTATTTGATGTGCTTAGGGACCTTGGATTGAGCTGGATTTTTGCATGATTGAGAATATGTATGTTGAGAATACATGAGAATATTTCTGGATTTATTGCTTGCATTTCCTATTTGATTGGAATTTTCTCCCCTGTTTGGTCATTTGTTGATTTTTTGTGACACATGTTTCTATTTGGCTAGTGAAATTCTGGTAATTAATTGGATGGATGTGAAATTTGACATGTGAATTCTAGACACATTATAGGTCATCTTGGTTTTGATCCCATTCATTTATCATGTTTTGTCACTGTTTTATGATTGATGGAAGTTGATGCTTGTTTTGATGCCTTGTGTTGGCTTGCTTGAATTTGTCTGAACTTTATGAATTTAATTTCCCTACTTCCACTTGTCCAAATAGCCTGAAATTGGATATGCTACTCATTAAATGTGTTCTGTTTAGGCTGGAATTTTTGTGGAATTTATTGAGCTGTTTTGATATTGATTTGATTGTGATCATTCTGTTTGCTCTAATATGTTTCCAAAGTGCATAGTTTGGCATGTTTTGTATATGAAATGGATTTGGTACATAGTTTTGGTGTGAGACCAATTGGATTCTCTTTTTGCTTGATAAATATTGGTTTTGATTAATTTTCACTTGCTGTTTTGAATTTTTCATCTCCTTTTGACCCTAGGCTTGTCCTAGTGGTCTTGTTTCTCACGTTTGAATGTGACTTTCAGGTTGAAGAAGCAAATGCTTTGAGGATGTTAATTCAAGTTGATTGAATTTGGTTAATTATTGTGAACTAACTTGTGTGTTTTGTAGGATGCTTGGCTCACTTGCTTTGAGCTTGTGCTTGGCTCACTTGAGTTGATTGTGCTTTGCACATTGCATTGTTTGATTGCACATTGTCTGTTGATTCTTATCTTGTCTGTTTTGACTCTGTGATTGGTATACTGACTGAATTAGATTGATTTCAGGTACTTTAGTCGCTAACAGTTCATCTTTGAACTTGCTTTGTGCTGCTGCTTGGTTGTATAAACCAATTGAGGTAGACTCTCTTGTCTCCATGTAGTCTGGAAGACTTGGCCTGTTACTTGGCCAGGCACCTGTCTGAAGTCCTCCTTAAGAGGCAATGATTGTGATTGTTTATTTTTGTCCCCAAGCAGGAAAAGACCTTGATTAAGGCAATTGGCAGACACAAGAGGTGTGTAGTCCACCTCCTGCTATTCTTGTTGAGTCGTCCCTCTGCTCACACCACTGTGTTGATGCATTGGGACATTAACCCAAGATCAGTTGAGTCAGAGTCATGAGTGTAGAAGGGTTCCTACTTTCTGAACCCACACTCCTTTGTCTGAAGCTCTCCCTGGCCAGGGATAAGAGCTGTGAAGTCTAATCTTCACTCACCTTTCATCTGGCTTCACCCTGACTCTCAATGTCAGGGTTAAGAGCTAACATCACCCTGACACAGTTGTGTTGCTTTTGCAACTTAACCCTTGATTGAGCCCACCTTGTCTGTATATAGTGTGTGCTAACTGTGAATGTTTGATTTGTTTTGTTTATGCTTGCATGCTTTGCTTTTTCCTGGTTAGGATTAGCTTGCTGTTGTGCAAGTAGATAGAAACCATAACATAGGGCAATGATGCATGATAACATCTAGGCTCGAGTCCAGCTCCCTAGTAGTGTGTCTCCCTCTGTATCTGGTTAGAATTTCTTTCCCGTTCAGGGGAACTATGTAACACCCTTCTAAAATACCCCAAAAGTTTTAATTAAAATAACAACATATATCAATCAGAGTAAATATGCAATTAAGGGTGTCACACAATTACTTCACACCATTCATCATGATAACTGTCATGCTCTTTTATTAATTCAAAACATAAAGCATTTGCACAATACGCAGCGGATAGAGATTAAATCAATCATGCAAAACATGTAGCATATTACATGTAAACTGGTTCACAACCAACAATAAGCATTTAAAACATCCCATCCCGATGTTACATCTACCAGAGCATGACCCACTAAGGAACTACACTAGACTTCAAGCACTAGCTCCTACTCAATCACTGCTCGTTACCTGAAAAATAGTTGTAAGGGTGAGTTCCTCAATCGATATAATAAGCATTATAAAATATCATGTAATGCTAAGTAAATAACACATTAATCACCCTAATCATATCACACATTCAGTAACGGCACATCAACTCAAATATCATACTCAATACCAACACAATTTATACTCATACTCAATGCCAGCACAAACACACGTATAATATTGGAATACATCCATTCATATTATACGCCATACATACATTATGCAATGAGACTCCATGCATGCGGTACCGACTATTCGTGAACATATAGTTCAACTTCACCGACCAAATCCAGGTACGGCTACCAAGCTCACTAGTCCCACTCATTTGAGACCTAGTGACTCACATCACTAATTCCTCACCATGGGAATTAGCTACCACCCCAAGGGCCATGCTATGCACGCTAATCACCTAGCATGCAAACATCAACAACAGTCCAAAATGACTAACATCACTAATTCCTCACCATGGGAATTAGCTACCACCATAAAGGCCACATTATGCTATGCCAAATCACCTAGCATGCAACATCAACAACAACCCACAATGGACATATGCTCACACTCTAAGCCATAAAACAGTCCATCCACAATTACATACATAATATATACATTCACAACATTATGCATATTTTCACACATCATCAGCATATTTATCACATAATCATATCATGTCATGCCAAATAATTCAATCACAGTATTAGCACACTCTACTAATACCTATCCTACTCAAAACAACGGGAAATAATCCCTACTATATCACACACCGATATAGGCCAATCACCAATTATGTTCACAACATTAAAATATCAATTTTTCCAATTTCCAACAGTGTTAACCGGTTAACGCCCTGGGTTAACCGGTTAACGCAGCACAGAACACGCTTTCTGGCAAAATTCAACAGTGTTAACCGGTTAACGCCCTGGGTTAACCGGTTAACGCAGACAGAACAACAATATTTTCACAACCCACAACAGTGTTAACCGGTTAACGCCCTGGGTTAACCGGTTAACGCAAGCAAAACAGCAATACTTCACAATTCCTAACAACCGGTTAACACCCTGGGTTAACCGGTTAACGCAAGACAGAAAGCTGTTCCTGCGCTAACACGAAGCAGAATGCAGAATTCTCCGCATTTTCCGCCGTTGGAGGACTTCCGGACCTCCGATTCCGATTCCGTAAAAAGCTATACGTTCGGGAAATCACAACTCACACAATTACAGATTCAATTACAGCTTTAACACAGTTTATCCAACACAATTTTTCAGCATTCAACATCCCAATTAGGGTCAATTCAACGGTTTATCACTACCCATTACATATTAACCCATAATACCCATTAAACGACGATAAACCCCCCTTACCTGAGTTAATCCGGCAATCCTTTAGCCTCAAGCTCTTCTCTTCTCCAACCTTCTTCCTCTTGCTCGGCCTCTTTGCCCTTTTTCTCTTTTTGAGCCGCTTCTCTGCTTTCACGTGAAAACTCTTTTTACCAAAATGGAACTCTTTTTCCTTATTTCCAACTTATATATATATTCCAATAATTATTATTCCAATAATAATAATAATAATATTCCAATAATTCCAATTATTTAATTAAATTAATAAATATAATATTAACTTAAATTAAATAATTATCTTATTTTTATCGGGGTGTTACAAACTACGTCGCCCTGATCCTCATACCAGATGAGGTACGTAGGCAGGAGACCGTGTGAGGTCTCTCCGGGCACTTTTTTTCCTTTTTTGTGTGTGTTTTCTTGTTAACCCTTTTGTGTGTCAGGATATGGATGTAAGCCCAGCGATTGGCTGTCTGTATCCTGATTGTGTTTGTTTGGTTCGGAAGCCGATGTAAGTCCAGCGATTGGCGTTCGAGTTCCAAGTTTGCCCGTGTTTGTGTGTGTCTTGTTTGGCGTGCGTGAGCCGAACTACGGCAGCTCTGATTCTCGTTCCAGACGAGATACGTAGGCATAAGACGCGATGTCCTAGCGAGCCCTCTTCCTCTTCTCCCCACCTGTGTTGTTTTCAGTGTGTGTGTGTGTGTGATGTTTGTTTTAGCAACCTTTTCTATCTTTTAGAGCGTGGATCCCGTCGAGTACGACGGACGTGAGGGGTGCTAATACCTTCCCCTTGCGTAACCGACTCCCGATCCCATTCTCTTTGGTCGCGAGACCATGCTTTTCCCAGGTTTACTTCGAGCGTTTCCTTTCCCTCTCTTGGGATAAATAACGCACGGTGGCAGCTCTGTGTTGTTTTTGTTTTTAGCCCGCCGGTTGTTTTTCGCGGATGCGACACAGGGTAAGGTCAAGAGAAACGCAGGATAAACAATCCTTTCAAGAATACCATCATATGCACACCAGGTGTATGCAACGATAATACCCTATCAGAATCTGAACTGCTTGTGATGCCATGTTCCGCTAAGTGGCACCATACCACCCGCTTCCCATGAATCACTCTATTCCTAGGTGTCCTAAAGTTCGCTCATAGCCTGTGTATTGGGCCTTTTACCTCTCATAGAACATCCCATCCCAACAAACAGAACCAACAGATATAGCAATCATACGTACACAATGCAATAAAGCAAGTAAATGCTGAAAAATAAGTAACTGTACAAAAGCATGAACACCCAATAAACAAGCAACCTACAAAAGCTAGGAGGGACTCATTCAGGGAAACCGTAGTCCTCAGCTGAGTCGCCATCTCTCGCAACCTACCTGCGAAAAAAAAACAACCGGTGAAAAAGAAAAGACAGAAGAGTCGCCACCGTGCGTTATTTATCCCAAAGGAGGGAAAGGAAACGCTCGAAGTAAACATGGAAAAAGGAAAGGAAAAGAAAAGGTCTCGCAACCAAATCTTGGGTTCGGGAGTCGATTATGCGAAGGGAAGGTATTAGCACCCCTACGCATCCGTAGTACTCTACGGGATCCACTTTTGTAGTTCTTGTCTAAAGGGTGTGGGTTTATCTAATGTACTATTTACTAAAAAAAAGGGGTCAAAAGGAAATGACTCGCACGGATGTCGCATCCACTGCATACGTATCTCATCTGAATATGAGAATCAGAGTCTTCGTAGCTCGGCTGCCTAAGGGTTAGGGGGGAGTGTGTGCTCGCTAAGACGTCGCGCCTTATGCCTACGTATCTCATCTGGAATGAGAATCAGAGCAAGCCGTAGTTCGGCTAACTACGGGTTAAGGGTTGGGATGAACGACGTTACTACGCAATCTACCGGATGCTCGACCTTTGGAGACTTACTCGCCTGTAGTAGAAGGAGATAACGTGTTCTTAGGAGAAGAAAAATCAATGAGTTGTTGGTGTTTTAGGAACACTCATGCAAAAGGGGTAATGAGGATAAGACCTCATAGCTCTTAACCCTGGACAGGGTGAGCTCATGACAAAAAGTGGGGGTTCAGAAAGGTGGAACCCTCTCCACTGACTGACCGGACAAAAGATCTAGGGTTTTTGTTCTGAAGCATCGACACGTAGTGTGATCTTAAAGAACGACGCACTGAATAACGGGGGATTGATTATTGATCCCTTTTATCCGTCAATTGCCTTTTCATGGAGGTCTTTAGGCAAAAAGTAGTAAAATGCGGGAAAGATAAAGGGGGTTAAGAGATCTACCACACGGATAAAGATCCGAAGCAACAGCAAATAAAGAGATAAGAAACCCAAAGATCTCTCAAGCTAGCACCATCAAAGAAAGTGAGTCAGTACAGGTAATCGGAATAAACCTCCAGGTGGTATCCCACAAATAAAGTGGAACACCAGGCAAGCCATCTCTGCAAGAGTCATATGAGCCCTCACAAAACAAAACTCAACAAACAGGTTAGAGAAACAAGATAGGGTAATCAAGAGTTGCCCCCAAATCGAAATGTAACCACATGAATCATGCCATTAAAATTCACAAAAAGCTCACAAAAAGCAACCAAGGGTAGGAGGTCTAAACCTCTTGTCAAACACATGCATCAAAAGGGTATCAAATTCACCCATAATACCTCATACATTCAGAGCATTCAAATTAAAAGCATAAAGTAATGGGAATAAGGCAAACTTGACTGGAGAGATCAAATGAAATTGAATTGCCCGGTTGGGTTTGCAAAGCAATCTGAGGGTTTATATGAGATGGAATTGGTTCTTTACAGATGAGTTCCCTTCAGTCTCTGGAGGTTGCTCTGAACTCTGTTAGCTCTTCTCTCACTATCTTTTTCCCAGTCAGGGTAATAGGAATAGAATGGCCTTTTGTTTCACTGAAACTCTGAATTTATAACCTGATTTTTGTGGACCTGTGGGCTCAAATGAGAGAGGCCCAAGTCCAAAAATTTTCTGTTATATTTTATTTATTTATTTATTATTATTATTTTTATTTTTATTTTTTAAAACACGTGGGCTTCGCCTAGCGAGCATGACAGTTCAAGAAATTCCTCTGAGCGTAGGTGATTCTGGTGGCTTTTCTTGGGACTCGCTAGGCGACCCATTCTGCTCGCCTAGCGAGCTTGACAGCTCATGAACAAACTTTTGCTCCTTCAAGATTAACGTTTTGACTGACGAATAGACCCCATTTGAACCTGTTGGAAGTATCTCAAGTCATTCCCTTGTGTTGACTGATCATCTAAATAGAACCCACAAAGTGTCCTGGATGATGTTCAAGCTTCTTGGAGCTAATCCCGATTGACATGATGAAATGCAATGTATCTAATTCTGATTGATAATGATGAAATGCAATGTGAAATGTTAAATGATCTAAAAATGAATGCATGAATGAGGAGGGAAAATTTTAGGATGTTACAGCATGCAGTTAAGAACCTTATCTAAAGAAAACAACGAATCCTTCAGAGGGTATGTCCAAAGATGAAGAGAGTTAGCAGCTTGCGTTTAACCACCACTCTTAGACAAAGAATTGATGGAATTATTCAGGGATACCTTGCAAAGTCCTTACTTCGAAAGAATGATTAGCAATACAACATCAGACATCGCTCACTTGGTATGAATTGGAGAACGCATCGAGTGTGGCCTCAAAAGTGGAAGAATCCAATGCGCCTCAAATAGCCAGGGCTTTGAGAACGAATCTATTGTTAGTCCCCAAAAGGAAGAAGAGGCTAAAGTTAATGTAGTCTGGGAAATCCCACAAGATCCATATCAGAGATCATCCCCCCCTTATGGTCAGTATCCTGCAAATCAAGGATCTCCTCAGTATCAACGACAAATTCCATCTCAGCAGTCATACAAACGGAATAACACTCCACATCGGCAGCATCACCACGCCCGACAAAATCCAAGAAAGCCAGAGAGACACATCAATCTACTTCCAATGCCATACAGTCAAGTACTTCCATATTTGATTGAGAAAGGACTGATAACTATAAAGGAGCTAAAACCAGTAAGTCCTCCATATCCACCAGGCTTTGACGCCAATGCTCGATGTGACTTCCATGCTGGGGCACATGGGCATTCAACTGAAGACTATAAGGTGCTAAAGAGCAAGGTACAAACTCTGCTTGATTCCAAGATATTCTCATTTGCGCCTCGAAGCTTGCAAATCAGTAATACTCCTTCACCTACTTGTGTTGGTCCATCAGTCCATGTTATGGAAGAAATTTCCGAGAGTAGGTCTGAAGATGATTACCATACTAGTCTCGATGAGCAGAACTACCACTACTTTGAAGAAGGCTAGCCCAACAATGAACCAGACACGAGAGAGCTTCCTCTGTACTAGCAACCATTTAGACATTTCTAGCATTTCATGTGTATTTTTCTTTGCATGTTAAAGTACATATTTGTTTCCAAATATTCTTGATTTCCTTTAATGGTAATATTAATGAAATGACTATGCATGTTTTGAACGAATCCTTTCGTATTCACTCATCTTTTCCATTTATATAACAAAAACAAAAATATTTCTCTCATTCACTTATCAAATTTATTTTTTAGAAAATATTGAGGGGAGGATGACGAAAAAAAATACCCATAATTGTTGATTGTATGCTTTCGAATAAAATCCTGCTGATGATGTACATGCATTATTTCAAATCCTCAAACACTGGAGAGATAAGGAGTTAATCCTTAGTCAACCACTTCGAGCCTATAAGTAGGAGTTCTTTCGGATTTACAAACCTTTATGTTTAACCTGGGGTAGGGTAGTGTTCAATTAATCTGACTATGCATTCAAATTGCAAGGGAATACATCCCATTTGGAGATCAACTACATGTTATTCCTCACACACGTCATGAAGTGTCGAAGAACCGGACAAAATCCAAAATCTATGATGGTTGTTCTTAAATGACCAATGGCTTGGAAGTCACAATTTTTTCAAAAAAAGAAAAAGCCCACTAAGTCAAACACCCAAAGTGGCGACTTAGGCAAAAATTAGGGCAATCCTGGTGGACTAAAAGCTTCAAAAAGAGGTCCAGGAAAAAGTTAGGGATCAAAGTAAAAAATCAAAAGAGGTCATGAAAATCCTCAATAAAAGAAAAACCATATTTAGTGACCACCATATCAAGAATCAAAGGGTCACCAACATCCAAAAAACAAAATAAGGTGATTGTCATTTCAAGAGACCTTGAACCATCATCTTTATCCTTACACCTTAAAAGTTGAATGCGTTGAATTAACCGAACGTAGGATTGGAGATCATCACGAATAAGGGGTGGGTTAAAATAAACTTTGAGCCTTACCTCCTTTTGTTCAACAACCATGAACCAGGCCACGTTATAACCCTTAAAAGACCTAATTGAGGTAAGGTTTATTCTGATACTACAACAAGGTTGCGTAAACTGACTCCTAAATATTTTCTAATCACCTATATTGGCATCATATTCTCGTTGTATCTTTCACACTAGCTAAATCAGTAATGCGTTTGAACTAACGGTTCATTCATCACATACTTTCACATCACCTCAAAAAATGATTTTTCAAACCTGCATGAATGTCGCATTAAAATTACCATTGACTAAATAGACAATTTTAACTGTAAGTAAGTACCTGACATCAAGGAACTTCAAAGGAGTAGTCATAGAAGAACCTGATCATTCGTCAATACTGGCCTGAAGCAAGAACACCTCTTAACCCTATGGATTAGGGGCATTGCATCCATTGACTATGAAAAGGTCAGTCAAAAGACAAACTCCAAGCATCATTTGATCAAGGAGGCAAATAACTTCAAAATATCCAGTCCATATGGGGAAAGCCTTTCAAACTCTCAATCAGGGGCAAACCACTGCATGATCCACATACTGGGGCAAATTTGGTTCATGCCATGGTATAATCCTTCACATGGTTTCCTTTCAAAGGAGAATTCCTTCAAAGACCCTACAGGCTAGGGAAAACAAGTTGCAAAAGGCCTTGGGGCAGAGCAAGAGCATAATCATCATGCAGTGATTATGTTGTTACGCTCATTAAATCATTTGCAAGCCATCAAGGCATATCAGGCAAAAAAGTTGAGGTTCTCTCAAGAACAAACACACAGTCTATCAGCAAAGGATCAAACTTGGGGCACCAAGAGCATCCATATTTATCCTCCAATCATCACATAATCAAATATAAAGTGTCGGGAAGTCGAAACCTTTCACCAACCAAAAGTCCAATTTGTATTGGGAATTACCAAAAAAACCAAAGTCTAATCCATATTGGCAACTACCAAAAATAAAAAGTCCACTTTGCTGGCATCTTCATAAACTCAAATCCAATCAACATTGGTACCAAAAAAGTCTCACCTTCTAAAGAGGGAGGCCAATCCAAAAACAACCAATAATCCTCTTGCATTACTACATGCACTGCATACAATAAACACGCATAACTTTCCTGCTAAATCAGGAAGTTGCATATCAAAAAGCTCTCTCTCACAAAAACGAGAATTTTTCATTAACATGCATCATATGCATACATAACATAATAAATCCTTCCCATCGACCCTTTGATAAAGACATAACCTGACTTTTTATTTTCCGTCAACCCTTTGACAATGACAAACTCTCTTCCATCATCCCTCTGATGACGATATTTTACAAAATTCCTTTTCCACCAACCCTTTGGTAATGCCACTCCATAGTGAAGTCTCTTTTCCATCATCCCTCTGATGATGATCATCCTTTCCACCAACCCTTTGGTAATGCCACTCCATAGTTAAGTATCTTTTCCATCATCCCTCTGATGATGATCATCCTTTCCACCAACCCTTTGGTGATGCCACTCCATAGTGAAGTTTCTTTCCGTCAACCCTTTGACAATGACAAAGTTTCTTTCCGTCAACCCTTTGACGGTGGCCAATTTTCTGTTCCACCGACCCTTTGGTGATGCCACTCCATAGTGAAGTTTCTTTCCGTCAATCCTTTGACGATGATAAATTTTCTTTTCCACCAACCCTTTGGTGATGATATCCCTTACCTATTTCCGTCAATCCTTTGACGATGACCATTTCTTTTCCACCAACCCTTTGGTGATGACGTCTTTTAATTTTTTTCCATCAAACCTTTGATGATGCCACTCTAAGAAAGAAAAATAGACAAATGAATTACAAGTATATCATACAAAATATATTCTATGAAGATTATGAACAAAAGTTCCTTGCGTGTATGTTTCTTTGCTCTCAAAGATATTCATAGTATGACATATTCAAGTAATGATATGATTTGCACTTGGTTACTTCGTTGTTGTTCCATTCTTCCAAGGCTCCTTTATATAGGCCATGAAAAGATTCATTAGAGGATAGAAATGGAATACACAAATTTAGTTGTATCCTTTCATAACGGTATGTGAAAATGGGAGGCACAATGGTACAATAGTACAATCCTTAGCCCACAAAAAATCAGTGTAGTGGAAGAAATATTTGATCATGTATTGTGTACTATTTTCTCACGTAAGACCTTTTTGATATTATCTCCAATATTCATAGGTTTCTGATAAAGAGGTAATGAAGCATGCATAGAAGGAAGAATAAGAGGCTGGTTGAGAGAATCTTCGGAAACTTGGTCTTCAGAGAACTGATTCAATTCATTAGAATCTGGTCTTCAGAGTATGGTGACACAATTCATTAGAGATGTTTGAGCGCAAGACTTCAGAGCTTGATAGCTTTAGATAGACAATGTTTAGAAGTCTTGAGTAGAGTAGTCCAGAGATTGAATATCTTGTAGACATACATATCCGAGTCAGAGTGCACTAGGTTTAGAATCTGATGACATAAGTTACTTCTTTATAGTCAAAACTTGTATCTAGTATATTCACACTAAACAAAACCATTAGGGTACAAAATTATTCTCTAAGAGTCTATGTATTGTTATCAGCAAAATATAAGGCTAGATGCATAACCAAATCTTGTTCTAACATGTTTGAGACAATGTGTATGACAAGTTAAATGCGTAGTAGACTTAATAATAGAACATTTTTAAATAAAAAAGATATTGGTAACCCATTTTGGTGCAAAGTCACATGCATCTTTGAGGCATTAACCCAATGAGAGGAAATTTATTGTTAATAGTCAGAAGTACAACTTGGACTTAGTTGAACCCTCCTAGTTTAAAGCCTATTTTCCTAATGCTACCCGTGAATTTATATTTAGGACTCTCTATAGAAAGAACTCCAATTCTAATAGTCCGAGGTACAATTGGTTTTATTTGAACTCACTTTGTCCAGTGTTGCTTTCCTAATACTATCCCTGAAGATTCGATCAAGGCTTCCCCTAAATATAAGACATCTCTCACTTTCATTTGATCATTATCTCAAGTGTTTATTTAAGTACAAAGATGAAAGATGAGAGTGTAATAAAACTCAAAACTCTATTCAACTAGTTTACAAATAATGCCTAAAAAGAGTGTACAAACTAAAAAAAAACAAGACTCAACTAAAACTCTTCTATAAAGTAGATTTTCTTTGAAGTTCTAACTCTTCACAAAGGAGATTCTATCCTTATACAGCCACCACGCTTTAGATAGAGCGCCCTAAGAAATTCAATCTTTAATTATATAAATTGCGAATCTTGATTGATCACCTCTAAGAATAGTCTGAATCTCTTAATTATAACAAATTCAATCTTGTTAAGTTCTGTTCACAGTAAATATTTCTAATAATGCACACAATAAATTAAATCTTCATTATGATATTTAAGATCCTTGATAGATACAAATCTTGAATAAATAAGAACACCAAATGCAATCTTTCTAAAAAAAATTAGGATAAATCTTTTTCCAATTCCAAACATATGCTAGCACACTTATATCTGTTATATAATGTAAAAGGAAACAAGTCTTAAAAGGAAGAGATATACTTCAATTTATTTGTCACTCCAAGCAAGTAGCTAATTCTAATGAATAATTAGTGAATTGTTACGTATGGTGATGATAATGAATTTTGATGTGCTCTGGTCCTATGATGAGGATCAAGAGTGAGTAGCTGGTTCCATCTAGGAGGTGGTGAAGTGTTACCTATGGTGATGGTAATGAATTTTGATGTGCTCTGATCCTATGGTAAGGATCATGAACGCGATAACCCGAGTGTTCAAGAATGGTATCACATGCATAATGAGTCAGTTATGGAGTACAATGCATACATATTCACATATGTAGTTGATTGTTCAAGATATTGTTAATTGATTGTGAACATATATATATATATATATATATATATATATATATATATATATATATATATATATATATATGTTGTTTTTTATTGTGTAAATAATGTGTGCTTAATGTATATTCTCTATCTTATCATTCTTTGCACTATTTATATTGATTTTTGTTTCTCACCCCCATTTGCTTCATGTTGTCCACCGTGGACATCTTGCATACACTTATGAGTAATCCTTGTTGTTGTGTGTTGGAATGTGGCTTGTTGGATCTACTCTTCACTTTTATTTCATTCACTTTATAATATTAGTAGTTCATTGCTCTGACCGTGTAACATCTGGGACATGATTTATTATGTTTTCAAAGTTTTTGTTGATTTTTTCACTTTGAAGTTTATAACTTATTTATGAAGTTATGTTGAACATGTTTTTCAACTGTGTAGTTCAAATGTTTGGATGGGTTTTTGAAGAATTATCGTTGGTGACACCTTAAATTTCTGTTTAATTTTTTAATTATAAAATTTGGGGTTTATGGTCTTACAATTCTTAAGTCGTCTCTTATATGAAGAGGTCTTTTTTGCATAATCTTTTGGATGTGCAGAATCAGGAATTAAAAGTCTATAAACTGAAGAAAAAAAGGCATTGTATAAAATAAAAGGGAATCAAGCCCATCGAGTAAGAGGACAAATAGTCCCTAATATGTGTATCACCATGGAATGTACATTAAAAGTACACCAAGAGAGGGGTAATAATTTTATGTCTTTATGGAGATGATCTACTTGGCAGTGGTAGAAATGAAGAATATATAAGTAAATTTAAGAAATACATGTTGAAGGAGTTTGAGATGACTAATTTATGTTGCATCACATATTTTATTTGAATTGTGTTTCAAAAAATGAGTAGAGGTATAATAATGCATTAAAAGAGACATGCTAGTAAAAAAATTAAAAGGCTTGAAATTGAGAACTACAATTCTACAATAACGTCGATTAAGCCGAGACTCAAATTGTGAAAGAATACAAAAGAATATTAAGTTAACTCAAAGCACTATATAAGGCTTATTGGATCTTTGATATACCTTTGCAATACTAAGTCACATATTACATATATGTTATAGGTATTGTGAGTAGATTCGTGAAGAAACAAAGAGAATCCGAAGGTACATTAAAAATACAATAGACAATGAAATTCTATTTCCAAAAATAGATGAAGGGAGACGATTGTTTGGTTACACTAACTCAAACCGGCATGTGGTGATATAGATGACACAAAATTCACCACATGTTACATACATTTTGTTGGATGAGTTTTAATCTCTTAATGTTCAAGGAAGGATCAAATATTCATGTTAAGAGTCTCACATTAGAAAATATATGGTCTGAACATGTGTTTATAAGTAGGAGCAATCTTTATCTTATAAGCCAATTTTGTATGATTGAGTTGAATCAAACCACATTTCTTAACATGGTATCATGAGCCTCGTTTAAGATCCGATGGGTCACCAATTATCATGTTTCTGCTATCAGACCATCCATCATTTATTTCCATGCTTAATATGTCCCTTCCTGGGCGTGAAGGTGTGTGTTAAGAGTTCTACATCGAAAAATATAGGGTATGAACATGTGTTTATAAGTGAGGATAATCTTCGTCTTACAAGTCGATTTTGTAGAATTGAATTAGGTCCTATCATATTTCTTAACAATTAACATTCTCTTCTCCAGAAGTAGAGTACTTAGTGGCATCATTTAGTATCTTTCAAGGAATTTGGCCGATGAACTTAATGGAAGAACTATCTATGAAAAGTGTGAAATTATGCCATTAAAATTAACAACATTTATGCAACAAGATTGGATAAATATTTCATTCCAAATGAAAGAAGTAAACACATGAAAGATGTGACTTCATTACTTGAGAGAGAGCAACTGGAAGTTAAAGTTGGAGACTTGACAACTTGAAAATCAAGTGGAAGATTTGTTAGTATGGGAGTTCCCATTAAAGTGTCTGAGAAATTGAAGAGTTTAATGGGAATTGAGTCATTGAGTAATTTAAATTAAGATGGTTGGTTGAAAAGTAAATTATTCTAATTAACCTTGCTTAGTTAACTTCAATCACAAATTACCAAGTCTGTTTTAATTTAAAAATTATGTTATGACAATTGGAGTGTTGTTACGGCGGTTACGAAGTTGTTAATTCTATTGTTATTGACTGAAGTGTATTGAATATTGAATTAGAAGTTTGCATAAATGTATTGATTAATGATAAGAAACAATACTTTTTTTTATGTGCAATTCAATTCACTCTCTCAAAACTCTATCAAATCTCTCTCAATTTTTCTCTTTTTGTTTTCTCTTTTCTTGGATCAAGTGTGATTCAATTGTAATTTTATGGACAATTAAAAAAATAGAATTTTCAAGTTTTAATATAATTCACTTGTAAACTCGTAGGAATTAATTTCATATTAAAATATATATATATATATATATATATATATATATATATATATATATATATATATATATATATATATATATATATATATATATATATATATATATATATATATATTTAATATAATTTTCAAGTGTGAAAGTGTTAAAGTCTCTCATCCATTAGATTGGAGGAAATGTTTGGTTTATAAGATAGGTGACTCATACCCTTATTACCTTAAGGTTTTAGATAGATATATAATATCGAAGGCTCTTGGGTCATGATCATTGAATCCATTAACACTTCTCGTGTCCCTCAAACTCCTTAACAATGGTATCAAAGCTTGATTGAATCCTATAGTGGATTTGATCCCTAACAATTTCATATTCATTTTTTAAAAGACGATAATTTACCTTTCAATTATTTCTATAACTGAAGGGATATATATATATATATATATATATATATATATATATATATATATATATATATATATATATATATATATATATATATATATATAAAAGAAACATATATTTCATGTTTTATTAATATATAAAATTACTAATTTTACATTGGTTATCGTTTCAATCAACAAGTATAAATGTTTGACAAATTATGAATTCAAATCATCTTTATCACTGTTTGAATCATTTTCAATCACGGTAAATCTGGGATGGGAAATGTTCGTATCCCGCTCCATTTGAACCTTGTGGATATTAAATGTTGGATATGACATGCATTTGTTTCAGTTTTTTTATGCTCTTGCAATCCATCATCGATATTTTCAGCAAAGTAAATACACTTTTATCAACCACATATTAAATAAAGTTAATTTTTTTCTGCTCTTACAATCTATCACAATGATACTTTTACTTATGTATACTCTCATGACGCTATGATTAGATGTAAAGGATTTCACAACAACGTTTGGGTTTCACAATAATGTTTGAGTTTCACAACGTACCGTCCTAAATATACATGGGTGGTGTTAGCATTTTGATTGAACGTAGAGGGTTTCTCGTGGATTAATGGGATGACAATATCTTGAGTGATATTATTTTATAAATGAACGATGTCGCATTACGCGAAAAACCGGCGGGAAAACAAGAACAACAGAGCCGCCACCGTGCGTTATTTATCCCGAAAGAGGGAAAGGAAACGCTCAGAGTAAACCTGGAAAAGACATGGTCTCGCGACCAAAGAGAATGGGATCGGGAGTCGGTTATGCGAAGGGAAGGTATTAGCACCCCTACGCATCCGTCGTACTCGACGGGATCCACGCACAATAGGAAGGAAAATGGTTGCTAATACACTGCTCAAATAAACATCTATACAGGCTGAAGGAGACACAAGAGAACAAACAATACTGACTCGGCAGGACATCGTATCCTGGGCCTACTTAGTCTATCAAGCATAGACATCAGAGTCAAAGTAGTTCGGACTGGGGAAACGACACATGCTCGCTAGGATGTCGCATCCTATGCATACGTATCTCCTTTGGACGAAGGAGAATCAGAGCATTCGTAGCTCGGCTAACACGCACACAAACAAACACAGGCAAAGGCAAACGTGGAGCCTGAATGCCAATCACTGGGCTTACATCAGCATCCGAACCCAAAACACACGCAAGAAGGCAAACATGAAGCCTGAATGCCAATCACTGGGCTTACATCAGCATCCGAACCAAACACACGCACACGGGAACCCGAATGCCACTCGATGGACTTACATCAGCTTCCAAGCACACAACAACACAAAACGAAGACACAGGCAGAAGAAAGGTCTCGATTGCAACTAGGGCAAGAGAAAGGAATTAGTGTTAGTTGTTAGTCAAACTCGACAAGACATCGCATCTCGTGCCTACGTATCTCATCTGGACATGAGAATCAGAGTTGCCGTAGTTCGGCTAAACTATTCCTGTTGGTTTGTGTTTTTTAAGTGGATAACGTCACTACGCAATCTACCGGATGCTCGACCTTTGGAGACTTACTCACCTGTAGTAGAAGGAGTTGACGCCTCCTTAAGAGGGGATAATGTTTGTTTGTGTTTTAGGAAAGCTCAAGCAAGAAAGGAAGTCCTATACGAAGGAACCGTGCTACCTTAATTGTCATGCAAACGAGACTACGCGGAGTCTAGCAAACCTAGGGGATACAATCACACCACATATACAGCATAAACACACCAACAAGGGGCTCAAACATCAGGGCTAGGCTTTAGTCGAGGGGTCATATCAACCTCAACAAACAAGCCTCTGTATCGGGGTAAGGTTAGCTCTTAACCTTGCCATTGAGGGGCTAAGGTGAAGCTGATGAAAGGAGAGTGAAGATTAGACTTCACAGCTCTTATCCCTGACCAGGGAGAGCTTCAGACAAAGGAGTGTGGGTCCAGAATGGAGGGACCCTTCTACGCTCAAAGACTCTGACTCGATTGTGCAACAGCACAAGATCTTGGGTTTGTGTCCCAATGCATCAACACACAGCCGTGTGAGCAGGGGGACGACTCAACAGAATAGTGGGGGATAGATTGCATATCCCTTTGATCCACCAATTGCCTCATAGAGGTCTTCACCTGCTTGGGCACAAATGTAAACAACCACAAACATCGCCTCTTAAGGAGGACTTCAGACAGTTGCCTGGCCAAGTAACAGGCCAGGTCTTCCAGACTACATGGAGAATAGAAGTCCTACCTCAAGTGGTTTAAAAACCAAGCAGCAGCAAGCGAGTTCTTAAAGAACTGTAAGTGACTAAATGTACCTGAAATCAATCAAGTATCATCAGTACTCAGACAAACCAACAATAAACAGCAAATGTCAATCTATACAGACAACACAAGTTAATGCACACAAGTGCAAGCTATAAGCCCAAGCTCAAGCATCAAACCTACAACACAAAGTCATGTTAGTTCATAAACACCAACCAAACTCAATTCAAAATGCCTTGAAGCAATCTCCTTAAGCATTGTGCATTTCATCCTGAAAATCCACACCAAATGTGAGAAACTAGACCACTAGGCCAAGCCTAGGGTCCAAAGGGGATAAAAAATCTAAACAGCAAGCAAAACCAATCCAAAATCACATTCAAACAAATAGAAATCAAATGCAATTGGTCTCATGCTCATATCATTCACCAATATCAATTCATGCACAATATACCACAAACTAGGTCAAATACAACACCAAAAGTCCAAACAGAATGACTTCAATCAAAGGCACACCAAAACAATTCCAAAAATCCTCAAATAATTCACACCTAAACAGGACACAATCAACAAGTCGCATGTCAATTTTCAGCTCAATTGGACAAAATAAAGTAGGTAAATGAAAATCAAAAAGTCCAGACACAATTATACAAGCCAATTCAAGGCCTCCACATAAGCATCATCTTCAATAATTCATAAAACAGTGATATCACATGGGAAATTAATGGGACCAAAGCCAAATGGAAGCTACACATGTTAGGAATCACTCCATTAAATTTCACTATCATAGGACTAGGGATGAGGATTTAGCAACATATGTAAAATTGTCACACAAACAAAGCCCTAAAATTGCTAAACAGCAATCAAAAATCCTAATCAAATAGAAAATGGATCAATTAAATCCACAAAAATTCATGTTGAAAGTTAACATATACATTGTATCTCATGCAAAAAATCAAAGCCATAGGCCTAGGGGAAGCATGGTAAATTAATTTATGAACTCAGCATGGCATAGTGTGACACATATTGTCACACTCAAATTGAATAAATCATATCTACAAATCCAGAGGTCCAAAAATCACAAATGATATACCAAAATCTCCAGAAATGTGTCAAGAATCACCATATGAAATTTCATTAATTTTGGATAATGTATGAGTATTTGGTGATTAAAATGGCAAAACATACAATTATGTCACACATGTCAAATATCAATATACCATTCCAAAATTTTACCAGGCACAACTTACACTACTATGCCTAAAAAAAGTAGATAAAATTTGGAAACTAACAAAAAAAATCCCACCTAATTTGGACTAATATTGAATTTTTTATGAATTTTTTAAGTTTTGTTAATTTATTGAATATTTATTTAATGGTATACGAATTAATTAATGATTAATTGAATTAATGTTGATATGGATCAAATAACAGCAAGAGCAGTAACGTGATATTCCACGCCAGGCTTTGAAATGGTACTGTGTTCATTTATTACATGGCGGCCTCTCATTGGTCAAATCAGGTGGGAAACAAGTTTTTGAAAGTGCCATGACAGTGAAACAGATCTACCGCGGGATTTTCCAGAAAGCTTCATGTTCATCGCGGTTCTTCAAGCTCAATCACTTCCAGCTTCCGTCACGGCGATTTCTTCACCAAATCAAACAAACCGCATACCGTTCTCTCCGTCTCTCAGCGTAGGTTACGATTACGGCAACGCTCTTGTCCAAAGATTAACGCACGCAAAGAACCGATCGAAAGAAGTCTCGCACGCAAATATTCGGATCAACATATCTAGCTCAAAACTTAACGGAATCGCGCGATTCAAACATCAAATTAATCTACATGCTAAGATCTACAAGATCCATATAGAAATTGCAAGAATCGAAGATGTTGAAATCTCACCTCTTGATGAACCAGCTGTGAAATCCGCGTGAATTTGACTCCAAATGATGAAAACATATGAAGTATGTTGCTTAGGAAGGTGTATGGTGATGATCTTTCAGCTCAAGAACGCACGAATCAATCGATCTTGCCAACCGCCATTGAAGAAGAAGCTTTGCACAATTGGAGTTTTGGATGGTTTTTGCTTCAATTTGCTACAAACAGAACTCTAAGATCACCTGCAAGTGAAGATTCAACCAAGAATTCGCAGAAACAATAGTGGATTATCGAAGAATTGATGAAAAAGTGTATGTGGAAATTGGAGAAAAAGTGAGAGAATTTTAGAGTTTTTTGGATGAATCTGAAAAAATGATTAGTGGTTAATGATTACAGTTACAATTATCTATTTATACCTCTCCCTAATCCAAAATTAATTAAGATTAAGCAAAATTGGAGAATTAGTGTTAAGTGTATTTTTCAAGTGTGTGGTCAAAATGCCCTTCCTTAATGCAGCTCATTTTCTGTCCAAATTTGGTTCAAACAAGTCACAAATGATATTTAGAAATTGTTGCAAAAAGTCCCATGCCAAAATTCCAAATATTTTGAAAGTTGGACCATTTTGCCCTTGGATTTTAATTAGTGCACTTGAAAAATGGCCTTTTTATATGAATGCTTTTGGCAAAATGTGATGATGGATTATGAAAATACACATCAAATGTGATTTGCTCAAAGAAAAACCATCCAATTTGGCCACTCCATGTGCAAGTTATGGCACTTTGATTTCGAGCATTTTTGGAAAATGAATGGACCATATCTTGCTAACCACACATGGGAATTTCAAGTTCTTGGACTTTTTGGAAAGGTGAGATCAAGATCTTCAACTTTCATGTTGGACAAAAATCCATTTGAAGCTTGTATGATGAAGTTATTTTGAGGAGAAAAAGTTTCCATTTTGGGCAGTTGAAATTACAGGTCACCTGCTGTTTTTGGAAACTTCTGATCTGACCTCCAAATCTTCAACCTTGGTCTTTGATATGTCAAATGAGACTTGTACGGACATGAATGAGGCCTTTCAAACCATCTCACACCTTCCAATCCATAAAATCGGGCACGGTTGGCCACAGTTGACCACAGTTGACTTTCTATGATTCCAGCTGACATTCAGCTTGACTGATGACTTCTGAGCATCCAATCTTTGGCCAAATCACCTCACAATGATCCTTAGACCATATTAATTTGATAAATCAACCATAGGGCTTTGTCTCAATGAAAATGGCACTTGCTTGCTTGATTGACTAATTCTCCTGATCAGTTTGACCTAATTTGTCAGTTGGCTTGCACTTGGGCAAATGGACAATGCAATGTTATGCAGTGGACCATGTTATGTTAATGACCTAATATGAAATGAATGTACAAAAGGTAGGGTGCAAATTTGAGGTGCTACAGCTGCCCCTATTCAATCAACTGGGAACCCGAATGGATGAGAGCAACGGCTGTCAGACCTTCAGGGTAAACAGGGATTGAATACCAAGTACCGTAGAATTTGCACACTGCTGGGAAAATTTCTTGTTGTTTTTTCCTTTTCTATCTTCTCTTCAAAAGCACAACCACATCCAGACATCGACACACGATGAATGGGGAACAGAAATCTCAACTAGATGCCAGCGGACAACTAGGAAAAACTCAACGTTTACCAAGACCAACGGAGAGGTAAGTCAACTCTACTGGGGATAACCAGGAAAGGATATAACCATACGTCAGCGGACGTAATGGGGAAAAACTCAACATTTACCGAAACCAACGGAGAGGTAACCAGACATCATCGGATGAAAGGCGGGGATAGTGATACAACCATGCGTCAGCGGACGAAATGGGCAAAACTCAACGTTTACCGAAACCAACGGAGAGGTAACCAATCATCATCGGATGAAGGGAAAGAGATATACAACCATACGTCAACGGACGAAATGGGAAAAACTCAACGTTTACCAAAACCAACGGAGAGGTAACCAATCATTAATGAATGAATGGGAAGACTCGACCAGACGTCATAGGACGAAAGGGAGAAGCTCGACGTTTATCGACACCAACGGAGAAGGAGAAAACTCAGCCAGACATCATAGGACGAAAGGGAGACTCAACGTTTATCGACACCAACGGAGAAGGAGAAAACTCAACCAGACGCCAGCGGACGAAAGGGAGACTCAACGTTTATCGACACCAACGGAGAAGGAGAAAACTCAACCAGACGTCATAGGACGAAAGGGAAACTCAACGTTTATCGACACCAACGGAGAAGGAGAGAACTCAGCCAGACGTCATAGGACGAAAGGGAGACCCAACGTTTATCGACACCAACGGAGAAGGAGAAAACTCAGCCAGACGTCATAGGACGAAAGGGAGACCACAACCGGACACCAAATAGGACGTCTACTGGGGATTCTGGCTGGGAAATCAACCAGACATTAATGAATGACTGGGAATAGGGTATACAATCAAACGTCATCGGACGAATGAGAAAAACACAACGTTTATCGAAACCAACGGGGAGGTAAATCCACTTGGGGAAGGGTACAACTAGACGTCATAGGACGAATAGGAAAAACTCGACGTTTATCGACACCAACGGAGAGGAGAAAACTCTGAGGGGAATCATATGGTATTACCAAATGATCTGTAGGGAATAAGCAACTAGACATCATCGGACGACTAGGAAAAACTCGACGTTTATCGACACCAACGGAGAGGAGGTTCAACTGGGGAAGACCCTGTGGGGAAAGATATCAACTATACGCCAACGGACGCATAGGAAAAACTCGACGTTTATCGACACCAACGGAGATGAGGACTCTTCTGGGGAGAGAAGGACGCAACCAAATCATCAACGGATGATAGGGAAAAACTCGACGTTTATCGACACCAACGGAGAGGAGGAATCTTCACTAGGGAAGAAGGACGACGTTACAAACATCGAACGATGATGTTTACCATCACCAAAGAAGACCAGACACTACGCATGACTGGGAAATCACCGAAAGATGGTGTTTACCGACACCAATGAAGCAACACACGCGGGTGCTGACAGGATACTGGCATCTACAAGATGGCAGGGCAAGGCTACACACTTGCAGGGGATCTCACTGGGGAACAAGGTCACGACAGCGAGCAAACGGGAAGGAACACCAAGGATACCGGGTTGTAGGTATGAAACGGGTGACCGACCAAAACGTGAATTGGTTTGTGTTCAAAAACACTCAACATCCTGAAGAGGGCTAGAAAAGCAGTCTTGTTAGAGGATGGACATTCAATTCCGAACAAAGGAATACGAATCTTACTCGACTGGGGAGGACGACTTCGACCCAAGAGCGCGTGAGACAGATTACCTATAGCCGTCAAACGTAGATAACACACTCGCATGGAAGATTATCCATAACCGGGTTGCAGGTTGTTAAATGGATAAATCAACCGACGTCATCCTGAAGAGAGCGAAGGCAAACTTGTTAAAGGATGGGCATCCGTTTCCACGAGGAATACAAATCTTACTCTGCTGGAGAAAACAATCAAAAGACTGACCAGAGAGTGCATGAGATATATTATCTATAGCCGTCAAAACGTAGATAATAACCTCGCATGGAAGATTATCCATAACCGGGTTATAGGTTGTTAAATGGATAAACGACCGAAAAGAAAGGCATCGGGGTACCAGGAATAGGTATGCAAAAGATGACCAATCAAAAGGGGATAAAGTTGCTTACTCGGAGCAAGTATCCAAAAGGAAGGGGAAGACCCACTGGGGACAATACTGCTTGATCAAGGCAAGTATCCAGAGGGGACAAGACTATCAATACCACCAACTGGATACTGATAGCTGCAAAGAGGGGATTACCTCTACCGGTTAGTAGGCAGAAAACCACGGAAAAGTAACCAGTCATCGATAAGATGAGCACACAGGGTTAACTCCACCAAGGGGAGATCGTGGGATTTTACAACTACCGATTTGTAGGTAGAAAACCACAAAGATAGGACTTACAACTACCGGGTTGTAGGTAGAAGCCAACAAATCCCGCTGAGGATAAGATGAATGAGTACCGGTTAGTGAGCCACTATTCATTCATGCCCCAGGGCAACACAAGAGACAGTCAACAAGAAGCCAATTTAGGATCGATCCAAAAAGGCAAACTGAAACAAGACTCATCCTAATGAGGAAAGAACTCAATAGGGAAAACCCATCCCATTAGGGAGGGAACGGAAGCAACCGTCATCCACGAGGATGTATCTCAGTGGGGAAATGGCAGGAAAGGATGGACACTTTCTGCTTAAGGGGTAGACTCTACATGGAGAGATCAGACACACCCACATCTACTAGGAGGCTACTGGGTAGAACCAGGTTTTTCTTTCACCACTGATGAGGAAATAAACCTCGAAAGCGCTGTACAGACGTTGAACAAGAAGTTGCCTCTGCCGGGGAGACGGTCTGATCGGGTTAACACATGAATGCATATGTTTGAATTTTTCTATGGCGTAATGCTCCATTATGAATGGAAATGCTACGCCTTTGAGGATGCAATGATTACTATATGCAAAATGCAAAATGAACTCCGGCTAGGGAGCCGAACTGATCAGATACTCCAACTCTGTGGGGAGACTTTGCTGAGGAAATTTGCTTGAAGAATACTCCGCGGGGAGAGCCTTGTTGGGGAAATGCTTTGCGGGGAAAGCACCGACTTCTCACTCATGCTGGAGAAAACAAAATTGATGCCGGGACAGGATAAACTCTGCTGGGGAACATCCTTCACAATCCAAATCCACTCGGGAACTCTGCTCGGGAAGCAAATAAACAATACTCCGTTGGGGAAGTAGACCAGGCAACTCTTCAGGGATAGTACTCGCCAGGGAGTAACAAGACATCTTTACCAGAGATTGATAAAGCGACTTCACTGGGGAAGATTCCACCAAACCTTAGGTAGAATAGCTCTGCTTCGGGGAATAACCACTACTCCACTGGGAACGACCCATCCAATCCACAAATGGGGATAAACTTAGCTGGGGATGCAACTCTGCTACGGGAACTTGCCCAATCCACTGATGGGATAACTCTGCTGGAGAAATATTTCATGAAACCCGCTCCACTCGGGGAACTGCTGAGGAAAAACCCACACCTTCCTGATAAGGAGAACCACTCTGGTGGGGAGAGTAACAGCTCTGTTGGGGAATGATGACACATCATGTCATACTGGAAATAAACTTCCACAACCCTGCTGGGGAGAAACACTCACGGCCATGCTGGGGATAACCACATCACAAACCCGACTGCTGGGAAACAACATCCTCATGACAAACTCCGCTGGGGAAACCCTCCTGGGGAAAACATCTACCAGTCACTCAGCGGGGATCCTCAACTGGGGAAACCTGCCAACACAGGCCTGCTGGGGGTATGCAATCCTTACATCTGCTGAGGAAAGAAGATACCATCCACAGACACCTCTGCAGGGGAACACAGCTCTGACAGATATCAAACTCGCTCGAAGAAGGACCTGCTGGGGAACATGCTCACAGATGACGACCTGCAATACAGCAAAACACAATGCCCCAGGGGTACATGGACAAGAGACGCTCAAGTGTCCTCAACATTCAAAATGATTTTCAAATGTTTCATCCTTCTGCAAGTTATTGTTAAGCCTTCATGTTTTATTATATGCAATGTTTATCAAAAATTCGGACGTTTTTGCAAACAAAACAGTAAAAATAAAAACAAGCGAGCTATTTATCTTAATAACAACTTTTATTGATTGAAAATGTGCCTGAAAAGGCAAATACATTAGGAAGCAATCCCTAGAAAGAGGTAATTGCGCACAAAAGGAAAACACACTATCCTAATGGCAATGTGAATACGGCATCCACTATTTCCCAATTCTGTTATAACCCACAGATCATCAGTTCTCCTCCCAGCTTCCTTGCTTTCTGAGAAGACTGACTGGACCGATCACATCTTTCGAGATGGAAGACGAATGAAGCGCGATGAAGTACAGACAACTCAGACTGTAGTCTTCGCTTTAATCCCTCTTTTGGCTGGATCGCCCTTTCGGGTTTTCAATCCACCGGGATACCCATTTTTGCCTAAGTCGCCCTTGCGGGTTTTCGACTTACCGGGTGTACAAATTCTTTTCATTTTATTCCCTAATTTTTGCCCGAACCCTTTTCTTTCTGTTTTTTTTTTTGGTTCGCCGGGATGCCCCTTTTTGCCTGGACTCTTTTATTCTTTTCGTCCAGCGGGTCAATTCATGCGAAGTATTTTTTGACTACATCTGAGTTAACAGGGGACGGGAAATCTTCACCATCCATAGTTGTAAGCATCAAGGCTCCACCGGAGAAGACCTTCTTAACAACATATGGACCTTCGTAATTAGGAGTCCACTTGCCCCTGTTATCTGTACCGGGAGGAAGGATCCTCTTCAAAACTAGATCACCAGTTTGAAATGTCCGAGGACGCACTTTCTGATCAAAGGCTCGCTTCATCCTTCTCTGATACAACTGCCCATGGCACACAGCTGCTAGCCGTCTCTCTTCGATAAGGCTTAACTCATTAACCCTTGTACGAATCCACTCGGCTTCATCCAGCTTGACATCCAATAATACCCTCAGAGAAGGGATCTCCACCTCAACTGGTAGGACTGCTTCCATACCATACACAAGGGAGTACGGGGTTGCCCCGGTCGACGTACACACTGAGGTACGGTACCCATGCAAGGCGAAGGGTAGCATCTCATGCCAATCCTTGTACGTAACGACCATCTTCTGCACAATCTTCTTGATATTCTTGTTTGCCGCCTCTACAGCACCATTCATCTTTGGTCTGTACGGAGAAGAATTGTGATGTTCAATCTTGAAATCTCTGCAAAGCTCTTTCATCATCTTATTATTGAGATTCGAACCATTGTCAGTGATGATTCTCTCAAGAACTCCATAACGACAGATGATTTCTTTCTTGATGAACCGGGCAACCACTTGTTTGGTAACGTTAGCAAAAGAAGTTGCTTCCACCCATTTGGTGAAGTAATCAATCGCAACCAGGATGAAACGATGTCCATTCGAAGCAGTAGGCTCAATCTTCCCAATCATGTCAATGCCCCACATGGCGAACGACCAAGGCGAGTTCATGACATTCAACGGACTTGGTGGTACATGCACCTTATCAGCATAGATTTGGCACTTATGGCATTTCCGAGCGTACTTGAAGCAATCGGATTCCATAGTCATCCAATAATACCCGGCTCTCAATAGCTTCTTCGACATTGCATGACCACCAGCATGGGTACCAAACAAACCCTCATGCACTTCCCGCATCAACATGTCTGCTTCGTGTCGATCCACGCACCTGAGCAAGACCATGTCAAAATTCCTCTTATACAGCACATCATCCTGATTCAAATAAAAGCTTCCAGCTAGCCTTCTCAAAGTTTTCTTGTCATTCTTTGACGCACCTTCAGGATACTCCTGAGTCTTGAGGAAGTTCTTGATATCATAGTACCACGGCTTCTCATCAATCACAACAGACTCGGCTGCAAACACATACGCAGGCCTCTCGAGTCGATTCACCGTAACATGTGGCACGTGATTCCACCAATGAACTTTTATCATGGAAGATAAAGTAGCCAAAGCATCAGCCATCTGATTCTCATCCCGGGGGACATGATACAACTTCACCTTTTTGAAGAACGTCAGTATTCTTCTGGTGTAATCTCTATACGGAATCAAATGCGGCTGGTTCGTATTCCAATCTCCATTGACCTGATTGATCACTAGAGCTGAATCTCCAAATATGTCAAGAGTTTTGATCCTCAGATCAATGGCTTCTTCTATCCCCATGATACAAGCCTCATACTCAGCTTCGTTGTTGGTGACATCAAACGTCAATCTGGCAGAAAAAGGCATATGAGCACCTTTAGGATTGATCAGTACTGCACCAACACCATTACCATTCACATTCACAGCCCCATCAAACATCAATGTCCACTTGTCATCAGGATCCGGTCCTTCCTCGACAAGAGGCTCTTCACAATCTTTCATCTTTAGATACATGATGTCTTCATCAGGGAATTCAAACATCATAGGCTGATAATCATCAATCGGTTGTTCAGCGAGGTAGTCCGACAAAACACTACCTTTGATAGCCTTCTGAGACGTGTACTGGATATCATACTCAGTTAAGATCATCTGCCAACGGGCAACACGTCCGGTGAGAGCCGGCTTCTCAAAGATATATTTCACTGGATCCATCTTAGAAATCAACAAGGTAGTATGGTTCAACATATACTGCCTCAGTCGGCGAGCAGCCCAGGCCAAAGCACAGCAAGTTTTCTCAAGCTGTGAATATTTGATTTCACAGTCGGTAAACTTTTTGCTAAGGTAGTATATGGCATGCTCTTTTCGACCAGACTCGTCATGCTGTCCCAATACACACCCCATCGAGTTCTCGGTCACTGACAGGTACATTATCAAAGGTCTCCCTGGAACTGGAGGGATCAGGATTGGAGGTTTCTGTAAATACTCTTTAATCTTGTCAAAAGCTTTCTGACAATCATCATTCCATTTGATAGCCTGATTCTTTCTAAGCAGTTTGAATATTGGTTCACACGTGGCAGTTAGGTGAGATACAAACCTTGCAATGTAGTTCAATCTCCCTAAAAACCCACGAACCTGCTTTTCTGTTTTCGGTTCAGGCATCTCCTGAATAGCTTTGACTTTTGCTGGATCGACCTCAATCCCTTTCTCACTGACAATGAAGCCTAACAGCTTCCCTGATCTCACCCCGAATGTACACTTGTTCGGATTCAGCCTCAGTTTGAACTTGACCAACCTGTCGAACAACTTCTGCAAATTAACCAGGTGCTCCTCTTCTGTCTGCGACTTTGCAATCATATCATCCACGTACACTTCAATCTCTTTGTGCATCATGTCATGAAAGAGAGTCGTCATTGCCCTCTGATAGGTAGCACCGGCATTCTTCAGCCCAAATGGTATCACCTTATAGCAGAACATGCCCCAAGGTGTAATGAATGTCGTCTTTTCCATGTCCTCTGGCGCCATCTTAATCTGGTTATAGCCCGAGAAACCATCCATGAAAGAGAATACCGAGGATTGAGCCGTATTATCCACCAATACATCAATGTGAGGTAATGGGAAATCATCTTTCGGACTCGCTCTATTCAGATCCCGGTAATCGACACACATTCTGACTTTGCCATCCTTCTTCGGCACCGGAACGATGTCGGCTACCCACGGTGGGTAAGTGGTTACTGACAAAAACCCAGCATCGAACTGCTTCTGAACCTCTTCCTTGATTTTAACTGCCATATCAGGACTCGTTCTACGAAGCTTCTGCTTGACCGATGGACAATCATCTCTGAGAGGTAGTCTATGAACCACAATATCAGTATTCAGCCCAGGCATATCTTGATAAGACCAGGCGAATATCTCAATATACTCTCTCAGCATCTCAATTAACCTGCTCTTGACCTCAGGTTTCAAAGCAGCCCCAATCTTGATGTCTCTTCTGGCGTCCTCAGTACCAAGATTAACAATCTCCAACTCTTCCTGATGAGGTTGGATGACCCTTTCCTCCTGTTTCAACAATCTAGCCAATTCTTTCGGGAGTTCACTGTCTTCATCACTCTCCTCTTCAGCTTGGTAGATGGGATTGTCGAAATCATACTGAGCCATAACAGATTCGTTCATAGTGGATGCCATAAGATCACTTCTGCATGTTTAATGCTTTATTTTAGAAAAAGAGTTCAAAAAAGTCACAAAAACAAAAACATTGCCATTTTTATTTTATTTTTTTGAAAAATGAAAGACAAAATAGAAAGACAGGGATCACAAAATTGTTTGCAAAACGTCCTTTATTAATGATAATCATTGAAAACATGTGGCCCTACAATGAACCACTACGCCTTGGGCAGAACGTAGGGTTTTATGCAGAATGAAAAAACAAAAGAAAATTACTCTGTCTGAAGAGTAACTTGGACTATATCCTCTGCAGTTCAGTTGTTGATCACTTCCCCCGGCGCACTCGGGCGGACCCAGCAGTCGAGATCACAATCACTGTCACAGTCTTCCACATCGGTTGCAAAGACGGCACCGTGATTCATCAGCCCAGCGCTGGTAAAGGTACTAGGACCTGCTGCCCCCTGCTCTACTCGGAGAGGCTCATAACCGATGCCAAACTTATCTTCTTTGACAGGCAAGTCCACCATCTTGCCCCAGCCTTCAGCTCTACCAGAGTCAACCACCTCCTTAGCCTGCTTGTAGGAAGTGATAGAAGCACCTGGCTTCCTCTGCTCAGCATAGGCTACCTTTTCAAGCGCTACAGTCTCAAACGCCTGGCACAAAGTTTCATGGATCTCGCCATCCACCTCGACATATTTGAACGAG
Organism: Lathyrus oleraceus; assembly: GCF_024323335.1. NCBI lineage: Eukaryota > Viridiplantae > Streptophyta > Magnoliopsida > Fabales > Fabaceae > Lathyrus > Lathyrus oleraceus. The sequence goes on along the minus strand of NC_066581.1, from coordinate 472,576,490 downwards.
GATAAATGACTCACCAAGATGTCCTCTTCACCGCACACGGTCACAATCTGACCGTTCCAGACATATTTGAGCTTTTGATGGAGAGTCGACGAGACTGCCCCTGCTGCATGAATCCATGGACGTCCCAGAAGACAACTGTAAGCTGGCTGGATGTCCATGACGTAGAAGACGATGTCAAACTCCTCCGGGCCTATCTTTATAGGCAAAGTGATTTCACCAAAGACAGAACGCTTGGATCCATCAAATGCTCGAACGACTAGGTCACTTGGTGTCAGCACAACCCCTTCAACCGGTATCTTCTTCAGGATTTGCTTAGGCAGCACGTTCAACGAAGAACCGGTGTCCACCAAGACATGAGACAGCACAGCCCCCTTGCACTCCATAGTGATGTGCAAGGCCTTGTTGTGATTCCGACCCTCGGGTGTCAAATCAAGATCTGTGAACCCCACACCATGTCGGGTACTCACATTGGCCATTACACCCTCAAGCTGATTGACAGAAATCTCCTGAGGTACATACGCCATATTCAACATCTTCAGCAAGGCGTCTCTATGTGCCTCAGAGCACAACAGCAGGGAAATGATAGAGATCTTGGAGGGAGTTTGATTGAGCTGATCTACAATCTTGTAGTCACTCTTCTTGATTATCCACATAAACTCTTCCACATCTTTTTCAAACGAGCCACCAGGCACATTTGCTTGAGTAGGAGTTTCATCAACTACGGTCTGTTTGCCCTTAGCTCTAGCAGATGCCTCAGCATTGGCATCCCTCAACTGTTGAGGCGCAAACAGCCGACCACTGCGAGTAAAACCTCCTGGTCCACCCACACTGTCCACAGCTGGACTCACAACCACAGGAGCTTTACTGGATGGCGCACTAATTGTCACAGGCGCTTGATTCGAAGGCTTGACCCTGTTCTCAGCCCTTCTGTTGCTTCGGTAGGCATTGTCGTACCTCCAAGGCACGGCATTATTGTTCTCGGCCCTTCTAACCGGAGCGATGATTGTTGTTGGAGTATTGGTAGCAACTGGTGCAGATATGGTAACTGGAGTACCACTTGTTGTAGGTGCACGCCCTTCAGATGGTTTGAAGAAGATTGTGACAGTAGACACTGCCCCACGCTCTCTGTTATCAACCCGGCCAAACTGAACACAGCCTCGATCCATCAAACTCTGGATACCAGCTCTCAGTAATTCACACCCATTCTCAGCCTCTGCACAGCCTAAACAGTCTTCACCACAGCCCGGATGAACACCACTATCCAGCAGACGGCCCTTAACCACCAGCAGAGAAGTCTGAATCTCACTGACATTGACAACCAAATCCTCAGATTCGACCCCTTCAATACAGTTCACCCGGTGAGCACCATGTGTCGGCATAGGATTGTTAACAACATTGGGCACGGGAGCAAAGTTGATCATCTTAGCATCGATCAGGTATTGGACTTTATGCTGAAAAGCCCGGCATTTCTCAATATTATGCCCTGGTGCTCCCGAATGGAAATCGCACCGGACATTTGCATCGTACCCTGGTGGCAAAACAGTTGGTGGAGCCATGGTTCTCAATTCCACAAAACCCAATCTGAGCAACTCAGGCAGTAGCTCAACATAGGTCATGGGCAAAGGATCAAAACGTCTATCAGGCTGCAGCCTCTGCCTCGGCTGATAAGGGCGTTGCTGCTGTTGTTGTTGTTGTTGTCTTGGTTGTTGAGGAGGTTGACGTTGTTGCGGTGCAGGAATGGTCACTGCAGCAACCTGCCTGTATTGATGTTGATTTCTGTTCGGACCTCGGCGATGCTGAACAGCACTAGCTTCACCTTCTCTACGGCGAGGTGCCCCAGAGAAAGGTTTCTTTGATGAAGAGGAACCCGCATCATTGATCTTCCCAGCTTTGATCAAACTCTCGGTTCTTTCACCGCAAATTACAACATCAGAGAAGCTTCCAAATGGGCAACTCCCCATTCGGTCCATGAACACTCCTTGCAGTGTGCCAATGAACATATCTGTCAACTCCCTTTCCAGCATAGGGGGTTGAACTCTTGCAGCAAGTTCACGCCACCTCTGGGCGTACTCTTTGAAGCTCTAATTATTTTTCTGGCACAGACTCTGCAGCTGAGTCCGGCTCGGTGCCATGTCCATGTTGTGCTTGTACTGTCTGAGAAAAGCTTCTCCCAGATCCCTCCAACATCGGATGGAGTCTCGTTTCAACTCCATGTACCAATCCAGAGATGCCCCAGATAGGCTATCTTGGAAAAAATACATCCACATCTTCTCGTCATCTGTATATGCCGAGATCTTCCGATAGTAAGCCTGCACATGGGTGCGAGGGCAAGAAGTACCGTTGTACTTGTCGAAGGTAGGCGCTTTGAATTTGTGGGGAATCCTCAAACCTTCCACTAACCCCATATTGGTGACATCGAACCCAAGAGAGTTCTGGCATTCCATCGCCCGGATCTTTTCAGCCAGGGCATCGACCTTACGATCCCTATCTTCCATTCTAGCAACATCACCATCGTCCTCACTCATCATCGTGAACATGTCCTCTTGTCTGTCAACAAGAGGATCCGGATGACGTGCCGGAGCCCGGGTGGCTCTGACATTAACCTCTGCAGCAAGAGGCTGACCATCAACTCGTATTCCCCTAAGTTCATCTCCAGTGGCATAACCATGAACGGGAGCAGCAGCAACATTGACATTCTCATATCCAGGTGGAGCAACAGGTGAACCGCGGTTAGACGCCTGAATAACCGTTTCCTGTCTCTGAACCAGAGCACGGAGCTCCTCCTGACCTTGAACAACCCCTTGCATCATCGTCAAAAATTGGGCCATGTTCGCCCTCATCTCAGCCAATTCAGTCTGAACCTGATCCATGCTTCGTCGCTGATTAAGTCTTGTAGAATACCGGTGTGGTCGCTGATCAGCTATCCTGCCTGACACAGGAACCAGAGTGAGAAGTCGGCACAAGAACACCTGTTATGCAAAATGGTATGTATATGATGTGCGTGAGGTGTATGCAAGTTAACTCTTTTTCTTTTATGCATTATTTTTCAGGAAAATAAACATGCTATGATGCAAGTTATGCAGACATGACTGGTCAACTGCGTGTCACACGGCACAGGATCGAAGTTCCGGCTTGAACTCAGAATCACCCATTCATCAGAAACCCAAAGTCCTCTGCAAGTCATCTGAACCCGATCTGAAGAACCAATTCATCCTCTGAGCAACCTTAAATTCAGCCCAGGGATCCGAAATAAACGGAACCCTCTGATCAATACCAGGGTCAAACCTCCGGCGTCCAGAAATAACGATCCATAAATCCGACTTATAAATATGACTCTGATCAACGGAACCAAAAGTCACCAACAAAATCACCATCAGAACATGCATCTGTAAGAATCACCCTCCCCTCACAGGTAAATTCTAATCAGGTCATCCTAAGGCGGATAATAGTCTCGACAATCGGGCAGAGATACTCAATGGGTTTGCCCTTTCGGGTGTGCCATTGTAGCTCTCCTGAGATCGTCTAAACCAAAGATCCGGGAAATGATCGGTTACCAGAGTCAACAGTTCAGAAAAAGTAACTCAACCAAAGTGGAATACCCACAGAGGCAAGCACTATCAAATGAACCTCGTCCGGCTTGTGGTACATCATGCTGCCAGGCACATATTGACCTAACATGAAGGAGGCAACATGAGACCACACTAATCCTAGGTGTATACTCGGGCCTGGGTTTTAGCCCCACTTAGAACACCCACCCCAAACAGAGGAACCACCTGCACAGAGAACAGCTCAATGATAGTATGATGCATGCAAACATAAATGCAAACAATAAATGAAATGAATGCAATAAATAACAGCAAATAGCAACCAAAGCCCCAACCTAGAGAGCGCTAGGAGAGACTCGCTTAGGGAAGATGGACCAGCACAGGTCAACATCAGCAGGATATCCCCAGCAGAGTCGCCAGCTGTCGCATTACGCGAAAAACCGGCGGGAAAACAAGAACAACAGAGCCGCCACCGTGCGTTATTTATCTCGAAAGAGGGAAAGGAAACGCTCAGAGTAAACCTGGAAAAGACATGGTCTCGCGACCAAAGAGAATGGGATCGGGAGTCGGTTATGCGAAGGGAAGGTATTAGCACCCCTACGCATCCGTCGTACTCGACGGGATCCACGCACAATAGGAAGGAAAATGGTTGCTAATACACTGCTCAAATAAACATCTATACAGGCTGAAGGAGACACAAGAGAACAAACAATACTGACTCGGCAGGACATCGTATCCTGGGCCTACTTAGTCTATCAAGCATAGACATCAGAGTCAAAGTAGTTCAGACTGGGGAAACGACACATGCTCGCTAGGATGTCGCATCCTATGCATACGTATCTCCTTTGGACGAAGGAGAATCAGAGCATTCGTAGCTCGGCTAACACGCACACAAACAAACACAGGCAAAGGCAAACGTGGAGCCTGAATGCCAATCACTGGGCTTACATCAGCATCCGAACCCAAAACACACGCAAGAAGGCAAACATGAAGCCTGAATGCCAATCACTGGGCTTACATCAGCATCCGAACCAAACACACGCACACGGGAACCCGAATGCCACTCGATGGACTTACATCAGCTTCCAAGCACACAACAACACAAAACGAAGACACAGGCAGAAGAAAGGTCTCGATTGCAACTAGGGCAAGAGAAAAGAATTAGTGTTAGTTGTTAGTCAAACTCGACAAGACATCGCATCTCGTGCCTACGTATCTCATCTGGACATGAGAATCAGAGTTGTCGTAGTTCGGCTAAACTATTCCTGTTGGTTTGTGTTTTTTAAGTGGATAACGTCACTACGCAATCTACCGGATGCTCGACCTTTGGAGACTTACTCACCTGTAGTAGAAGGAGTTGACGCCTCCTTAAGAGGGGATAATGTTTGTTTGTGTTTTAGGAAAGCTCAAGCAAGAAAGGAAGTCCTATACGAAGGAACTGTGCTACCTTAATTGTCATGCAAACGAGACTACGCGGAGTCTAGCAAACCTAGGGGATACAATCACACCACATATACAGCATAAACACACCAACAAGGGGCTCAAACATCAGGGCTAGGCTTTAGTCGAGGGGTCATATCAACCTCAACAAACAAGCCTCTGTATCGGGGTAAGGTTAGCTCTTAACCTTGCCATTGAGGGGCTAAGGTGAAGCTGATGAAAGGAGAGTGAAGATTAGACTTCACAGCTCTTATCCCTGACCAGTGAGAGCTTCAGACAAAGGAGCGTGGGTCCAGAATGGAGGGACCCTTCTACGCTCAAAGACTCTGACTCGATTGTGCAACAACACAAGATCTTGGGTTTGTGTCCCAATGCATCAACACACAGCCGTGTGAGCAGGGGGACGACTCAACAGAATAGTGGGGGATAGATTGCATATCCCTTTGATCCACCAATTGCCTCATAGAGGTCTTCACCTGCTTGGGCACAAATGTAAACAACCACAAACATCGCCTCTTAAGGAGGACTTCAGACAGTTGCCTGGCCAAGTAACAGGCCAGGTCTTCCAGACTACATGGAGAATAGAAGTCCTACCTCAAGTGGTTTAAAAACCAAGCAGCAGCAAGCGAGTTCTTAAAGAACTGTAAGCGACTAAATGTACCTGAAATCAATCAAGTATCATCAGTACTCAGACAAACCAACAATAAACAGCAAATGTCAATCTATACAGACAACACAAGTTAATGCACACAAGTGCAAGCTATAAGCCCAAGCTCAAGCATCAAACCTACAACACAAAGTCATGTTAGTTCATAAACACCAACCAAACTCAATTCAAAGTGCCTTGAAGCAATCTCCTTAAGCATTGTGCATTTCATCCTGAAAATCCACACCAAATGTGAGAAACTAGACCACTAGGCCAAGCCTAGGGTCCAAAGGGGATAAAAAATCTAAACAGCAAGCAAAACCAATCCAAAGTCACATTCAAACAAATAGAAATCAAATGCAATTAGTCTCATGCTCATATGATTCACCAATATCAATTCATGCACAATATACCACAAACTAGGTCAAATACAACACCAAAAGTCCAAACAGAATGACTTCAATCAAAGGCACACCAAAACAATTCCAAAAATCCTCAAATAATTCACACCTAAACAGGACACAATCAACAAGTCGCATGTCAATTTTCAGCTCAATTGGACAAAAGAAAGTAGGTCAATGAAAATCAAAAAGTCCAGACACAATTATACAAGCCAATTCAAGGCCTCCACATAAGCATCATCTTCAATAATTCATAAAACAGTGATATCACATGGGAAATTAATGGGACCAAAGCCAAATGGAAGCTACACATGTTAGGAATCACTCCATTAAATTTCACTATCATAGGACTAGGGATGAGGATTTAGCAACATATGTAAAATTGTCACACAAACAAAGCCCTAAAATTGCTAAACAGCAATCAAAAATCCTAATCAAATAGAAAATGGATCAATTAAATCCACAAAAATTCATGTTGAAAGTTAACATATACATTGTATCTCATGCAAAAAATCAAAGCCATAGGCCTAGGGGAAGCATGGTAAATTAATTTATGAACTCAGCATGGCATAGTGTGACACATATTGTCACACTCAAATTGAATAAATCATATCTACAAATCCAGAGGTCCAAAAATCACAAATGATATACCAAAATCTCCAGAAATGTGTCAAGAATCACCATATGAAATTTCATTAATTTTGGATAATGTATGAGTATTTGGTGATTAAAATGGCAAAACATACAATTATGTCACACATGTCAAATATCAATATACCATTCCAAAATTTTACCAGGCACAACTTACACTACTATGCCTAAAAAAAAGTAGATAAAATTTGGAAACTAACAAAAAAAATCCCACCTAATTTGGACTAATATTGAATTTTTTATGAATTTTTTAAGTTTTGTTAATTTATTGAATATTTATTTAATGGTATACGAATTAATTAATGATTAATTGAATTAATGTTGATATGGATCAAATAACAGCAAGAGCAGTAACGTGATATTCCACGCCAGGCTTTGAAATGGTACTATGTTCATTTATTACATGGCGGCCTCTCATTGGTCAAATCAGGTGGGAAACAAGTTTTTGAAAGTGCCATGACAGTGAAACAGATCTACCGCGGGATTTTCCAGAAAGCTTCATGTTCATCGCGGTTCTTCAAGCTCAATCACTTCCAGCTTCCGTCACGGCGATTTCTTCACCAAATCAAACAAACCGCATACCGTTCTCTCCGTCTCTCAGCGTAGGTTACGATTACGGCAACGCTCTTGTCCAAAGATTAACGCACGCAAAGAACCGATCGAAAGAAGTCTCGCACGCAAATATTCGGATCAACATATCTAGCTCAAAACTTAACGGAATCGCGCGATTCAAACATCAAATTAATCTACATGCTAAGATCTACAAGATCCATATAGAAATTGCAAGAATCGAAGATGTTGAAATCTCACCTCTTGATGAACCAGCTGTGAAATCCGCGTGAATTTGACTCCAAATGATGAAAACAGATGAAGTATGTTGCTTAGGAAGGTGTATGGTGATGATCTTTCAGCTCAAGAACGCACGAATCAATCGATCTTGCCAACCGCCATTGAAGAAGAAGCTTTGCACAATTGGAGTTTTGGATGGTTTTTGCTTCAATTTGCTACAAACAGAACTCTAAGATCACCTGCAAGTGAAGATTCAACCAAGAATTCGCAGAAACAATAGTGGATTATCGAAGAATTGATGAAAAAGTGTATGTGGAAATTGGAGAAAAAGTGAGAGAATTTTAGAGTTTTTTGGATGAATCTGAAAAAATGATTAGTGGTTAATGATTACAGTTACAATTATCTATTTATACCTCTCCCTAATCCAAAATTAATTAAGATTAAGCAAAATTGGAGAATTAGTGTTAAGTGTATTTTTCAAGTGTGTGGCCAAAATGCCCTTCCTTAATGCAGCTCATTTTCTGTCCAAATTTGGTTCAAACAAGTCACAAATGATATTTAGAAATTGTTGCAAAAAGTCCCATGCCAAAATTCCAAATATTTTGAAAGTTGGACCATTTTGCCCTTGGATTTTAATTAGTGCACTTGAAAAATTGCCTTTTTATATGAATGCTTTTGGCAAAATGTGATGATGGATTATGAAAATACACATCAAATGTGATTTGCTCAAAGAAAAACCATCCAATTTGGCCACTCCATGTGCAAGTTATGGCACTTTGATTTCGAGCATTTTTGGAAAATGAATGGATCATATCTTGCTAACCACACATGGGAATTTCAAGTTCTTGGACTTTTTGGAAAGGTGAGATCAAGATCTTCAACTTTCATGTTGGACAAAAATCCATTTGAAGCTTGTATGATGAAGTTATTTTGAGGAGAAAAAGTTTCCATTTTGGGCAGTTGAAATTACAGGTCACCTGCTGTTTTTGGAAACTTCTGATCTGACCTCCAAATCTTCAACCTTGGTCTTTGATATGTCAAATGAGACTTGTACGGACATGAATGAGGCCTTTCAAACCATCTCACACCTTCCAATCCATAAAATCGGGCACGGTTGGCCACAGTTGACCACAGTTGACTTTCTATGATTCCAGCTGACATTCAGCTTGACTGATGACTTCTGAGCATCCAATCTTTGGCCAAATCACCTCACAATGATCCTTAGACCATATGAATTTGATAAATCAACCATAGGGCTTTGTCTCAATGAAAATGGCACTTGCTTGCTTGATTGACTAATTCTCCTTATCAGTTTGACCTAATTTGTCAGTTGGCTTGCACTTGGGCAAATGGACAATGCAATGTTATGCAGTGGACCATGTTATGTTAATGACCTAATATGAAATGAATGTACAAAAGGTAGGGTGCAAATTTGAGGTGCTACAAACGACAAAGATATATTGAGAAAAAACTGAATTATTTTTTCGTTCAGTTTGGTACTAAATCGATGTCTAATATTATTTATTTTTAAATAAATAGAAACTAAAATAAGGACTTATCTCATCTAATAAATAAATAGAGGTAATAATAGATTACACCTATTTCTTAAAAAAATGGTGTATGGAAAAAATTGAAAGAAAAATGTATTGTTTCCTTTTTTAATATTTTACTATTCACTAATTTCTTTGTGTGTCGCAGTAATCAAACAAATGACTATATCCAAAATATAACAATGTTTTTTTTTATAAATTAAATATTGGCAAGAGGTAGAACAACAATAACAATAACAATAACAATAACAATAACAATAACAATAACAATAACAACAACAATAGAAGTAGTGATGTTTGACGTATCAGATCTCTGAAGAACAGGTAAAAAACATAGATTTAAATCTCTGAAAAAGAAACGAGAGCCCTAAACACATAACATCTTCATATTGAAGATGATATGCATTTATGATTCTCTTTGTTTATGACTCATTTGTTAAGGGCTCTTCGTTAGGGTTCTGTTTATGTTGTTTAGACAAGTGAAACTTAATTCTACAAGCTAAAGCTATATAATAGAGAAACATATTCACCTCGGTTGAAAAAAAAATCGAGGTGGAAAAGTGGGGTATTTTTAGAAAAAATAAAATATTTAAAAAAACACCACTTTTAATGAGATAAAACAAAATCTTAAATTTGTGGGATTCGAAGCATTTATACTGAATAAGTTTACCCCTTGATTTCATAATAACTGATTTATTATATATATTTTTATAGAAAAAAACATGTTGTATCTAGAAATTTTAATTTTATTTTATTATATGTGAGGTAAAATTATTGTCAAAAAATAATTTTTCCATAATCGCTCTCTCTCTCTCTCGCTCTCCTCTCTCTCGCGCGCTCTCCGCTCTCTCTCTCTCTTCTCTCTCTCTCCTCTCTCTCTCTCTCTCTCGCTCTCGCCTCTCTCTCTCTCTCTCTCTCTCGCTCTCTCTCTCTCTCTCTCTCGCTCTCTCTCTCTCTCCTCTCTCTCTCTCTCTCTCTCTCTCTCGCCTCTCGCTCTCTCTTCGCTCTCTCTCTCTCTCTCTCTCTCTCTCTCTCTCTCTCTCTCTCTCTATATATATATATAATAGATATATATATAGATATATAGATATATATATAGATATATATTATATATCGAATAGATAGATAGGATATATATATTATATATTATAGATATATAGATATATTATATATATATCTATATATATATCGATATAGATATATATATATATCTATATATAGCTATATATATATATATATATATATATATATATAATATATATATATATATATATTATATAGATATATATATATATAGATATATATATATATATATATAGATTATTATATATATAGATATATATATATATATCTATATATATATATATATTATATATATATATATATTATATATATATATATATATATATCAAATCACCATTATATCAAATGCACTTGCATCAAATACAAACTATTTTATCAGATAGGAAAAATATCCTCACACATAAAAATTATTCAAAAAAATTTGAATTTTGTAGGTTTCCAAAATTACTAAAAGTTAATACTAACTAAAAACAAGGCCTTGTTTTTAGTAGGTGACTTTAATATATCTGTCACATAAAAGATTTAATTTTAGTTTTTATTTTATTTTTAATTTTCAATTATTTAACTATGGTTTAAAATTCTCTATATATATATATATATATATATATATATATATATATATATATATATATATATATATATATATAATATATATATATATATATATATATTATGATTTCAACCATTTTAGTAGTGATTTTTAACCGTCGCAAATTAAAAATTATTTTTATTCAAATTTATATTTTATTTAACTCAACATTTATTACAAAATATATAAGTACTTAGTTTAACAACTCTAAACATAGAAGTATGTATTGAAAAAGTTTCTTTTTAATGGTTTAAAATTTTTAATTAGAATAAAAGTATAATCTTGAATAAAAGATTATTACGAAAGTTAATTATATAATTGATTTATTTTATCAGAATAGTGTTTGATAAGAATTTTGAGAAAATATTACAGACATATTTTGAAATAAAATAAGGTGATATGATTGAGTGTCCCATATATACTTTTCTTCGACTCACATCAATGACCTATCACAAATATTCACAATTATGTCCTCTTGGTTTCTTAAAGTTCCCTACTAATTCTGGTTTCTATCTTCTTTCATGAAAGTTAAGAGTAAAAAATATATATTCAAGTGGTCATTAATCTTCCAACAATGCCAGCATGAAAGGCTGTCTTTTGTTTTGGCCTACAGAATTTTCAATCTCATTTAAAAAAAATTCAAAAGGAAGTTTGAAGAGCAAGTTTTCATGACAAAATACTAAACACTGATAATATATGTTTTAGACTCAACAATCCCTTCCATAACGGGATGGTTTTCATCAGCCATGGAACGACTGAGAGATTATTGTTGAATCTGTTATTGAGGAGCAATCATTGTTGAAGTTGAAGGAGAGGATGAACAATTGCAGAGAGTGTGTTTTAGATTTGAAAGAAGAAAGTGTGGGAATAATGTGTGTGCAGTGTGAAAATGTGAGTGAAGTGGGTTTATATAGAAAAAATTTGCAATGATGACAAGGCAAATGTTACGTCGACATGGGGGGAAGCGTAAGAGATTTTAACCTAATTCCAAGAAATATGAAACCCAATGTGTCACGCTATTATCATGCATGCTCAGAAAGTGGGACAATTGTCACCACTAACAACCACACGTTATCAACAGACACGACAAGCATTTAATACGACAACTGTTGAGAATCAGGAAGACAAATCGATAAGATTGCTTCTGATCAGAACCTTTCTGATTCATGAAACTTTCTTACTTCAGAAAGCTCATGTCTCAGAGTCAACAAATAAATTCTCATAATCTAATCTAGAGTTCTAAAGACTTAAACATTCTGAAATACATCTTTACATTATGGACATAAATCCATAAATAAGTTTCTCAGAGTGAAAATGAATTTATCTTCAGCAAGAGGTTTTGTAAAGATATTAGTCCATTGATGGTCTGTATCAACAAATTTTAGTTGAAAAAAACCCTCTGAACATAGTCATGTAAAAAATGATGTTTAATTTCAATATGCTTAGCCCTAGAATGCAAGATAGGATTGTTAGACAAACATATATAAGAAGTATTATCACAAATAATAGGAATGTTACTCTCGAATATCTAATAATCTTCCAGTTGACTCTTCATCCAGAGTATCTGAGTGCTACATCTAAAAGCTGCAATATATTCAACTTCGGTTGTTGAAAGCACAATTGTTGATTGTCTCTTGCTGGACCATGAGATCAAATTGTCTCCAAGAAGTTGACAACTTCCAGAAGTACTTTTCCTTTCTATTTTGTCTCCAGCATAGTTAACATCACAATAGCCTACTAATTTGTATTCACTTGATTTTCTATAAAACAAACTAAGGTTAGTAGTACCTTTCAGATACCTAAAGATTCTTTTAACAGCAGTTAAGTGAGTCTCCTTAGGATCTGATTGGAACCGAGCACATAAGCAGACATTGAATAAAATATCAGGTCTAGAAGCGATTAGATAAAGGAGAGAGCCTATCATGCCTCTGAATAGCTTCTGATTTATCTTACTGCTTACCTCTTCTTTCTCCAGAAGGATGCATTTGAGTCTTTCCTTACTTTCATTCTGACAAGTTGAACTTCTTCAGAAGTTCCTTTGTATATTTGCTTTGATGAATGTATGTTCCTTCTGAACGCTGATCAATCTAAATTCCCATAAAGAACTTAAGTTCTCCCATCAGACTCATTTCAAATTCTGCCTGTATTGACTTAGCAAAATCCTTGCACAACGAAGCATTAGCAGAACCAAAAATAATATCATTACATAAATTTGCACAACTAGAATATCATTTTTAAAGGTTTTTCAAAAGAGAGTTGTGTCCACTTTCCCTCTGGTAAAATTATTTTCCAAAAGAAAGTTACTTAGTCTATCATACCAAGCTCTGGGAGCTTGTTTCAAACCATATAACAACTTTTTCAGTTTAAAAATAAAGTCAGGATTTTGAGAACTTTCAAAACCAGGAGATTGATGCACATATACTTCTTCAGAAATATATCGATTTAATTCACTTTTAACATCCATCTGATAAAGGATGGTGTTATAATTAACTACAAACGAAATTAAAAGATGAATAGACTCTAACCTATCAACTGGAGCAAAGGTTTCTATATAGTCTATACCTTCTTGTTTACTATAACCTTGTGTTACCAGTCGAGCCTTATTTCTAACAACTTCTCCCTTCTCATTAAGCTTGTTTCTGAAGACCCGTCTAGTTCCGATAACATGAAAGCCTTTTGGTTTCTGAACAAGATCCCAGACGTCATTCCTGGTGAATTGATTCAGTTCTTCTTGCATAGCCAGAATCCATTCATTATCCAGAAAATCTTCATAAATATATGTGGGCTCTATCAGAGATACCAAACCCAGAAGAGTCTCTTCAGAAGGGTTGAATGAAGATCTAGTCCTGACTGAAGCGTCTTTAGCTCCAAGAATCAATTCTTCTGAATGGGAATTTCTTAGTCTACTCTTCTTCTGATGAGTTGGACCAACAAACTCTTCTAGTTGAGTCGCTTCTGATTCTTTTGATTTAGTGTTTTCATCTTTGACTCCTGAGTCTTTTCTCCAGAATCATGATCCTTGGATTCTGAAAGATTGATCTTCAGATCTGCAAATTTCTCAACTAGCTTTGACTTTTTAGGGTCAAGCTTATCATTGAATCTAACATGAATTGATTCTTCAACAATTTATGTTTCCGCGTTAAATATTTTGTAGCCTTTAGAGCGTTCAAAATATCCAAACAATAAACACTTATGTGCTTTAGAATCAAACTTGCAAAGATTCTCTTTAGTGTTCAACATAAAACATTCACAACCAAAAGGTAAGAAATGTTGGGATTTTTGTTCTTCCATAATCCATAGGGCGTCTTACCCATAATAGGTCTAATAGAAATCCTGTTCCGAATATAACAAGTTGTTAACTGCTTCTGCCCAGAAAGCTTAGCCATATCAGTTTCTTGGATCATGGTGCGAGCCATTTCTTGTAGGGTCCTATTCTTCCTTTTTACAACTCCATTTTGTTGTGGAGTTCTAGGACAGGATAAATAATGGGAAATACCATATGGATAAAAAAGATTTTCAAAATGTTTATTTTCAAATTCACCACCATGATCACTTCTGACTTTGACTATTTTGCAATTCATTTTTGTTTGCACTAGTGAGCAGAAAGTAGAGAACAAAGAATGTGACTCATCCTTGTGTTTCAAGAACTTTACCCATGTCCATCGACTATAGTCATCAATGATGACCAATCCATACTTCTTTCCATTGATAGAGGCAGTTTTCATTGGGTCAAACAAATCAATATGCATAGTTTCTAACGGTCTAGAGGTAGAAACAACAGTTTTCGCTTTGAAAAATGTTTTAGAAAACTTGCCTTTCTGGCATGCTTCACAAAGAGTGTCTGAAGCAAACTTCAAGTTGGGTAAGCCTCTGACTAATCCAAGCTTATTTAGCTGAGATATCCTTCTCATGCTAACATGACCCAAACGTATGTGCCATGCCCATTGCTCCTCATTAACAGACATTATACATTTTACATTTTGATTCTCAAGATCAGAAGGTCTCATTTTATGAATGTTGTTCTTTCACTTCTTGTTAAAAAGGACTGTACCATCTTACTGATTAACAGCATTACATGACTTTTGATTAAAAATGATATCATAACCATTGTCATTAAGTTGACTGATAGATAATAGGTTATGCATCACACCATCAACCAAAAGAACATTAGCAATAGAAGGAAGTTTACCAGTACCAATAGTTCCGGAGCCAATGATCTTTCCTTTCTAGTTTCCCCTGAAACCAACAAAGCCTCCAGGATTAAGTTCCAAATCTTGGAACATAGACCTTCTGCCCATCATATGTCGCGAGAATCCATTGTCCAGGTACCATGACTGGTGTTTCAGCTGAACTGCTAAGGATATCTGCAACATAAATTATTTTATCCTTAGGTACCCACTTTCAGGGTCCTCTTTTGTTAGTTTTCCTAGAGTTTCTCACAACTTTGGATCTTTTAGCAGAAGGATAATCACAAATGATTTAATCATGATACTTAGGTTTCAGAATTGAGTTCTTACCCTTTGTATGTTTCTGTGTCTGTGCAGAAACATCAAGCTTAGTGCCAGCAGGCACGAAAGGCTCATAGAGAGGTTTGCTTTTAGCCAAAAAGTATTGGAATGCTTTGTCATATCTAATGATGCAATCGCTACCATAAGCTTCTGAGACTATCTCCTCCTCTAGTTTTGAAATTTTTCTTTTCAAAGTAGAGTTGTTACTTTCTAAAGAAAATATTTTTCATTTAGAGAGGAAATATCTTTTTCAAGATCCATTTGAGTTTCAGAAGCAACTACTTGGACTTGTTTAAGGTCCTTGTACTTACTCTGAGGACTCTGGTACTTTTCCAGCATTTCAGAGAGACAAGATTCAAGATCAAAACGAGATAGGTTAGAAAATACCTCTTCAGAATCAGAGTTTGATTCAGATTCTATTAGCACCTTGTCTTTTGGTTCTTTAGAACCTTTTGGATCATCTATGGATACCATCAATGCAATGTTGGCCTTTTCTTTGTCAAAATCTTCTTCTTCCGATTCTGAGTCATCCCAAGTAGCCATTAGCCCCTTCTTGCCTTTAGAAAAATTCTTTTTAGGCCTTCTGTCATTTTCCAGCTTGGGACAATCATTTTTTGTAGTGGCCTGCCTCCTTGCTCTCAAATCAAATAACTTCTTTTCCAAAACCTTGCTTCTTATGTCTAGACGAAGAATCAAAATGACCAACAGTCCTTATGACTCCTCTGGACCTCCCTGGCCTATTTTGCCCGTTGTTCCAAAGTTTGTTAACCCTCTTAGAAATCAAATACAATTCATCATCATTTGAGTCTTCATCGGAACCTTCTGATTCTTCCTCATTTTGATATGCTTTTTGTTGGTGTAAGCCCTAGAGGCCAATACTTTTGGTACTTGTATCAAATTATTTATTAATAATAAAAGACTTTTTCTTTATTATGTTTGTTTAATAAAGTCCCTAGAATAGCTAGTCCATTTAATGTATCAAGTGTGACTTAATCATGAGATCACATTAAACATATGGACACTATTCTTGAAGTATCCGTAGTCGAGCTTTATTGTGAAGTGGGATAACATTAAAGCATTAAGACTATTATGTATATAGACTGATGATCACATCTCATGGATCATGGATAAGGAGTTATCAAGTCTTAAACATAGGTATGAATATTAAGAGTAATATTTATACGGGATTGACCCGCTATGAGAATACTATATAGAATATTATGCAAAGTGTCATAAGTTATTCTCATGGTGATAATGGTGTATACCACCCTTCGACCTGAAACAACTATGGACCCTAGATGTAGAGTCAAGTGCCTTATTGTTGATCAAAGGTTGTCCGCAATTGGATGACCATAAAGACAGTTGATAGGTACTCCAAGAAGCATGCTAAGGGACATGAGTGACCTAGATGGAGTTTGCCCATCCTGCGTAACAGGATAAATGTCTATGGGCCCAATATTGAATTGGACAAGGATGACAAGGTCTATGCCTTGTGTTCAATATAGACATAAGGGCAAAAGGGTAATTGTACACATAAGTATTATCACAAAAGGATTTGTCAGATCACATGACATTTTTGTGTCTTGGGTAGCAGTGATGTGTTGCTAGATACCGCTCACTGTTTATTATGTTAAATACGTGATTTAATATAATTGCCAATGACGCTAAAACCTACAGGGTCACACACAAAAGGACGGATTGATGAGAGATAGAGTAACTAAGGAACACCGTAAGGTACGATGCACTTAAGTGAATTGTAGAACATCGTAAGGTACGGTGTACTTAATTAGAATACGAAATATGGTAAGGTACCACGCGCTTAAGTGATTTTGGCATATTATAAGATATGGGCCACATACACTCATGTGGGATTTTTAGCTTGCAGCCCATACAAGTGGTTCTATAAATAGAACCCTTGTGCAGAAGTATTTGTGCAGTTACAATTTCGTTTCTCTCTCTCTCTCTCTCTCTCTCTCTCTCTCTCTCTCTCTCTCACTCAAAGCCTTCATTCGTAGCAGATAGCACTAAGATTGAAGGAATCCGTTCGTGTGGACTGAGTAGAGGTGTTGTCATCGTTCAACGTTCGTGATCGCTCCGTAGATCTGCATCAAAGGTTACAATCGCCACAAGAGGTAACGATTCTATCACTGATCATGCCCATTCGTAAGGATCACTAAAGGAGAAATTTTAAATTCCGATGCGTTTTGGATCGCTCTTCTCCTTCAGTGCTATCAGAGCCACTTACGAAACCATGCATCTGATAGCTATTTATTTTCTGTAATTTATGTATTAATACGATTAAAAGACAGAATGAATCAAAGAATAAACGAGTAATTAAATTTGGCATCATGTGTGTACAATTTGGATGATTGATGTTGACTATGCTTCGAAATCCGACATTAGTATGGTGAAGAAGCGATACATTGATCGTCCATAGGTTATGCAATTGAGATCGATCAAGTTATATATACGATATAAGTAATCCTGATGCAAAATACGATATATATGATATATTGTTTCTGTTTCGTTCATTCAAACACTTAATTGTTGTTTTCCTTTGAGCGATCAATGATCGTTTGCTTCTTGATTCGACATTAGTATGGTGAAGCAATGACGTGTTGATCAATCATACTGAATCAACAATCGAGATGTGTTTGACGGTCTGAAATTGGTGCATTAGGGTTAATGACGACACAAAGGTTGTGTTGTAAAAGAGTTATGCGATTAGGATTGTGACTGCGCAAGAGTTGTGCTTTAAAGTATCAAGTGTTGATGCGAAAAGCGATGTCGATTTCAAATGAATTGTTCATTAAAATTTTCGGCCAAGGGCGCTGCCCCCTTGACCCCCGTCCGCTGACCGGGCAGCGGACCCCCGGCTAACTTTGCATAGTGTGATCGGTCGCCGAAATTTAATTTGGTTAAAAGAATTAAAATTAATAATAATATGTTTATTATTATTGTCTTGTGATGATCGGTTATGGCATTAGTTTTCCTTTATTTTGTTTTGGGTTTTTAAAATACGACATGCGTGTCGTGCCTCTCTTTTAATCTCTTAATGTAACTTCTTTTCTCATCTCACTCCCTCGTATGTAAAACGAGTTTCTTTTATGTAATGTAATGTTATGAAGAAAGAGAAGAATTCAATATCAAAGGAGGACAACCTTGAAGATCTTGCTTGGAGAAGCTTAGATCGTTATTAGGTTAGCTTAGGTTCTCTCATTGGCTTGGGAGAACAATTGCGCTAGGGGCCATAACTGTTTCATTATGTATGTTGATGCATGTGAATGTATGTTGATGCATGTGGGAGACGATTTATATGATAAATAAGCTGGTGAGATCAGAATAATTGCAAATTCCCTCTAATTAAATATTAAGTTTGTGCTTTCCAAGTTTTAGCACTCATCAAGACTAGTATCGGATAATGGAGGTTTCACCTACGCGAGGTGCATGTTCTATATTAGTAAGGTGCGATGGGATAATTGTAATATCCAATTGCTAAAACAATGGATCAAACTTAACTAAACAAATTATAATAAGATTATATATGTTTAGAAGCAAAAGTTGGAAATGATTCATGTGATGGATTGGAATAAGGAGTTATTCACCCAACTAAAATATTAGAGAGTTGTATTAGATACAATTGGAAGGAGTTCCTACCTAAATAACCTAGTTTTTTGTAATCCGCCTACACGGACTTAAAACAAAGTGAAATGTGGATCTCGACCCACTAGAAAATCTTCCAACGGGATTTTCCGAATCAAATGGTGAGGGTCATTTGTTTTGAGTAAAATAGTCAGAGCATATTTAATTAAAGGCCTAATTAAATATGTTATTGATACTTATATTTTCATTATTTTCATGTAGATTACCATGACAACAAACACCTCTAACAACATTTTGCGATCAATCCTTGACAAGGAAAAATTGTTTGGGACAAATTTTCTGGATTGACACCGAAATCTGAGGATTATCCTCAAACATGATAGAAAGCTGTGTGTCTTGGAGAAACCTGTTCCTGAAGAGGAACCTCCTAGTTCTGCACCTAAGGCAGAAAGAGACGCTTATAAGAAGCATGTCGATGAGGCCAATGAAACTGCTTGTCTCATGCTAGATACCATGAACTCAGAGTTGCAAAAGCAACATGAGAACATGGCAGCGTTCGATATGATTGAACACCTGAAGATGCTCTATCAAGAGCAAGCAAGGCATGAAAGGTTTGAAGTTTCAAAAGCCCTTTTTCAAGACAAGTTAGCTGAGGGAGCCCCTGTAGGTCCCCATGTGCTCAAGATGATTGGGTATGTGGAAAACCTTAAGAGGTTGGGTTTTCCCCTCAGAAAGGAACTTGCGACTGATTTGATTTTGCAATCATTGCCAGATAGATTTAGTCAATTTGTCCTAAATTTCAATATGAATGATATGGACAAATCTCTTCCTGAACTGCTAGCCATGTTAAGAACTGTTGAGCAGAATCTGAAGTCAAAAGGGAAGTCCATTCTGATGATCGGAAATGGAAAGAGACAAAACAAAAGACCCACCAAGCAGGGTGATAAAGGGAAAGGCAAGGAAGTTGCCAAACCCAAACCCACTGTTGCTGCTTTGAAGCCTAGTGGAGGCATAGCAAAGGAAGGCGCCTGCTTCCATTGCGGTAAGACCGGACACTGGAAGAGAAACTGCCCAAAGTACCTGGAAGATAAGAAGAATGGAGTAGAGACTTCAACTTCTGGTATTTTTGTTATTGAAATTAATTTATCTACTTCTACATCATGGGTATTAGATACTGGATGCGGTTCTCACATTTGTACCAATGTGCAGGGGCTAAAAAGGAGTAGAGATTTGGCAAAAGATGAAGTTGACCTATGAGTTGGCAATGGAGCAAAGGTTGCTTCTTTAGCCGAAGGAAATTCTGTATTGACTTTACCTAGTGGTTTAATAATTCAGTTAGAGAACTATTATTATGTACCTGCAATTAGCAGGAATATTATTTCCATTTCTTGTTTGGACAAGTTTGGTTTTTCATTTATAATAAAGAACAATTGTTGCTCAATTTATTTGAATGATATATTCTATGCTACTGCACAAATGAACAATTGACTATATGTCCTTGATCTTGAAATGCCTATTTATAACATTAATACTAAAAGGATGAAACCTAATGAGTTAAATCCAACTTACCTTTGGCATTGTCGATTAGGCCACATGAATGAGAACGCATTTCCAAACTCCATAAAGATGGACTCTTGGACTCTTTTGATTTTGAATCATATGAGACATGAAGATCTTGTTTAATTGGAAAGATGACAAAGTCTCCATTCACAGGAAAAGGTGAAAGAGCTAATGATCTTTTGTCCCTCATACATACTGATGTATGTGGACCACTGAATATACCAGCCAGAGGAGGTTTTCAGTACTTCGTCACATTTACAGATGATTTCAGTAGATATGGTTATGTGTATTTAATGAAACACAAATCAAAGTCCTTTGAAAAGTTCAAGGAATTCAAGAATAAAGTACAAAACCAACTAGGTAAGAATATTAAAATTCTTCGATCAGATCGAGGTGATGAGTATTTAAGCCTAGAGTTTGATGACCATCTGAAAGAGTGTGGGATCCTATCCCGACTTACTCCTCCTGGAACACCCCAATGGAATGGTGTATCTGAGAGAAGAAATCGAACCCTATTAGACATGGTCCGATCCATGATGAGTCACGCCGATCTTCCAAACTCCTTTTGGGGACATGCACTATTGACAGCAGCTTACACACTTAACCGTGCTCCATCCAAAAAGGTTGAGAAGACACCATATGAGATATGGAGTAGTAAGAAACCACATATGTCTTACATGAAGATTTGGGGTTGCGAAGTTTATGTGAAACGACAAATTTCAACTAAGCTTGAGCCCAAATCTGACAAATGCTTATTTGTGGGGTATCCTAAAGAAACAATAGGGTATTACTTCTACAATCCTTCTAAGGGCAAAGTGTTTGTCGCTCGAACTGGAGTTTTCCTAGAAAAGGATTTTATTTCCAAAGGAATTAGTGGGAGGAAAGTAGAGCTTGAAGAAATTCAAGAATCACAAAGCATTGATACACCTATGGAGGAATTAGAGCAGGAAACACAAGTAGTTGTGGAAGAGCAACCTGCTCAAGTAGAATAAGACCAACGTAGGTCAAGCAGGATACGTCACCTATCTAAGAGATATGGATATCTCATAACTGATCAAGGTGATGTATTACTCATGGATCAAGATGAGCCTGTGACCTACCAATAGGCCATAACTTGTCCCGAGTCTGAGAAGTGGCTAGAAGCCATGAAATCTGAAATGGATTCCATGTACCCAAACCATGTTTGAACCTTGGTAGAGCCTCCTGTAGGAGTTAACCCTATAGGATGCAAGTGGGTCTTTAAAAAGAAGACTGACATGGATGGTAAGGTACATACCTATAAGGTAAGACTAGTTGCAAAAGGATATAAACAAATTCATGGGGTTGACTATGATGAAACCTTTTCACCATTTGTAATGCTTAAATCTGTTCGGATTTTACTTCCTATCGCTGCATATCATGATTATGAAATATGGTAGATGGATGTCAAAGCTGTTTTCCTTAATGGGAATCTTCTTGAGGATGTGTACATGACACAGCCTGAAGGATTTGACATACCAGAAGAAGCCCAAAAGATATGTAAGTTACAAAGATCAATCTATGGATTGAAGCAAGATTCTAGAAGCTGAAATCTTTGTTTTGATGAAACATTAAAACAATATGGATTCATCAAGAACGAAGATGAGCCTTGTGTCTATAAGAAGGTTAGTGGGAGCATGATCGTTTTCCTGGTATTATATGTAGATGACATATTACTCATTGGAAACGATGTCCCTACCCTACAACAAGTAAAGTCTTAGTTGGGGAAATGCTTTTCTATGAAGGACCTAGGTGAAGCAACCTATATATTAGGAATGAGAATCTATAGAGATAGATCACAGAAGTTGCTTGGCCTAAGTCAGAGTACATATATAGACAAAGTGCTAAGACGCTTTAATATGCATGATTCCAAGAAAGGATTTATACATATGTAACATGTCATGTGTCTATCAAAAACACAATCCCCTTCAACTAAGGAAGAAAGGGATCGCATGAATAAGATTCCATATGCATCTGCAATAGGATCTATCATGTATGCCATGTTATGTACTCGACCAGATGTCTCGTATACTTTAAGTGCAATGAGTAGGTACCAATCTGATCCGGGTGATGCTCATTGGGTAGCTGCCAAGAATATCCTTAAGTATTTGAGAAGGACTAAGGACTCATTCTTTATATATGGAGGTCAGGAAGAGTTGGCTGTAATTGGATACACCTATTCTATCTTCCAGACAGATAAGGATGACTTTAGATCGCAATCTTGTTATGTGTTTTGCTTAAACGGTGGCGTTGTAAGCTGGAAAAGTTCAAAGCAAGATACAATTGTTGATTCTACAACCGAGGTCGAGTATATTGTTGCCTCAAGTGAAGCAAAGGAAGCTGTTTGGATCAAAAAGTTCATTAGTGAACTTGGCATAGTTCCTAGCATTGTGGATCCCATTGGTCTCTATTGTGATAACAATGGTGCTATTGCACAAGCTAAGGAGTCTAGATCTCACCAATGATCCAAACACATACTTAGGCGTTATCACCTCATTCGAGAGATGATAGATAAAGGATATGTGAAAATATGCAGAGTACCTACACTTGACAATATTGTTGACCCACTGACAAAGCCTCTTGCGCAGCGGAAGCATGATGGCCATACTAGATCTATGAGCATTAGGGGTATGCTTGATTGGCTCTAGTGCTAGTGGGAGATTGTTTGTGTAAGCCCTAGAGGCCAATACTTTTGGTACTTGTATCGAATTATTTATTAATAATAAAAGGCTTTTTCTTTATTATGTTTGTTTAATAAAGTCCCTAGAATAACTAGTCCGTTTAATGTATCAAGTGTGACTTAATCATGAGATCACATTAAACATATGGACACTATTCTTAAAGTATCCGTAGTCGAGCTTTATTGTGAAGTGGGATAACATTAAAGTATTAAGACTATTATGTCTATAGACTGATGATCACATCTCATGGATCATGGATAAGGAGTTATCAAGTCTTAAACATAGGTATGAATATTAAGAGTAATATTTATACGGGATTGACCCGCTATGAGAATACTATATAGAATGTTATGCAAAGTGTCATAAGTTATTAATATGGTGATAATGGTGTATACCACCCTTCGACCTGAAACGACTAAGGACCCTAGATGTAGAGTCGAGTGCCTTATTGCTGATCAAACGTTGTCCATAACTGGATGACCATAAAGACAGTTGATGGGTACTCCACGAAGCATGCTAAGGGCCATGAGTGACCTAGATGGAGTTTGCTCATCCTGCATAATAGGATAAATGTCTATGGGCCCAATATTGAACTGGACAAGGATGACACGGTCTATGCCTTGTGTTCAATATAGACATAAGGGTAAAAGGGTAATTGTACACATAAGTATTATCACAAAAGGATTTGTCAGATCACATGACATTTTTGTGCCAATGCCGCGAAAACCTATAGGGTCACACACAAAAGGACGGATTGATGAGAGATAGAGTAACTAAGGAACACCGTAAGGTACAGTGCATTTAAGTGAATTGTAGAACATCGTAAGGTACGATGTACTTAAGTAGAATACGAAATATGGTAAGGTACCATGCGCTTAAGTGATTTTGGCATATTATAAGATATGAGCCACATACACTTAAGTGGGCTTTTTAGCTTGCAGCCCACACAAGTGGTTCTATAAATAGAACCCTTGCGCAGAAGCATTTGTGCAGTTGCAATTTTGTTTCTCTCTCTCTCTCTCTCTCTCTCTCTCTCTCTCACTCAAAGCCATCATTCGTAGCAGCTAGCACTGAGATTGAAGGAATCTGTTCGTGTGGACTGAGTAGAGGTGTTGTCATCGTTCAACGTTCGTGATCGCTCAGTAGATCTGCATCAAAGGTTACAATCGCCACAAGAGGTAACGACTCTATCACTAATCATGCCCATTCGTAAGGATCACTAAAGGAGAAATTTTAAATTCCGCTGCGTTTTGGATCGCTCTTCTCCTTCACTTTTGTCTTCTCGGGCTTGGACTTTAGCGCAACAAATTTACCTCGCTTATGAGGTTCATCTTCCTCAAGCTCAACCTCGTAGCTTCTTAAAGAAATAACAAGTTCTTCAAGACTAATACTATTAAGATCCTTTTCCAGCTTAAAATAAGTTACCATAGGTCTCCATTTTTTAGGTATACTTCTCATAATCTTCTTGACATGATCAGTTGTAGAGTATCCTTTATCCTGAACCTTCAGTCTTGCAACAAGCATCTAAAACCTTGAGAACATAGTCTCAAATGCTTCATCATCATCCATTATGAATGCTTCATACTTTTAGATTAAGGCTAAGGCATTTGTCTCCTTTACTTGAGCATTCCCCTCATGAGTCATTCTCATAGAGTCAAAAATAGATTTGGTAGAATCTTTATTTGTTATCTTCTCATACTCAATATAAGAGACAACATTTATCAATATAGTTTTGGCCTTATGATGATTTTTGAAATCTTTCTTCTGTTGATCAGTCATATCACTTCTTGCTATATTATTTTCTTCAACATTAACTAGGTGAACATAGCCATCGACTACAAGATCCCAGAGAGCAACATCATAACCAAGAAAAAAACTTTCTATTCTATCTTTCCAATAATCAAATTTCTCACCATCAAAGATTGGTGGTTTTTCACTATAGTGATCTCTCTCAAAGTTGTTAACAACGTTAGCAGCGACCATTGTTTCTCACAGAAACTGGATCGGTACTGAACACGGTAAAGTGTTGATAAATATTTTGTCACAATCAGAACCGGAGCTTTGATTCCAATTGAAGGTGTGAAAACCATAAGAAATTGGGGGTTTGAATTGGGTTTTACAAAACAAAAGCTTTTTACCAACTCAAGAACACCACTTAAATGTTAATAACAAAGAGATAAAAACACAAGTATTTTTATCCTGGTTCACTTGGAACTCAAAGCTACTCCAGTCCATTCACCAAGGTGATTATGCCTTATACACAAGGACTTACTCTACTATAATCAAATGTTTCTTTGTCTTCTCAAGGATTCGAGTATACCCTAGTCTCCTTAAGGACTCACAAAGAACAATTTTCTTTGTCTTCTCAAGGATCCGACTATACCCTAGTCCCCTTAAGGAATCAAACAAACAGTTTGAATAACATTTTATGTGTTACAAGTTGCTTATATACAAGCAGATTTTACACAAATGATAAACAAATACTTAAAGAAAAATTGTGTACAAAATTTGATAGCTTTTCACAAAGAAACATACTTGTGAAATTCTTGTAGCACCGACAACATTTAGCGTTCTTTTTCTTTAAATCTCCAAGTCTCACTTATATAGCATAAGAAAAAGATACCGTTGGAGGGGAAAATGGGGAAACCAAATAGAGCAGTTGTCCTTTGTTGGATGGTGAAAGGAGTGATATTGCATACTGTCCTTCAACCACAAATTCAGTGACAGGTGTGACGTATAATACTATCCTTTCCCATAAATTCAGGTAGTGGAAAGTGTAACACCCTTCTAAAAAACCCCAAATATTTAATTAAAATAGCAATATAACAATCAGAGTAATTATGCAATTAAGGGTGTCACACAATCATTTCACACCATTCACCAAATAACTGTCATGCTCTTTTATTAATTCAAAACATAAAGCATTTGCACAATACGCAGCGGATAGAAATCAAATCAATCATGCAAAACATGTAACACATTACATGTAAAATTATTCAACAAGGTAAAACATCCCGTCCCGATGTTACATCTATCAGAGCATGACCCACTAAGGAGACTACACTAGACTCCAAGCACTAGCTTCTACTCAATCACTGCTCGTTACCTGAAAAATAGTTGTAAGGGTGAGTTCCTCAATCGATATAATAAGCATTATAAAATATCATGTAATGCTAAGTAAATAACACATTAATCACCCTAACCATATCACACATTCGGTAACGGCAACCTCCACTCAAAAATCATAATCATGCTCAACATAAACATCAAAACACACGTATAATATTGGAAGACATCCATTCATATTATACACAAGACATACATTATGCAATGAGACTCCATGCATGCGGTACCGACTATTCGTGAACATATAGTTCACCTCACCGATCAAATCCAGATACGGCTACCAAGCCCACTAGTCCCACTCATTTGAGACCTAGTGACTCACTCACTAATTCCTCACCACGGAAATTAGCTACCACCAACTCACTAATTCCTCACTATGGGAATTAGCTACCACCATACAGACTACAATATGCATGCTAAATCACCTAGCAATGCAAAATCATCAACAATAATCCCCAATGATTTACTCACTAATTCCTCACCATGGGAATTAGCTACCTAAAGGCCACAATATGCATGCTAATTCACCTAGCAATGCAACATCATTAACAACAATTCACAATGGACATATGCTCACACTCTAAGCCATAAAACAGTCCATTCACCAACACATACATAATATATACATTCACAACATTATGCATATTTTCACACATCATCAGCACATGTATCAAAACATCATATCATGTCAAATAATTAATCACAGTATTAGCACACTCCACTAATACCTATACTGCTCAAAACAGCGGAAATTAATCCCTATTACATCATACGCCAATATAGGCCAAACACCAATTATGCACACATTATTCAAATATTAATTTTTCACTTTTCCAACAGTGTTAACCGGTTAACGCCCTGGGTTAACCGGTT
Organism: Lathyrus oleraceus; assembly: GCF_024323335.1. Taxonomy (NCBI): domain Eukaryota; kingdom Viridiplantae; phylum Streptophyta; class Magnoliopsida; order Fabales; family Fabaceae; genus Lathyrus; species Lathyrus oleraceus. The sequence continues at coordinate 472,549,427 of NC_066581.1, read as the reverse complement.
AACGCAGGACAGAACACGCTTCCTGGCCAAATTCAACAGTGTTAACCGGTTAACGCCCTGGGTTAACCGGTTAACGCAGACAGAACAACAATATTTTCACAACCCACAACAGTGTTAACCGGTTAACGCCCTGGGTTAACCGGTTAACGCAAGCAAAACAACAATACCTCACAATTCCTAACAGTGTTAACTGGTTAACACCCTGGGTTAACCGGTTAACGCAAGACAGAAAGCTGTTCCTGCGCTAACACGAAGCAGAATGCAGAATTCTCCGCATTTTCCGCCGTTGGAGAACTTCCGGACCTCCGATTCCGATTCCGATTCCTTAAAAAGCTATACGTTCGGGAAATCACAACTCACACAAATACAGATTCAATTACAGTTTTCCCATCATCTATTCATCACAATTTTTCAACATTCATAATCCAATTAGGGTCAATTCAACGGTTTATCACTACCCATTACATGTTAACCCATAATACCCATTAAACGACGATAAACCCCCCTTACCTGAGTTAATCCGGCGAATCTTTAAGCTTTAAGCTTTTCTCTTCTCCAACCTTCTTCCTCTTGCTCTGCCTCTTTGCCCTTTTCCTCTTTTCAGCCGCTTCTCTGCTTTTCACGTAAAACCCTCTTTACCAAAAATGAAACTCTTTTTTCCTTATTTCCAACTTATATATTTTCCAATAATTATTATTCCAATAATAATAATAATAATAATAATCCAAAAATTCCAATTATTTAATTAAATTAATAAATATAATATTAACTTAAATTAAATAATTATCTTATTTTTATCGGGGTGTTACAACTCTCCCCCACTAAAAGAGTTTTCGTCCTCGAAAACATACCTCAAGCGAATAACTCCGGATAAGACTCCTTCATCTGACTCTCAAGTTCCCAAGTCACATTGCCACTTGCTGGTCCTCCCCAAGCTACCTTTACCAAAGCAATCTCTTTACCCCGCAACTGCTTCAACTCTCGATCCTCGATCCTCATAGGTGATGTTTCAACAGTCAGGTTATCTCTCACCTGTACATCATCTACTTGGACCACATGCGACGGATCAGGAATGTACCTCCTCAACTGAGACACATGAAAAACCTCATGCAAATTCGCAAGTGACGGCGGTAAAGCGATACGATAGGCTACCTCTCCTATCCTCTCCAAAATCTGATAAGGACCAATAAATCGAGGTGTCAACTTCTTCGACTTCAAAGCTCGACCAACCCCAGTTATCGGAGTAACCCGAAGAAACACATGATCTCCCTCTTGGAACTCAAGTGACTTCCTCCTCTTGTCGTGATAACTCTTCTGACGACTCTGAGCAATCCCCATCTTCTCCTGAATCATCTTAATCTTTTCCGTAGTTTGTTGAACAATCTCCGGTCCAACCACAACACTCTCACCGGACTCATACCAACATAAAGGCGTCCGACATCTCCTACCATACAAAGCTTCAAACGGTGCCATACCAATGCTCGAATGAAAACTATTGTTGTAGGTAAACTCAATCAAAGGTAAATAACAATCCCAAGCACCTCCCTTTTCCAAAACACAAGCTCTCAAAAGATCTTCCAATGACTGAATCGTCCTCTCAGTCTGACCATCAGTCTGCGGATGATATGTAGAACTCAATCTCAGCTTAGTTCCCAAAGCCCTCTGCAAACCTTCCCAGAACTTCGATGTAAATCTAGGATCTCTGTCCGAAACAATACTCGACGGAATACCATGCAAACTTACAATTTTCTCAATATACAACTCAGCTAATCTCTCTAACGGATAATCCATTCTGATCGGAATGAAATGAGCCGATTTTGTCAATCTGTCAACAATCACCCAAATAGCTTCAAAATTCTTAATTGTCCTCGGTAACCAGAAACAAAATCCATACTGATACTATCCCACTTCCACTCTGGAATAGCCAACGGTTGCATTAGCCCCGACGGCTTCTGATGCTCAATCTTTGACTTCTGACAAGTCAAACAAGAAAAAACAAAACTCGCAATTTCTCTTTTCATTCCCGGCCACCAAATTAACTTTTTCAAATCATGATACATCTTCGTAGCCCCAGGATGAATACTCAGGCCACTACGATGTCCTTCCTCAAGAATACTCTTCTTAAACTCGATAACATCCGGAATACACACCCGATTACCAAATTTCAAAACACCATTCTCATCAACTCTGAATTCACCACCTTGACCTTGATTCACTAGAGTCAACTTATCAACCAAAAGCACATCGGATTTCTGACCCTCTCTAATCTCATCCAGAATACCACTCGTTAACTTCAACATTCCCAATTTAACACTATTGTGAGTACTCTCACACACCAAACTCAAGTCTCTAAACTGCTCAATTAAATCCAATTCCTTAACCATTAACATAGACATATGCAATGATTTCCGACTCAATGCATCAGCCACTACGTTTGCTTTACCCGGATGGTAATTCAAACCAAAGTCATAATCCTTCAGAAACTCTAACCATCTCCTCTGTCTCATATTCAGCTCTTTCTGATCAAACAAATACTTTAAACTTTTATGGTCACTGAAAAACCTCAAATCTTGACCCGTACAAGTAATGCCTCCATAACTTCAGAACAAATACCACAGCTGCCAACTCTAAATCGTGTGTCAGATAGTTCCTCTCATGAACCCTCAGTTGTCTCGAAGCATAAGCTATAACCTGCTTGTTCTGCATCAACACACCACCCAAACCCAACAATGAAGCATCACATTAAACCTCCAATGATTCCGACGAACTCGGTAATATCAGAATAGGAGCAGTAGTCAACCTTCTCTTTAACTCTTGGAAACCTTCTTCACATTTTGAATCCCAAACAAACGCTTGCCCCTTTCTAGTCAACATCGTCAACGGTAACGCCAACTTAGAAAATCCCTCGATGAACTTCCTATAATAACCAGCCAAACCAAGAAAACTCCTTATCTCAGAAACCGACTTCGGAGCTTCCCACTTAGATACCGCTTCTATCTTAGAAGGATCAACCGCAACACCATCTCTTGAAATCACATGACCAAGAAAACTAACTTCTTCTAACCAAAATTCACACTTAGAGAGTTTAGCAAATAACTTCTTTTCTCGTAGAACTTCTAAAACCACTCTCAAATGTTCAGCATGCTCTTCTTCAGATTTCGAATACACCAAAATATCGTCAATAAACACCACAACAAACTTGTCTAGGTACGGATGGAAAATCCTATTCATATACTCCATAAACACTCCAGGCGCATTAGTCACACCAAAAGGCATTACAGAATACTCATAATGTCCATACCTTGTTCTGAAAGCAGTCTTCTGAATATCCTCAGTCTTCACACGTATCTGATGATACCCCGACCTCAAATCTATTTTGCTGAACACACTCGCACCAACCAACTGATCCATCAAATCATCAATCCTCGGCAAAGGATACCGATTCTTGATCGTCACTTTATTCAGTTGCCTGTAGTCCACACACAACCTCATAGTACCTTCTTTCTTCTTAACCAATAACACTGGTGCACCCCACGGTGACACACTCGGACGAATAAATTTCTTATCCAACAGATCTTCCAACTGACTCTTCAATTTAGTTAACTCAACAGCAGACATACGGTACGGAGCCATCGATATCGGCCTAGTACCAGGTACCAATTCAATTGAGAACTCAACTTCACGCTCTGGCGGTAATTCATTCACTTCTTCCGGAAACACATCAGGAAAATCACACACCACAGCTAGATCGCAAATCACCAGTTTATCTTTAGCCTCCAAAGTCGCTAACAGCATAAACAACTCTGCCCCATCTGCTACTGCCTCATTCACCTGCCTTGCTGATAGAAACAAACTCTTTCCTTCCTCAATCTCAGGAAAGATCACAGTCTTATCAAAACAGTTGATATAAACTCGGTTAAACACCAACCAGTTCATACCCAGGATAACATCAACCTGCACTAGTGGAAGACACACTAGGTCCATCCCAAAGTCTCTACCAAAAATACTCAAAGGACATTTGAACAAACTGAAGTAGTAGTCACTGAACCCTTCGCAGGAGTATCAATCACCATACTTCCATGCATTCAGATATCTCTAATTTAAGTTTCACAGCACAATCCAAAGATATAAAGGAATGAGTCGCACCAGTGTCAATAATAGCTACAAGAGAAAAGCCATTAATATAACACGTACCTCGGATCAAACGATCATCTACAGAAGTCTCAGAACCCGATAAAGCAAAGACCTTGCCTTCCGGCTGATTCTCTTTCTTCGGCTTAGGACACTGTGGACTGATATGACCCACCTCTCCACAGTTGAAACAAGTCGCAGTCTTCAACCGGCACTCTGCAGCCAAGTGACCACTTTTGCCACACTTGAAACACTTCTTCTCAGCACTGGTACACTCATAGAAACGATGTCCAGCCTGACCACATCTATAACACTTAGCAGGGACACTAGAGTCTCCCCCACTAGGCCTCTTCATTCCACTCTGTCTCTGGAAACCTTTGCCAGCTGCATACGGTTTCCCACGATCATTCTGATTCTTGCCTTTCCTATCAACCCTCTGCTGATAGCTTTCCGCTCTGGCCTTGGTATCCTGTTCAAAAATCCTGCAACAGTCAACCAAATCAGAAAACACTCTAATCCGCTGATATCCAATAGCCTGCTTGATCTCGGGACGCAACTCGTTCTCAAACTTCACACATTTCGAAAATTCCCCAGTAGCCTCATCATAGGGAGTGTAATACTTCGACAGCTCTGTGAACTTAGCAGCATACTCCGTAACAGACCTGTTACCCTGCTTCAATTCTAAGAACTCTATCTCTTTCTTTCCTCTGACATCTTCTGGAAAGTACTTCCTCAGGAATCTCTCTCTGAACACAGCCCAAGTGATCTCAGCATCCCCAGCAACTTCCAACTCAGAGCGGGTAGCAACCCACCAATCATCTGCTTCCTCTGACAGCATATGCATACCGAACCTGACCTTCTGGTTATCGGCACACTCAGTCACTCGGAAGATCCTCTCGATCTCCTTCAACCACTTCTGAGCACCATCTAGATCGTATGCTCCCTTGAACATTGGAGGATTGTTCTTCTGGAACTCACTCAGTTGACGAGCAACTCCCATTCCCGCAACATTCGGATTCCCTCCAAGTACTCCAGCTAGCATACCCAGAGCCTCAGCAATCGCAGCATCGTCTCTACCTCTTCCAGCCATCTCTATTCTGAAAACCCAACGAGCTAAAACAATAAGTACGGATAGGGTTACACAACACCTATCACATACAGGGAAACAGAATAATTACGACTCGACTCGACCGACTATGCTCTGATACCACTAATGTAACACCCTTCTAAAAAACCCCAAATATTTAATTAAAATAGCAATATAACAATCAGAGTAATTATGCAATTAAGGGTGTCACACAATCATTTCACACCATTCACCAAATAACTGTCATGCTCTTTTATTAATTCAAAACATAAAGCATTTGCACAATACGCAGCGGATAGAAATCAAATCAATCATGCAAAACATGTAACGCATTACATGTAAAATTATTCAACAAGGTAAAACATCCCGTCCCGATGTTACATCTATCAGAGCATGACCCACTAAGGAGACTACACTAGACTCCAAGCACTAGCTTCTACTCAATCACTGCTCGTTACCTGAAAAATAGTTGTAAGGGTGAGTTCCTCAATCGATATAATAAGCATTATAAAATATCATGTAATGCTAAGTAAATAACACATTAATCACCCTAACCATATCACACATTCGGTAACGGCAACCTCCACTCAAACATCATAATCATGCTCAACATAAACATCAAAACACACGTATAATATTGGAACACATCCATTCATATTATACACAAGACATACATTATGCAATGAGACTCCATGCATGCGGTACCGACTATTCGTGAACATATAGTTCACCTCACCGATCAAATCCAGATACAGCTACCAAGCCCACTAGTCCCACTCATTTGAGACCTAGTGACTCACTCACTAATTCCTCACCACGGAAATTAGCTACCACCAACTCACTAATTCCTCACTATGGGAATTAGCTACCACCATACAGACTACAATATGCATGCTAAATCACCTAGCAATGCAAAATCATCAACAATAATCCCCAATGATTTACTCACTAATTCCTCACCATGGGAATTAGCTACCACCATAAAGGCCACAATATGCATGCTAATTCACCTAGCAATGCAACATCATTAACAACAATTCACAATGGACATATGCTCACACTCTAAGCCATAAAACAGTCCATTCACCAACACATACATAATATATACATTCACAACATTATGCATATTTTCACACATCATCAGCACATGTATCAAAACATCATATCATGTCAAATAATTAATCACAGTATTAGCACACTCCACTAATACCTATACTGCTCAAAACAGCGGAAATTAATCCCTATTACATCATACGCCAATATAGGCCAAACACCAATTATGCACACATTATTCAAATATTAATTTTTCACTTTTCCAACAGTGTTAACCGGTTAACGCCCTGGGTTAACCGGTTAACGCAGGACAGAACACGCTTCCTGGCCAAATTCAACAGTGTTAACCGGTTAACGCCCTGGGTTAACCGGTTAACGCAGACAGAACAGCAATATTTTCACAACCCACAACAGTGTTAACCGGTTAACGCCCTGGGTTAACCGGTTAACGCAAGCAAAACAGCAATACCTCATAATTCCTAACAGTGTTAACCGGTTAACACCCTGGGTTAACCGGTTAACGCAAGACAGAAAGCTGTTCCTGCGCTAACACGAAGCAGAATGCAGAATTCTCCGCATTTTCCGCCGTTGGAGAACTTCCGGACCTCCGATTCCGATTCCGATTCCTTAAAAAGCTATACGTTCGGGAAATCACAACTCACACAAATACAGATTCAATTACAGTTTTCCCATCATCTATTCATCACAATTTTTCATTATTCATAATCCAATTAGGGTCAATTCAACGGTTTATCACTACCCATTACATGTTAACCCATAATACCCATTAAACGACGATAAACCCCCCTTACCTGAGTTAATCCGGCGAATCTTTAAGCTTCAAGCTTTTCTCTTCTCCAACCTTCTTCCTCTTGCTCTGCCTCTTTGCCCTTTTCCTCTTTTCAGCCGCTTCTCTGCTTTTCACGTAAAACCCTCTTTACCAAAAATGAAACTCTTTTTTCCTTATTTCCAACTTATATATTTTCCAATAATTATTATTCCAATAATAATAATAATAATAATAATCCAAAAATTCCAATTATTTAATTAAATTAATAAATATAATATTAACTTAAATTAAATAATTATCTTATTTTTATCGGGGTGTTACAGAAAGGATATTTGATTTGTACTATGCACTATTTGATCACATGCCCATTTGATCTTATCTTCAAGTTCATTGACTTCTGATAAAAGTTGATGAAGCGTGAAATGAAGAAACATAAAGTTGGATTCAGAAAGTTCAGAATCTTTGGTCAGAACCTTGACAGCGTCAATAGTCTGGCTTGAGATCTTTAGTATCTTAAGAGTCTTTAGAATCTACAGTCAGAACCTTGATAGCCTCAACATCTGGCTTGAGATTTTCATAATCTTCAACTAAGTAACACAACTTCAGAAGCTTGCCATTCTTCAGAAACTTAGTGATCAAAGTCACTTCCAGAAGCACAAGCTAAGAGAAAGTTGCAACAACATAACGTCTCCTCATAAGCTTCTCAAGAGTGAATCAAGATAGAAGCTGACAGATCATTGCAGCGACAACTTTGAAAATCTTTCAGAACTTCTTATGACTGGCGCATAAGTGGAATTGGAACTCATTATTCAGAAACTGATGACGTCGTACGTCATATAATCAAAATCAGAATTGGCTATTAAATATACGCAATAACAAACTATTAGGGTACCAAAATTGTTCTCACACAAGTATAACACTATTATTATCAAAACTCAAGGTATATATGCATAACCAAATCTTGTTCTAACAATACCGACTCCGACTTTGCCGGTTGTAAGTCGGATTGTAAAAACACTAGTGGAACTTGTCATATATTTTCAAATTCCTTAGTTAGTTGGCATAGCAAGAAACAACTTGCAGTTGCTTTGTCAACTACCGAGGTGGAATACAGAACGGTTGATAGTTGTTGTGCTCAAGTTTTATAGCTTAAATAACAATTACTTGATTTTTATATAAAACTAAGTTGTATTCTGATTTTGTGCAACAACACTAGTGCCATTTACCTAACTAAGAACTCCATGCTACATTCTCTACTAAGAATATTGAGATTCATCATCACTTCCTACGCGATCATGATGAAAAAGGTGACGTCGTTTTTGAGTATGTTGATAGTAAAGATCAACTAGCTGATATTTTTACAAAACCACTTGCGACCAAACCCTTATTTAACATTCGACGGAAATTAGGAATCTTGACATCTCAACACTTGCCTAAATGTTATGTTAATGCATATTGAATATATCTTGTCTATCTAACATTTATTGACAAACATACTTCATAAGAGTGCATTCCTTATCATTTCACAAGCAAGGTACTATCGATTCATTTCCCCTTTTTGTCTATTAGCTTTCTCTTTTCGCATGTTGTTTATGGTTCATATGATTGATGTTCTTGACATGTAAGATAATTCATATATGATACTTCCAATAATGTTTAATTGATGCATGTCAGTTCATATGCTTATAGTGACATTATTTTATCTTCACTCTTCTTGAACTATAGTATTTTGTGCATCGGTTTGTTATCTATTTTTCTCATGATTTATGATTGAACATGTTACATTGTTAACAATATCCTTGATTATGTGTCATTGTTATGTTTTCATCTATGTTTTTGGTTTGTGTGGTGGTACTTTGTTTATCGCCTTGCTAGAGCACATGTGTGTGCAACATTTCGGAAGCACCAAAGGCGTATGCCACGTAATCATGTCATTCTTTGTAGCATGTCAAGTATTTTGTGTTCACTTTGTATACTTCATTTTTCATGAATGTGTTGTGTTTATGTGGCATAGGTTGTGACAATTTGTTCTATTGTTGCATTATTATCTTGTATTTATGTTTACGTATCTCTTTTCAATATGAAAGTTACTCTGCGTGAGTGTTAATATAATGACATTCTTATCTTTGCAAAACGCATATGTGTGTTATATTCGTTTATGCATGGTTTTAGTTTCTTATCATTGTTTGCTTTGCTTCTTTTTTATGTTGTCAAAGGGGGAGAAGTAAAATGGAGATGAATGAAGTTGTTGTAGGGTACATACTTTAACGGGGGATTTTATGCATACTTTCAGGGGGAGCTTTTCATTGCAAACGCATACGCACCGTCGCAAGTTTTGTCATCATCAAAAAGGGGGAGTATGTGAGTACAACTTCTATTATATGTGTTTTATATGATGTCAAAACTATGATACTTTAGCGTAAATGTATATTGGACGACATCCTCTGAATCTCTATGTGCATCTTAGCATTAGGAAGCATAAAAATATTTGGAAACAATGTGGGAAAGGTCTCATGCATTAAACATGCATAAAAAATCATTTTTTGTGAAAAATAGCAGTACAGGTCGACACATAGAACTATAGGTTGACCTATGGAAAACATTTCTGGCTATAGGTCGACACATAGAACTACAGGTCGACCTATGGACAAAATTTATTGGCTATAGGTCGATACATGAAGTCTATAGGTCGACACGTATGTTGTTGTATTAAAACTCGTGGCCTCTGTTTCATGTGCCAAGTCTTCAGGTCGACACATAGGGAGCACATGACTTTCATAGGTCGACACATGACCTTGGACAGGTCGACCTATGCATCAAACAGGTTGACATATAACCTATATAGGTCGACCTATCCGATATTTTTTTTTCAAAATTTCATATTTTTCTATCCTTATTTACATTTATTTTTGTCCTAAATCTCCCATGCATATAAATACTCCATAATTCATCATTCTTTAATATGGTTTCTAGAGTGAGTAAAGCCTACATGAATCCAGGATTTCAAAGCATCTCATCCTCTTCAATTCAATCTATGCATACACACAATCAAACTACACATAATCATTTTTTGATTGGGTGTCATCTAGATTAGGATTGATAACGTCCAATTAGGTTTGTTGTACCGAGAATATTAGGTTGTAATCTTTGAGCGATTCAAATAAGAAAACCTATTTGTGGTTTTCCTTCAAGATCTTTAGGGTTTGAAGGTTTTTGTCAAGATTGTGAAATTCGTATCCGATCGAGTGAAAGCCTTGAGAATAGGTTTGTCGGCAAGGGAGTAGCGTAAAATAGTAGACCGCATTGATAAATCTTGAGTTAAACAAGTGTGTGCTTGGGATTAATTCATCTGGGTGAAAGCTTTGAGAGAAGGAGATCATGCAAGGAAGTAGCAACAACAAGTGAATTGAAGCGGAATTGTTGGTGACTTGATCAATCTTTGATCAAGGTTTTTGGTGGTGCTAGAGTCAAGAACAAACTTAGGGTTTATGGTATTTGATTTCTCATCTCTTGTATGGATACTTTTGCAAGTAAAGTTTATTATATTAATATCTCAATTTGAATTCTAAATGAGGGCATACGTACCCATAGCGAGGTTGATTGGGGAACTGCCTAAACAAATCCTTGCATACTCCCCCCCCCCCTCTCTCTCTATCTCGTTTATTTTTCGGTTCCCAAATTGTTAATTACTTTGATCTCTTGATCAACATTGTTGGAAATTAATTTTGAATTCTTTGTTAAATTATGTTGTTGTATTAATCACTTACCATTTGGTAGTGATTGGATTTTAAAAACTACAAACATTATACAAATATCCAAACTTTGTTGATTGCATGCAAAGTGTTTGACGAATTGTGTCAACTAGTCTTAGTGTGTTATTGACATTGGAGATAAATAGTTACTATAATAGAGTATTCAATTTAGTTCTTTAAGTATTGATAAACCAACTTGTGAATTATTATCATACCATTGGTACTCATACGCATATCCGAGTTTTTCCAATAGATGGTTCGGTTAGACGATTTTGGAGATGGGAAATATTTTAAACTTTCTTCCGCGTCATAAAATTTTCTAAATCAAAGTTTAAAATAATTTTTTAATTTGGGATCCATTCACCCCCCCCCCCCCCCCCCCCTCCCCCTCTAGATCTAGGCATATCCTCTAACAGACACCTGTTGAGCACATATGTTGCAATGGCAATAGCTTCTCCCCACAAAGTATTAGGAAGCTTCTTCTACCTCAACATGCTGCTTATCATATCAAACAAAGTTCGGTTTCTCCTTTCAGCAAGACCATTGTGTTGAAGAGTACATGGAGAAGTCACTTCATGCTCAATTCCATTCTCCTCACAGAACTTTTTGAACTCTGTAAAGTTATACTCAACTCCACCATCAGTTCTGAGAATCTTTAGAGTCTGACCACTCTGTTTCTCAGCCTTGATTCTGAATTTCTTAAGTTCAGTAAATACCTCGTGTTTGAACTTTATAAGGGATACCCATGTCATCCTTGTGAACTCATCCACATATGACACAAAGTATTTATTCCCTCCTAGTGAAGGTTTTGGAAATGGTCCACACACATCAGAATGCACTACTCCCAAAGCATGTTTTTCTCTTGGAGCTACTTATGATGCAAATGGTAGTCTCGGTTGCTTCCCTCTCATGCACACATTGCATGACTTCTCTGGTTTCTTAATTGTAGGAATCCCACATACCAGTTTCTTTAAATTAAGATGTCATAAGCTTTTGAAGTTCAAATGACCAAATCTTTTGTGCCACATCTCACTTTCCTTCACAATATTTGTTGCACTAAGGCATTCAGAGTCTGCAGTTTTAACATTCACCTTGAATGTTTTATTACTTCCCTATTATGACTCCATAATCAACTTTTGATTACAGTCATACAGCTTCAAAAGATTTTCCTTCATGGTAACTGAGAATCCCTTTTCAATTAATTAACCTACACTCATCAAATTGCTCTTCATGCCAGGAACATACCAGACGTTCTGAATTAACGCAAATTTGCTATTATCTATAATCACTCTAACATTCCATATTCCTTTAGCATTCAAATACTTATCATCATCACATCTGATCTTGGTCCTCTCCCTACAGCCAAAATCAACCAGCCATTTCTTATTTCTAGTAAGATGGTTTGAACAACCAGTGTCCATATGCCACCAGTATTTTAGAGACGCACTATCCGAATCAGAAGCCATTAATAACACATGTTCATCATCAGAACTTCTAGCTATATTCGCTTCTTCTGATTTCCTCTCCTTGTTTGACCAATAATCTGCAGCGAAATGGCCAAAATTCTTAAAATAGTAACATTGAACTTTTCTCTTATCATACTTCTCCTTTCCAGTCTTCTAGAGACGCACTATCAGAATCAAAAGCCATTAATAACACATGTTCATCATCAGAACTTCTAGCTATATTCGCTTCTTCTGATTTCCTCTCCTTGTTTGACCAATAATCTGCAGCGAAATGGCCAAAATTCTTAAAATAGTAACATTGAGCTTTTCTCTTATCATACTTCTCCTTTCCCTTATGACTCCAAGAAGTTGAGGTTTCTGACTTCTGAGCCCTACCATGTCTTTTCTTGGCTCCTGACCAAGACTTCTTCTAGTCTTTCTTGACAAAAGAAGCTTTCAGAGTCTGCTCTACCTCTCTCTCAGAGGTTCTTTCAGCCAGACACAACTCTTGCGCCTCTAGACTGCTTTCCAGCTCTTCTATTCTTGTGGTGCTTAGATCCTTAGAATATTCAATTGCTACAATGATGTAATCAAACCGGGGAGTAAGAGATCTAAGTACATTGTCAATGATACTTTCTTCAGAAAGAATTTCTCCACGCGACTTCATCTCATTTGTGTTCAGAATCACTTTGGAGATGTAGTCAGGTACCTTCTCATTGTTCTTCATGCTAGGATTTGCATACTACTTACGTAGAGACTGGAGCTTCACCTTCTTCACTGATGCATCACCGCCGTAGAACCGCACCGGTGTGTCCCATGCAGCTTTCGCCGTCTTCGAATCAACGATTTTCTCAAACACGTTCACATCCACACACTGATGGATGTAGAACAGAGCCTTCTGATCCTTCTTCTTTAGATAACGCTGAGCATTTCTCTGTGCTTCTGTTGCATTTTCTGGAAGTGCATTCTGAACGTAACCATCGTTGATGAGATCAAGAACATCTTGAGTTCCAAACAACACACGCATCTTAATCATCCAATAATTCCAGTTCTTGCCATCTAACACTGGAAGCTTAGCGTTCAAATTATTTCCATTCATCTTCAACCTTGTGCAAAACTCAGATCTCACATAAACACATTGTTTCCCAATCCCGCATAATCAAGATAAGTGATTTTGTTACGATTCTAATAAAAAATTCAACGCAAATTCTCAGAACATAAATCAATCAAACAACGCCTCACCGTTTCACTCGTGCTTCCCGTGGTGTTTCCTTGTGGATCTGAACCGGAACTCTAGATATCAATTGTTGTTGCACAAGGTGATAAAGATGAATGGACAATTGAAACAAAAGAGAGAAGAGAGAATAATAACAAACTTCAACTACTCTTAAAACGATTACAAATGGTTGAACACACACAGACTGCACATACTACAAAAGGAATTAAAGATGTTATTTGTTCACACCACTCACTTGCTTAGATACAAGTGAGACTTAATGAGAAATACTAAAATACTCTCTAACAAACTTTGTCTACAAATTTATGAAAATATAAATCAATTCTAATATATATGAAATCACCGTCATATCAAATGTTCATGCATCAAATACAATAAACTATTTCACCAAATAGTAAAAATATTTGCACACAAAAGTTATTCAAAATATCTGAGTTTTGTAAGTTTTCAAAGTTACTAAAAGTTAATACTCTCTCCTTTCCTTTTTAAGTATCATTTTTTTGAAAAAATTGTTCATTTTTAATTGTCACTTGCAAAATTCAAGATAGTATTAATTGTACTTTTGTCAAAATTACTCATATGCAATTATTACAGAGAGAAAAAAAATTAAATGAATGTAATAAATAATTAAGATTATTATAGGTAAAAATAGAGTTATTCTTTGAAAAATAACAATAATGATTAACTTTTTTAATATGTGTAAAAAATTAAAAAATAATACTTAAAAAGGAACAGAGAGAGTAGTAACTAAAAACAAGGCGTTTTCAGCCGGAGACTTTAATAGGTCTATAAGAGATCATAATTTTAGTCTTTTTTTTTCTTCAAATTTTAATTATTTTAGCGGTGATTTTTAATCCTCACAAAATAAAATATTAAAATTTTATACGTTTTAAAACCGCTCTTAAATTATTAAAACTATAAAAGACGTCACTAAATTATTGAAACTAAGAATAACTGAAATTTTAATCCCAATTCAATAGATATCTCATGGTAACATGTGTCTAAAAACAAATGTTGGTTTTTTAGAAAGCCGTCTAAAATTGATTTGAATCATACAAAATCAAGTACATTTGTTTTAGATTATGGCTTATTTCATAGAGTTTACTAAGGTGTTAGCTCTTGTAAAATCAAATTAAAAATAATTTATTCAAATTTATATTTTATTTAACTCAACATTTATATATATATATATATATATATAAATTATGTTCTAAACAAAAATATATATACCGGAGAAGTTCTTTTTAAATGGTCAACAAATTTTAATTTAAAAAATTATAATGAAAGTTAACTTATATATTACAATTTTTTTATTGGAATAGGATTGTGAATTTTTAAAAAAATAATATCAAAAGAATACATTTTAAATTTCTTTGATCAATATAACCACTTTTCAAACAAAAACAATTATCTCTCTACAGCATGCACTATTTGGTATGACGCATGCATGTGGTACTTGCACTAAGGCACCATTAGGGATGACATTAGCAAACCAATGCAATTGACGCATGCATTATGACATTAAGAGCATGCACCATTGTAACCGACATTGACGTTATAACCGACCTAAACCAAATCATATAATGTTGAGTTGGTCTAGTACCATGTATGATTGATTCGTTTAAGATGTAGTGACATTGATCCCTCTAATGACGACACATCTCTTTAGCGAAGTCTCTCCAATCGGAATAATTCCGTTGACCATCGACTCTTTGTTGATGCCAAACTCCCAAACATGTCGGAGGTTCTAGAATTTGTTGTTGCATGCTGAACTGCAGTTTCACACGGTCACTATGGTGCATCTCCACAATAGTGAACCAGATGATTGGTATTTTTGTTGTCCAAACTGCAACATCATCGTGGTTAACATGATGGTCAAGATCCAGATACGGTCTCCAGATAAACTGTATAAGAAATTGACATGATTAGATGATATGTAATTTGCTAATTTTTTTAAATAAAAAATAAAGTTGTTTAGTAGTATTACATTGTCTGGTCTAATGTGGTCTAAAAGATTGCGATAAACTACTACAACGTGTTTGAGACACCTGTTGTAGTTCATCCCAAAGCTTACCCATCTTTATCGAAAAGATTAAACATATATTAGTTACAGTCAGTTGTGGTATAAAATCTAATAAATTAGCTGAAACACACCAATAACCGTTTTAGTGCAAGCAACCTATTTTAGGCTAAGGGCGCTGTTTGAAATCAGACGTTACAAACGGAGTTTAGTGTTACAATCTGGACACCTGTTCAATGATGCTTCAATGAAATTCATTAAAGAGGAAGTTGTCAAAGCTAACACACATGTGGTCATAGTGTTTGACCGTACTAAAGGTTGGTTCAGTGTTGTTGCGTCAATGGACCACAATGAAGGCAGTCTGAGAGGACACTATCAAGTGGAACTAGATAGAGGTTGACGCGACTGCAAAAAGTTCTAGGCCTTTCGCATGCCCTGCATACATGTCATAGCGACATGTTCAAAGATTCGACAGAATCTTTCCAACTTACTATCCACCGTTTAAAAAGTCATAAACCCATGTAATGTTTACAAAATTAGCTTTTCGGTGGTAGCTGTTATACCCCAATTTTGTCCAGACACTTTTAAATTTTCGTAAATTTGATTTCATTTTTCAATTTACATCATATGCACAGCATGACATGCATTTCATCATAAATAATACCTAAAATATCAATCGGAATAAATTATTGAAAATACAGACAAATTGGTTAAATCATTTCTCAAGAACGTTCAAAATCAGCGGGTAAAAAGTTTCAAAATTAAAATTGCAGACACCAGTATTATTAATCTACGGTTCACGTAGTTTAACCTGGTGTGCTCGTTATATTTTTTAGCGACTGTTTCGGCTGTATTTTAACCCGCCTGAGCCTTTTAACCGGTGAAAATTTATTTCGAAATTAAAAGAAACGCTGTATTTTTTCAATAAGTATATTTTGTGTTGATCATTTTAGTGCATCCAATTTAATTTTTCGAGCAAATTTTCGCTCGACTGTTATTCAGTTTTTAGTCGTTTTAATTTTATTATTTCACCAAAATATTCAAAGAAATAAATAGAATTTTCTATGTCCTCACTTTATATTTATCATTTGTATTTAGAAGGATGTTAATTTTATTTGATTTGATTGATTTAAATCGATTAAATCATCTAGAAGGGGCATTGTAGATATTTTAAAATTATTTATGTTTCTTTGACTCAATCTTGACCATTGATTCAAATTAATCAAAGGTCTAAGTTTGCAATCCATATGCATTTTATTGTCCAATCAAATTTAAAAATTAATTGAATAATATTTATAAAAAAATCTGAAAAAATAAATAAACATCTCTCTTTCCACCTGTTATAATGTGGTATATCATTAATTAAAAGAATAAAAATATCATCTCTATCTGGAAGAGAATCCGCGTGGCTATCTGAAAGATCTCTTGAGTGGAAGTCGGATTGGGAACGGATATACACCTCCATCGTACTGCTCACTAGAGGACAAAAAATAAAATGTCTCTCTCAATAGCCCAACGGATCACTTCATGATTCTAACAAACCCTCACACCTCAAGGGAGAGAAAATTGGTAACGACTCAAAGAAAAGAGGATTATCTCTCTCATCATTTCTCTCTCTGAAGGAAGGAAAATAAAAAGACTTTTCCCCTCCCAAAAACAAAGACACTCAATTACTCCACCTCACACTCAGATCTCTAACCTACCACTATACTACATCACTTTTTCATCTCTTTAAAAAAACGAAAAAGGAAAAAGAAAAGGAAAGAACAAAGAGGAAAAAGGTTCTCCTCTTCATCTTCCGCTGCCGTGACAACCCCGTAACCGCGTCATCACCGCGCGCTACCATCGACGCACTACCATCTCCGCCTCCGTCCATATCTCTTTTCCGCCATTGCACTCCCCAAACCAACCCAAATCCATCTCCGTTTTCGATTCGCCATCTTCATCATCTCCAACTTTCTACAACAACCTTTGCTGTAGATCTCCTCCCTTCCTTCTCACCGTCCACAAATCGTAACCTCCAAACACTGCCCGCCGCCAATCCACATCTCTGTGCAAATCCTCATTCGTCATCCATCACCAGCTCTTCACGACCACTAAACGTCGGTTAATCTCACAATGACCACCGTAATAACCCGCCAACTGTGCACGACATCCCTCCGTCCGTGGCAATATTCGTCTCCGACGAACTCCCTCCGTCGAAGTCTGTTGTCCGACAATGATTCTCACCGTTCAACAACGATGACGGTGATTTTGGGTTAAGTGTAAAGCAGATTTAAGCGCGGTGAGGAGTTGGTACAATAATTTTGGGTGGAAGTTGGTTTCCATTCGTTTAAATGGCGTCGAGTTAGACTTTTATGAACGGATTCGATCATTTCATGTCGATATACCATTAAAATTTTAATACATCAATAGAGCATTTTCACCCCGTTATGATTTTGCGTATGACGTTAATCCTATGGTCATCACGTACAAACCGGTTTTTGAGCATATTATCGATTTAAATTGACATTATTACTTATCCCATTTTCATTCTAATCGAATTAATTAATTAATTAAATTTTGTTTAATTAGTTAATTAATTTTAATTAACCTGATTATTTGATTTAATCAAATAATTCTGATAATTAATTTTAATTAACTTAATTAATCAATTTAACCGAGTTTTAATCAATTAATTTTGTTAGTTAAATATTGATTGATTCCTTCCACTATCATTTCATAATACAAACTCAATTCCCAATTGAAATTCTGGTATCAAATATGAGATGTCGAAGGTAATGTCACAACACTAATATCTGAGTAACACAAACAGGATAAAGATAAAGAATAGTAATGCAAGAGACACAAGCAATTGTTAACCCAGTTCGGTGCAACTCACCTACGTCTGGGGGCTACCAAGCCAGGAAGGAAATCCACTAAATAGAATCAGTTCAAAGACTCTCAGTATACTTCAACAAGTAACAATCTTTCTCACCTAATCTCTACCCGTGTGATTTCTACCTAAGAACTCTTAGATATGAGAACCCACTCACTCCCCCTCAATCACACCTGTGATTTTAAACAACAATTACTTATGAAAAGAAGACACTCTTCAATAACACACACTTGATCTTACTTAGCAATTTCAATCAAGTAGACACACACTTGATCTTGCTTAATAGCTTCAATCAAGTACACACACACTTGATCTTGCTTAACAACTTCAATCAAGTAGACACACACTCTTGCTTACAAGCTTAGAGTGACAAATTACAACTCACAAATCAGACCAATTCAATCATCTATGGATGAATTGAATGGCTTACAAGTTACACGACCAAACAAGACACAAACCCTTATTCTCTCTCAATATTTCGCTCAGTATTACCTGTGTATCAAATCAGGTTTTCCATGTCCTATTTATAGAAGCATTCAGCTGGGCTTGGACATCTTGAAAACCCTAAAACTATTTTCCAATTAAATCTTCTCATGACAGCTGGTTAGATCTCTTTGGAAAATAAGTAAATCAGGTTGTAATTAATGATTGAATGCGCCTACAAATCAGATCTTCAATCATACATAGATTGCCATTAAATGCGTAATCACATAACATATAACATTCACCCTGAATGTTCTGTGTACAGGATGTCATGACATCGGGTCTGACATCCTGGAACAATCCTGCATAATTCTGTTTTTAAACTCCAGCAGGTACATAGATATCTTATGTTAAGACATCACATGCAACATCTTGTGAACACTCTTTGTTTTACCAAAATTGCTGCCAACACTTAGAACCAACAAACTCCCCCTTTGGCAAATTTTGGCTAAAACATATATCTGTCCTTTTTGTTCACAAGAAAAACTATCAGCAATTAAACAACAGTTTGAGCAGCAGCAGAAGCAAATAGAATTACTAGTTATAGAAGCAACTTGTCAAACACACAAATGCACAAGGATACTTCTTCTCCCCCTAAGTCTGTTCAATACAGACATCTCCTTTAACAATAACATCACCTATAATAACAACACCTGTAACAATCAGAGTCACCCTCTGACATTAGCTCCAACATCACTTGTGCACCACATCAGACATCATCATTTTGTCTTACATCAAACACATCTCCTTCAATAATAGTTGTTCATCTATTCAGCTACACCATCACATACATCTCCACACAACTCCACATATCTAACTGCTCCACATAATCACTTCTCCCCCTTTTTAGTCAAAATAGATCAAAGGTGACCAATTAGATAAAATAAATGTCAATCAGCCTAGCAGAGAATGTCACAACAGATGTCATAACATATAAAATGTTAAAACATAATTGTTAGGAGATACAAACCATAATTATACACAGCTGTGATAGCTGAGATAATTAGAAATCCATGGAACTCATTAAGAGCCAAAATATTACATCAAGGCATCAGTAAGGACTTCCACAAATTACAAACATTTCAACAAAACAATAAAACATTCAAGCTTCCAAAACATCCAAATCATCATCCAGAACAGCACACAGAACAGCCAAACCAACCCAGTCTTCATCACATCACACAGCACACACAGTCTTCATATCAGGGGAACCATTACCACATAATCTGAGGAAGTAGCATCATCTTCACCTTCAGAATCAGGACTGCCACTAGATTGAGCATTAGACCTCTCATTTGAGGTATTGGCATCTGAATCCTTGGTTTCACCAGCCTTCTCCATCTCTTCCTTCTCTAAGCTACTAATAAGAACCTCCAAAGCCTCTTTCCTTGCCTTGGCAACCGTAATACCAGTATCCAGCTCCTTACAAGTTTCCTTCAATTGATCAATCAAGCTTCCTTGAGAGGCAGGCTCCTTCCTTGCAGATGTCATGACAACATCATTGACATGGCTTCCTTCAAACAACTTGTAGTGAATGGATAGTGGAGGCTTTCTTCTGCTGGGAATATCACTTGTGTTGAGAATTCCTGGTTGCTGGCTTAAGATAATTCCACAAATGATAGATGCAAAGGCAATGGGCAGCTTTACTGCATTAGTGGAGGCATGTTTGACAATTTGATCAAACATAAACCTTCCAAAATCAAAGTTTAGCCTGGTTCCAATAGCATAAATGATTCTTCCAAGACCATTAAAGATGGTTGATATATGATTAGTAGGCACCCAGTTGGCTGAACCAATCTTATGCAAGATGGCATATTTGACAGTTAGCTTGCTAGCTGATAGATGCTTCTTATTAGGTCACTCCTTAACTTGGCCAGCAGTAATAGTTCTATAGACTTCATTGTCTGTAGCCTCTAACTCCACACCTCCTTCAGTTCCTCTCCTTGGGAACTTGTTGATTATGGTTGGGCAGAACCTCACACATCTACCTCTTATAAAAACCTTGCAGAATTCCTTGCTACTCTTTTCATAAATATCCTCTGGGATATTCACAACAAACTCTTTTACTAACCCTTCAAAACATTGGGTCAAAGCAACAATAGTTTTCATCAGACCAGCATTCTTGATCGAATCCATCACTTTCTTCACTTCTACAGCCTCCTTTCCCAGCTCCCTTTCAACAGCAACCCTCCTTTGAATGACAAGCTTCCACTTGGCAGCACCATCTTCTAGATGGAATGAGATGTTATCTAAGTGGACAGCTGCAACTTTGCCTGGAGACTTCTTAACAGTCTGTCTTTTAGCAGGAGAGATGTCTGGGACATCGTCTTCGACATCATCATCAGAATCAGAACTCTCTCTGACCTTCCTTTTCCTAACCTCTACTTTACTCCATGATTTGGAGGGTCCTACACCAACAACCTTTCTACCTTTTCTTGCTGTCATCATTTCAGCCACAGTCTTCCCTTTTCTAGTCTTCAATTTCCTAGCAACACTTGGTTTTACATGATGAACCAAGGTGTCATCCTCTTCCTCTGAACTCTCTTCCTCCAGATTAATAACATTCTCAGCAGTCTCATGAGAACCATCTACTGGTTTCTTACTTGGCAAGGGTTTTACCTAGAGAGAATAATCCCTCAGCAGCCACTTCTTTCTCTGATCTAGATGAATCATCATCTTTCTCATCTTGGGGTTCCACCTCAGGAGAGGGGTCCCTTCTAGACAGAGGGTTAGAAACACCCTTGACTGCATGCCCTTCATTTAGAATCCTAGTTACTAGGTTCCTAATGGCACGATCTGTAAAATGCATGTCATCTTTATGAGGAGATTTATCAAGAATGTTACCTTGATTGCTTCCAGCTGTGGAAGAAGGGCCAGGGACATCGACTGGAATAATAGAGAGGGGAATAACCTCCAGAATATCTTCATCCAGAAACTCCATGGAGGGAGTTCTTCCTTTGTGAATGGGTTTTGATCCTGATGATGAGGGATGTTGTGACATTTTGTTGGACTTTTGAAAAAAATCTCTTTGCCCTAGTAAAAGTTTTCTGAGAAGTTGGATGAAGATGGAAATGGTTGTGTTGAGGTAGCGTGTGGAAATGGCATAGATACTAGTTCCAATACTAGGTAATGATTTATCATAAATGTGACACTTTCTTTTAAGTGGGCAGACAATATTTTTATTACCTTTTCCACTCCACTTTAATTGTTATAACTTCTCATGACTACAGATCCCCAATTTCCCTCTTAAACATTCAAACTGATTATCATCCAAAACCCTTGCAAATTTGTCATCTAATTGCATTTCATGCTTTAGTGCTATGATTTTGTCTTCCACAAATTCTCTAATGAAGTGATGATATACATCAATGTGCTTAGTCCAGCTGTGCTGAATAGGATTTTTGGACATAGTTGTAACACTCAGGTTGTCATAGTACAATGTCACGACATCGTGTGTGACATTGTATTCAGTCAACATTAGTTTCAACCAACCCTGTTGAGGACAACTACTTCCAGCTGCTATATATTCAGCTTGATATATAGCACAAACACCATTTTCATCTTTCAATGGAGCATATGTCCTTTCACTTTCCATCCCAATCTTCTTAACATTGTTCCTGACACCTTTGCTTTGAGATAGACACATAGACCCTTCTATCTGCTTGACTTATAGCTCAAGTCCAACAAAGTTCTTTCCAACTTCAGACTGCATATGACTAGCAACATGTTCAACCATCTGATCCAACCTCCTATCTATTTGAGCCACCATGAGCTTTTCTCCTTTGGAAGTGATGTCAAGTCTGAGTTTCTGGTGTGACATCCTCATTTGGCATTTCCCACGGGCTCTTCTTTCATCCATATTCAATTTGGGAGTTCCTCTAACAGATATAATCATTTTTATCCCTTTAAGATGCAGATAGCTCAACCTTTGATGCCATGTCTTCACTCCTTCTTCTTTGGCTAGGGTACATTTTGAAGAATGGCCAATTTGAGAGCGCCACATCTAACAGTTGTCTTTGGATATGAATCCTTTCATAATCACTTCACTTTCTTTGTTAGTAATTAGACATTCAGTTTTAGTGAAGTTAACATTCAGACCTTGGTCACACAGTTGACTGATGATTATTAGATTAGCAGTCAAACCCTTAACAAGTAGGACATTGTCAAGATTAGGAACTCCAGGACAGTCAAGCTTACCAATCCCTTTGACTTCACCCTTTGATCCATCACCAAAGGTTGCATAGCTCATGGCATGAGGATGAAGGCCAGTGAGCAGGTTTTTGTTTCCAGTCATGTGTCTGGAGCATCCACTGTCAAAATACCAATCTTCTTTGGCTGAAACCTTGAAGGAAGTGTGAGCTATTAGACTTGTAACATTAGTCTTAGGAACCCATTGATTTTTGTTGATAGGCTTGTGATGTTTGAGTTTAGGTTGATAGTGAGTCTGATGATGATCAGGGCTAGGATAACAATACAACTTAAAGCAGGATGGCTTTAGGTGGCCAAATTTTCCACAGTAATGGCATCTCCATCTTTGGTGTTTCCCTTTCTGTTGTCTTCCCTTCTGATGTTGTGACATATGATGTGACATCTCAGGTTTACTTTTAATATGGTTGCACTTCGGTTTGGATTTAGGTTTGTTACCAGTGTAGTTGCACTCAGGCTTAGATCCATTAAACTCAATGCCAGATTTGTCTCCTGTTATTTGTCCAGTTTGGAGAATCTTGTCTAAGGAGTCAGATCCATTGTTTAACATTATTACATACTTGGTCATCTCTTCCAGTTTAGAATTTAAGAACATGGCTTCGGTTTTTAACTTGGAGATGGTTTCCACATGTTCTGCCTTCTCATTCTCCAGCTGTACTATCACTTTCTTCTGGCTTTCAACTTATTGACTTTCATCTAGCTTGGCATTCAGAACCATTGCTTCTGTTTTTAATTTGGAGATGATTTCCAAGTGTTTTACCTTCTCATTCTCAAGTTGAGTTATTACCTTCTTCTGGGTTTCAACCTGTTTACACACCTCTGCACTTTTGTGACACAACTTTCTGTAGGTAGTGGCCAACTCTTCAAAGGTTACTTCATCATCACTTGAGTCTTCATCAGAACTCCATCTTCCAGTCAGGGCAGTCACCAGATTTGTAGACTCTTCTGTTTCACTCTCATCAGACCAAGTGGCAGCAAGACTCATCTTCTGCTTCTTGAGGTAGGTTCCACATTCAGTTCTAATGTGTCCATACCCATCACATTCATAGCACTGTACTTCTTTTCCTTCTTTGGGCTTATCATCTGACCTTGTTCTTCTTCCAGCATTGTTGGATTTACTGATGTCAGATGAGATGTTCTTGACATTAGCCTTAGATCTTACATCCATATTTTTCAACAGTCTGTTGAACTGTCTTCCCAGCGTTGCTACATCATTTGCTAGATCCTCATCAACATCCTGACTATTTTCCTCCTCTGTGTTTGACATGAAGGTTATGCTTTTGGTTTTCCTTTCAGATCCATCATTCATTCCCATCTCAAATGTTTGGAGGGAACCAATTAGCTCATCAACTCTCATGTTGGAGATGTCTTGAGACTCTTCTATGGTTGTCACCTTCATAGCAAATCTCTTAGGGAGTGACCTGAGTATCTTTCTTACTAATTTTTCATCTGACATCTTCTCTCCCAGGGCTCTTGAGGCATTAGCAATTTCAAGGATACTCATATGAAATTCATGAATATTTTCATCTTCTTTCATCCTTAAATTTTCAAACTTGGAGGTGAGCAGCTGTAGTCTAGACATCTTCACTCTAGAGGTGCCTTCATGAGTGGTCTTGAGAATGTCCCAAGCATCTTTAGCCACCTCACAGTTGTTTACCAACCTAAATATATTCTTGTCTACTCCATTAAATATTGCATTCAATGCTTTAGAATTTCCAAGGGCTAGATCATCCTCCTCCTTGGACCATTGTTCTTTAGGTTTCTTATCAGTTGTGGCTTCTCCTTCCTTAGTAACTATTGGATGTTCCCAGCCTGTTAACACAGCCTTCCAAGCCTTATTATCAAGAGATTTTAGGAAGGCTACCATTCGAGGTTTCCAATAGTCATAATTAGATCCATCCAAAATTGGTGGCATGTGCACAGATCCTCCATCTCTCTCCATGGTACCAGAAAGTATTGTCCCTAGATCTCACCCAGAACCAGAGCAGGATGCCTGCTCTGATACCAATTGAAATTTTGGTATCAGATGTGAGATGTCGAAGGTAATGTCACGACACTAATATCTGAGTAACACAAACAGGATAAAGATAAAGAATAGTAATGCAAGAGACACAAGCAATTGTTAACCCAGTTCGGTGCAAATCACCTACGTATGGGGGCTACCAAGCCAGGAAGGAAATCCACTAAATAGAATCAGTTCAAAGACTCTCAGTACACTTCAACAAGTTACAGTCTTTCTCACTTAATCTCTACCCGTGTGATTTCTACCTAAGCACTCTTAGATATGAGAACCCACTCACTCCCCCTCAATCACACCTGTGATTTTAAACAACAATTACTTATGAAAAGAAGACACTCTTCAATAACACACACTTCATCTTACTTAGCAGTTTCAATCAAGTAGACACACACTTGATCTTGCTTAACAACTTCAATCAAGTAGACACACACTTGATCTTGCTTAACAACTTCAATCAAGTAGACATACACTCTTGCTTACAAGCTTAGAGTGACAAATTACAACTCACAAATCAGACCAATTCAATCATCTATGGATGAACTGAATGGCTTACAAGTCACACGACCAAACAAGACACAAACCCTTATTCTCTCTCAATATTTCGCTCAGTATTGGTTGTGTATCAAATCAGGTTTTCCATGTCCTATTTATAGAAGCATTCAGCTGGGCTTGGACATCTTGAAACCCCTAAAACTATTTTCCAATTAAATCTTCTCATGACAGTTGGTTAGATCTCTTTGGAAAATAAGTAAATCAGGTTGTAATTAATGTTTGAATGCGCCTGCAAATAAGATCTTCAATCATACATAGATTGCCATTAAATGCGCAATCACATAACACATAACATTCACCCTGAATGTTCTGTGTACAGGATGTCATGACATCGGGTCTGACATCCTGGAACAATCCTGCATAATTTTGTTTTTAAACTCCAATAGGTACATAGATATCTTATGTTAAGACATCATATGCAACATCTTGTGAACACTCTTTTTTTTACCAAAATTTCTACCAACACTTAGAACCAACACCAACCATTAAAAACACAATTCTCGATTCAACGCCGAGCCCCCATTTCCATACCCTTGTAAGTCGATTGCTTTTAAGCATCGCCATCAACCTCACATAGCTTTCTCTTGGGTTTTCTTACAATGAGACCTATTCGGTTATTAATTAATCGAGTAGATGATTGATTCATCACCATTTATTCACCAAACACGAATTCAAATCTTGGTCCAACGCCAAGTAATTCATTTCAAACCCGATTAAAGCTTCAACCACAATATTCAAATCATTTCTTCTAAATCAACTATAAATTCTAAACCCTTGTAATTCTAAATTTCGGATAATAAAAGGATGGGAGGCGTTCACCTCACTATCTCTCAATTGTTCGAATAATTGACGTACGCCATATTGATCGAATTCTCGTCGCCCAATTTAAAACGCAATCGTGTAAATTCAAATCACCTTCTATAACAAACACAACCTCACAAGAATAAACTTTATAATTTAAACTTCAAATGAAAAGAATGGGAGGCGTTCACCTCAATATCCTTTGGTTATTCGAACGAGTGGCGCACGTCACATTGCTCAAATCACCGACTCTCGATTAAAACCTGCAAATTCAAATTTAAATTATTTGCCCAAATTAATACCACACCTAAGAACTTTTCTTTTATAAATTAAACTTCGGATGAAAAGAATGGGAGGCGTTCGCCTCACCATTTATCGAATAATTTAATGATTGGCGCCCGCCATATTTCTCAAATTATCAACTTCCGATTAAAACACGTTAAATAAACATTGGATAAAGGAATGAGTGGCGCACACCTTATTGTTCCTTGAATAAGCAAGTGGGAGGCGTACGCCTTATACCGCGCATATTCAAATTCCGCAAACAAACTTTTCAAAAATAATTCGAACGAAAGATGGAGTAGAAGGCGCTCGTCTTATTATTCCTCGAGAGAATTGAACGATTGGTGTGCACCACATTGTTCAATCTTTCGTCGTTCTTCAAAAATTTCTTAACATATCAAACCTAGCTTCTCGCCCCGTGCGATCGAAACAAACAAACAAAACACCAAACATATCAATTCAACTCGTCACCCCCGCGTGACCAAAACTCTTTTCAAAAAGAACACTGTTAATCCTTTCTAATGCGCACAACAAACTAGTGCTTAAGCCTCCTCCGAGAGTAGACAATCCAATGGTTAGCCTTTAGAACGTGATCTACACAGTTGTTCATTAAAAAACACCAACCGAACGTAGTCCCCGAACTACAAATGCTCTGATTTCCTTATTGCACCATAAGGATACGTAGACACGAGATTGCGAGATCTCAGCGAGCACACTAATAAAAAACCTCAATTTTCCCCCTTTTGAGGTTACCATTCATCTTTATTTTCAACCTTTATTCACTCGAAGAAAACAAACAACATAAGTTAACATTCAAATCGCAAACTAAACTAAAAGGTTCCCGTTGAGTACAACGGACGTGAGGGGTGCTAATACCTTCCCCTTGCGTAATCGACTCCCGAACCCGAATATGGTTGCGACGACCATTATTCCATTTTCTTAAAGGTTTTATCGATATTTTCCTATTCCTTCATTGGAGTAAATAAAATTTGGTGGCGACTCTGTTCGAACAACATTTTTCCGCGTCTATCGTGAGGGGTCGCATTTTTCGAGGTGCGACAATAGCAAAAGAGGATTATTGGTCTGCATATCAAGAGGACATACTCTGGCACAATGAAATAATGCAAAGAAAGAAAAAGGATCGCCCAAACAGCACCGATATTCGAAGCTAAATGGATACGACGAACAAAATGGCGAGATTATGTAGTTCATGTCGTTAGCCCGAGCATAATCATACAAACTGTCTTAGTGTCAGACAAAACACAATAACATAATTTTAATTGTAACCCTTTTTCTTTATATTAAAAACAAAATTCATTTCATAAATATCATAAGATTCAGTTACAATAACTTGAAAACAACAATTAAATAATAATTTAAACAACAATTAAACAACAACACAATAACTACAACAATTAAACAACATCATAAACAAATACAACAACTAAACAACATAACTATGCGATTAAAACCATAAAAACAATTTTGTGAGAACTATACATCATCATGTGAACATCTATGTCAATTTAAACATTCACCTAAAAACGAACTTCTCCATTTTGGTTGAATGTGGTATCAAGCCTTTGAGTTCTTCTGATCTTTTCAGCTTCTGCAATGTCTCAATCTAACCAAATGATCAATGTCTTGTTATGATGTTTGAACGTCTCTATATTCCATAATTGGATCTTCATCGGAGGTTTTATTGCCGAATAAATTAAATCAACATTTCTCTTCTGAATATAAGGACACGTATATGAAGACACTTTGAAGAAAAATTGAAGGAGATTGAAGAAAATGGAAGGAGATGGTAAGAAAATATGTGAAAACAATGATAGGTGACGTTGTATTTATAGAGTTGAAACAAAGCAGTAGCCATATGAAATGACACATGTACTATGCATGCATGCATGCATCAGATGCATTGACGCCCCAATTCAATCTTCAATGCATGCGTCAATTGCATTGACTTGAGCTGCATGCAGGCACCACTAAACATGGCATCTTAGTTCAATGGCCTAAAGCATGCGCCATTTGGTATGGCGCTTGCTATATCTAGATAATTTAAAAAAAAGTTGTTATATTAATAATTTTTTAAAAATATATATTATTTGGTTATTTTCAAAAAGAAATTTTATTGTTATTTAGTAATAATTTTGCAAAAATATTACAAACATATTTTGAAATAAAATAAGGTGATATGATTGAATTATATACTTTTCTTCGACTCACATCAATGACCTATCACAATATTCACAATTATGTTCTCTTGGTTTCTTAAAGTGGATACTATTGACACCTTACATCCCCCAAAAGTTCCCTACTACTTCTGGTTTCTATCTTCTTTCATGAAAGTTAAAAGTAAAAACATATATATTCAAGTGGTCATTAATCCTCCAACAATGCCAGCATGAAAGGCTGTCTTTTGTTTTGGCCTACAGAATTTTCAATCTCATTTTAAAAAATTTCAAAAGGAAGTTTCAAGAGGAAGTTTTCATGACAAAATACTAAACACTGATAATATATGTTTTAGACAACAATTTACACTACTAGAGTGGAATGCTTAAAACTCAATTAGTATTGTCTCCGACAAAAAATCTTTTGATTATGTTCTAATACAGTGATAATCCTATTTAAGTCAAACACTAAATAGTATAGAAATCAACTTCTAAACATTTATACAACTGCAAATAATCTGTTCTATCACTCAAATTTCTTAGTGGCTAAATGACAAGATTAACCATATATATGTTGCTTTCATATCTTATCCTATTAGGTAGGGGCATTATCTATCATAATTATTTAATCAGACTCGTGTTAATTGATTTTTCTTTTTAAGATTATGTGGAAAATTTTATTAGAACTTATTTAAGTATAATTTAAAAAATTAATTTTGATATCTTATAACATAAACATACATTATTGAATATCAAAACATAATTAAAATTAAATAATTTTTTTAAATTTTGATGTTTAAAATAAGTTTTAATAAAATAATAAAATATATAAAATAACATTCAAATCAAATTTTTACTTGAAATTTTTATAAAAAATTTCTTCCTAAATTATTTTACACAATTATTTTTAAAAAAGTCGAAACAAATGCTCATTGTTGATGACATATAATCCACCAGCATGTCAATACTTCACTACATGCATTTCAATCTGAATTCTTGGTATTCAAAACTGCATACAACCAATTGTGCTACAACATTTGAATTGATGGGAACAAAGTACACTTACCATAAAAATTCAACTAGTTTAAGTTTAATTATTAGAGTACACACAATGTTTTGAAGACCAATAATTCCATAAATTTCCCAAAAAGACCCATCAACTCAATCTTCGAGTTGCGACGGGAGCAACAACAGACACGGACGGATGATAGAACCACCAAAAAAGACCTTAACACCACTCAAATACCAAACAATTCAATGTTGGAGAGTCGGGAGAAACAACGGACGAATGAACAGAATCGTCGAAAGAGTTTACTCCCAGAAAAATGGCAGCGTCAGCGAGTTTTCGTTTTCCATCAAACCATTATTAGGCCCCATTTGCAGCATCCCATTACATTGAAGGTTTGTTGTGTTTGCATCTAGAACAAACACTTGACCATTATTAGGCTTATCTTTAACCTTACCCGAGCACAAATACTCGTTCGTGGCATCAAAACGCATCGTTCCGGATGAAGACTGTGTTGGACTGTCCTTGATGCTGGACTGCATCAAACTCAACTCGGAACTTTGTGATTGAAGTGTTGACAGAAGATAGAGAGCACAACCCGAGTCAAAAGATCCAGGTTTGCTATCAGAAGAGAGCTTCCTACCGCCTTTTCCACCTGCGGTCGAACCAACGGCACCGCGGATAGGCTGGCTGATAGAAACTCCTGGCGCTGCTTCGTTAACATCGCCGGCTTTAGGGACAGTTTCTTGCCAAAGAGGATGTCCTTTATCCTGTTTATGTTTGTCGATTCGATACAAAAGTCGGTGATGGTCGTAACCTGATTCAGCTTCGGTTATTGCAGTGGCAGGCCAAATGTTTCTCATAATAGGATTCACATATGCCTGAGGGCTTCCAAAGTGCAGGATTCTAGGACCTAAGACAAGTCAATGTAAAATTCCATATTAAGTGTACTAAAGAAAAAAAATAATGACAAGAAGAAACGAAAATTTTAGCGGTAACCAATTTCGGACCTTCATGGTTTGTCATCTTTGTAGCACGACACCTCTGAAAAAAAGTGTGTCTGTACACCAACACTGACATTTACAATTACGTTCAATTTATTCATTTTTTCAAATTATTACCAGTGTCAACATGTCAGTGTCAGTGTCGCGTCCGTGCTTCATTGATGGTTATGTATCCGCATTTGCTCGTTTCTTTCTAATATAGGCGACGGTTATTGTTTCATATGAATGCATTAATCATTAGTCTATTCTATTCTACCTATTTCTGTTTTTCACCTCAGTTTTCACAATCGTAAAATCGAGAACGAGAAAAACATTAACAGAAACAAGTCATCTATCTTAGAATCATGTGATGCCGCAAACACAAACCTTTGTAATTGTACATGAATTTCTCAGCAGCCATGAAAAGAGAAGGTGGTTGAGGTTTCCTCCTCCGCCTATTATGCCCATCAAGCCGCTTCCTGCAACTTCTCTTAACCTCATCAAACTCCGCAAGCGAATGAAACCTACATCAAAATGACAAGTCCATAACGCATCAGAAGAACGATACAAATATTCCCTTACAACCTAAAGAACAAAAACCGAGCAAAATTGAATAGGTATAAAATCGATCATCGAAATTGTAAGTATCGGTCATTTTTGAGCATCACCAACCAAGCAAAATTGACCGAAGCTTACAATTCTAAGGACTAATTCGCATATTTACTTCAACAAAATCGAACAAACTACGAATCCGAAACAAGCAACTTCAATTAATATACCTGCTACATTGTTGGCAGAATCTCTGCTGCTTACCTCCAACCAACACAACAGGAGTTTTCGAGTGTTTCTCGCAAACTCTATGCCGCTTATGATACTCTCTACAATCACTAAGATCCGCCTTACATCCATCAACCGAGCAAATCATATTCAGCAATCCATTCTGCAACCGCGATCTCTTCGACGATCCAGAAAACGACGACACGCCTTTCAAATCATCACCCTTTCTCCCACTATCCCGAACCGATTTTTCCAATGAATCAGAAGCCTCACCAAGCCTCAAATCCATTGAATCTCCTCCATTTTTCATCTCCTCCAACCCAGATGGATCCCAAGCAAACTCTTTCCAATCCCAATCCATCAAAAGCAAACTAATAATCAATCACTCCAAAACAAAACTTGTTCTTTAAATCCTTTAAAACCCTTTTCAATATGCCAAACCTAAAACAAAGTACTCACTAACACAAGAATCAGAATCTTATAACCCCTTTATATTTATCACAACAAAATTAAAACTTTGACTTGTGAGAATCAAATATAGGATAAAGGGTGTCAGAAAAAACATTTAGAATAAATACCAAGTTCACAAAACTATAAATTGAATCCATCACAAACATCAAAATAAAATAAAATATATTTTTTTAAATAATTAAAAAAGCAAAAGAATATTAGAAGATATCCTTTTAAACATTAAAGACCACAAACACTAAGGTCCCCTCAATCTAAAGCAATTTGTTGAATTCATTAATCAAGACTTTGTTGTTTTGTATAATATAAAATTAACATAAGGTTTTTTTTATTTTGAAATAAAGAGAGCAACTACATATATGATATATACACCTAACAAACAAGGTAATACATAAAATATAAATCACATAAATTATTTCTTACAGTTGAAGAAGATGAGTTTCCAAGACAATGAGTTGAGAAGAAACATGAACCATTATTTTTTTCAATGATGGAGTAGATAATAATAAAGTGAGAGAATTTTAGAGTATGAAAAAGTAGGTTACCAAATCTCATTCATTGAGCTCTTGTGGTGGATTTAGAGGCAGAAACCACATTAGTAAGAATATATTATATTATATTTACCTTAACTTAACAAAAAAATAATTAAATTATTATGGGGAAGAGTGAATGAATGAGATCTGTTTTTTCTTTCTTCATGGAGGGGTTTTAATGTTATGTGATTTTTTTTATCTTTATGTCAAGTCTTTGAATTTTTTGTATTTTAATTTTTGTTGATAAAGTAATGACCATATGACTAAATAATGCAAGTAGAATAAATAGAGGTAGTGGGCAATTTGACATGGGAGACAATGGAGAAAGTGACTGCAGCTTTGGACTATATATTATATATATATATTATATATATATATATATATATATATATTATATATATATATATATATATATATATTATATACAAGTACCTAACTGGATTGTTACAATTTTAGAAACGGTTCTTACTATGTTTATGTAGATGTATTTACTATATGAACTGTACTTAGTCTTTCTCTCTATTTCTTTTTTTAAAATGTAGTCTCTCTCCTCTTGTTTTCCTTTGTTTTCATGTATATTTCACTTCTCTTATGAAAATTCTTTAAAGTTAGGTGAAATTAGAAATTTTAAAATTAGAGGATTAACTTTAGTAACAAACATTTTTTTAGGGTTAGATAAGTATGGTTAGAATGAATTTTAAAGATAAATGGTATGAGATTTCTTTCATAATTTTTGTAAAAATTAAATATTTTTAATTGATGTATATATTTATCTTTTAAGAGCTATTATATCTATAAGAGAAAGTTTTATCAACAAAAATTAATATATTTGAACTAAATATATAAAATTTTGTTAATAAACTTTATTTTATACTTAAGATTGGTATGAGTATTATTTATTATTGTACTAGATAAAATTATAATACACGACATTCACAAGTGATTTAGGGATGCTAAAAAATTTTAAGGCATGCCGTGGAGTTTAGAGTTAGTTCACGCAGAGAGGTGAGAAGCTTTGTATATATCGTATTCAAAAAATGAGATTGGGTATATTTTCAACTCTATGGTTGGGGTATTTATAGAGGTCTCTGGACCTGGATCTCATATTGTCAAAAAATAGTAATCCTCCTAAGAGCGTGGGAATAAGGCAGTCCTCCTATAATTCAGGACTACATGGTTAATTTTCCCCTAACCCCTCTCTACACCGTTGTAGATTGGGACATGTCGTTCTCACGCTTCGAGTGAGTTATCTAGAGAGTGAGCGGTGTATTTGAGAAATGGATGTCACGTTCAATAAATAGGCAATTGATCTAATTAATAGATAATCAGAAAGATGGCATGAGAGTTTTTCACCTTCCACATCACCCCTATGAGGTATTTGCAAATGTATCAAAATACAATTATGTTTATTAATTTGTCCCATTGCATGATTAAAAAGTTTAGATTGTAATATGTTTATATAGTGTTTTATTTTATCGTAAAATCTATTTAATTATATAAAATATAATTTAGTGGGGGAAATGACATAATTCATATCCTTAATTAACTCATTGTAGTTTTTGGTACTTTTGATGATTGTTCTCAAAATGATCGGATACACGAACCGATTCTAAAGTTGGTCACTCGAGAAGACAATGATCAATACTACAAAATATATATACAACAATGCCCACATTACCATGGTCTTTTGAAGGACCATGGTGATATCTCTAAATTCATACGCAAATAAGTAAGAGAGTTCTAACAATTTACCTAACAGATAAAATATTGTTTGGGATAATATACTTGATATACAATCATAGGTGTAGACAAAATACAATTCAAGAAGAACTCTTTAAGACTTAGGGATTTCTAGAATATACAAAGATAAGAAATCCTAAGTTGAACTTGTACTTATGTTTTGACAGAGTAACTGTTTTTTTAATGTCAATGGTTCATTCATTTTTTTCTTCAAGTCTTCAGCTCCTTAAATAGAGAAGGAAAAGAGTCGTTGAAGATCCAACAAAAAAGAGTTCTTAAGAAGCTTGAATAGAGACGTTGAGATGTGTCTCCAAATGGTTAATGTCGTTGAAAACTTGTTTGAAATTCCTTTGCTGCAAGAGGAATTATTAGTTGCATCTCAGTTGACTCCATGAAGAAAATAGAGCTTAGTTCTTAACGTGACAAAGTAGACTCAGAGGTTGACAGTGACCTATCAGTGTCACCTTGTTCTTTGCGCTTTGACTAGTCTTCAAGTTATGATCTTAAGAAGTAGACTTCTCCAAAGTATGATCTTTAGAGGATGCCTTCTTCAGACTCTGATCTTCAGACGTTGAACTCTTTAGAAGTTGACTTTTTCAGAATTTGGTCTTCACCTTATGATCCATCAAATTTTGGTCTTTAAGCATCTCTTAAGATGTTCATAGTTAGAACCAAAATTTGAATTGTTCATGAAATTTTAGTCTATGGTTTGGCACACTTGAATAAATATTAGTATAACCGATTGTTCTTTAAATACTTTGTTATCATGGAAATTTAAGGGATATGGGATAAGTCTATTTTGTTCCAACAATTTCCCCTTTTTTATGATGACAAACATAAGTATTTAAGGATAATGGTTGTTAATTTAATTAACAAGTTAACTTCAAGGTCCGAGGTTTGTAAGCTCCACCTGAGTCTAATAATACATAGGGTGAGATTTGCAAGATCCCCCTAAGTCCTATCTAGGTTAATTAAATTTAAACATTTAAAGCACAATAAAAATCTTCAAATTTTAAGCAAATATAATAACTATCAGATTCAGGTGCTTAAATACTTCTATATCTACTCCCTTTTTATCATCAATAAAAACAAATTAAAGAAATAAAAAAGACATTGAAAAAAGAAATATTTGATTTAAACAAACGAAAATTTCAGAGGCACAAAAAAACATATAAGAAAATTCACTGAAAAAATGTGATTGAAGATTGGCTGGAATGGTTGGGAAAAAACTCTTCAATTCTTGAGATGGTCAAAGTTGGTTCAGACACCTGAGCATTTGATAGAAATAAAGCAGTAAAAGATAGGGAGATGTGCTTGAAGGCTGAGAATATATCTCTCCCTAATGTCCATTGGTGCATAATACGCAAAACTGATTTTGCTTTATTCCTAACTCTCTATATAAGTTATGTTCCGTTACTAGTAAGGTCACATTCCTTTCCATCAATCTCTCCCCAATGTCCATTGGTGCACAATACACAAAACTGATTTTGCTTTATCCCTAACTCTCTATATAAGTTGTGTTCTGTTACTAGTAAGGTCACATTCCTTTCCATCCATCTCTTCATAACTGATAGAATGAGCAAGTCTTCCAAGAGTTCTAAGTAGGTCTCTTCCCATGAGATCAACAAGGTTATTAAGAAGTCTAGAGATGTTGAAGGAAGGAAACACAAAGATAATAAACTCAATAAGTATGCGGGATCAAAGTCACAAACTAGTTCATATGTAAAAGTTTCTTTGGTGGGGAGGACTTCAACTCCAAAATAAAGAAACTCAAGAAGCAGAAGGATCCAATTGATGACTCTGATTCAGATGCTAATGTAATTTGAGAAATGTAGTCTTTGTAATGCATCTGTTTGCTTTTCAGAATGACTTTGGATTTAAAATATCTTCTTAATCAATAATAACCCATTCTTTTCCCATTGCGTTTGTTAATGATTCGCTTGCCACTAACATCCATTATAAGAGATGTTTCAGAGAGTTTTCAACCATTAAGTGATATTTGTGTGGTGTGTGTGATAAGAATAATAAAAAATATAATTATATAACCATTAAAACAAATGACTATGGGGAGATAAAACATGATTTTATTTTACCCAAGAAAATAATTCCCATAAGGTAACACAAGTTTTTGACAGCAGTAAGAATATACATGACAGAAGTCATACTTCTTTGCCTTAACAAAACAACACTTGGTTATATGCATCAATATAACTCAAAGATCATAGGACAGAAAATTCCCAGAGGAATTCTGGCTTAGGACCTTCTGAACCAGAGAATCATCTCACTTAGAGAACTAGCTAGTTCAGAGTCTAATAAATTAGAAACACGTAGTAAACAATCAGAGGCATAAAGATTTTTAGAAAAAACAACAACAGTTGATAACACATGGGCGAGTGGCACAATACTCAAACATAATTGAATCATTAACCATCAATTATTACTCAATAGCTCAGAAACCACATGTTAGAAAACCTTTCAGACTCATGACACATAAGTGGACATGTCTTAAAAAAAATTCCACTTATATGCTATTAAATGCAACTAATATTATTCTGAGCATCAGAGACTGAGTTGCATAAGATGCTACTATTCATTAGGAGCTAGTTTAGAACTACTAATCACAGTAGCTTCTGATCATCATCTGACTCGGATCCTCCATTTAGAAGTAAGCATTAATCTTAACAAAATGCATGTTTACATTCTTTTTAATAAAATCAAATGTTTCAATAGTAAAAGGATTGGTAAATATATCATCCCATTGATGATTAGTATCAATGAACTGTATATTTATCACACCCTTCTCAACATTGTCAATAATAAAATAATATTTTATTTCTATGTGCTTAATTCTATAATGTTAAATAGGATTCGTTTTTAAATAGATAGCAGCAACATTATCACAAAAGATTAGAGTACTGCTTCCATTTATCTGATAGTCTTCCAACTGATATTTCATCCAAAGCAGTTGTGTGCAACAACTTGCAGTTGAGATGCATTCTGCTTCTACTATAAACAAAGCAATAGTTGCTTGTCTTTTACTAGCCCAGGATATTAGGTTTTCACCTATGAATTGACAGCTTCTGTAACACTCTACATCCCGAAACTTATATAAAAATATTTAATCAACAATTTAAGGTGTCACTATGACAACCATCCAAAAACTTTCAAAATCATTTAACAACGTGCAACGAAATTAACATAATAAAACTTAAAAATAAAATTTCACAAATAAAGTATTAGGCTTTAAACTATATAATTCAGCATTAGTTCAAAACATAATAAAAACGTCTTATTCCCGATGTTATAGATCAGAGTATTAAACTGATTAAAATGATAACGATAGAAAAAATGAAGATGAGCTCCAAGAAGCCATCTTCCACTCACAGCAACCAAACTTTACTCCTGATTATCTGCAATTTGTCCATGGTAGACAACATAAAGCAAATGGGTGAGATGAAGGAGAATTAGCGATCCAAAACGCAGCGGAATTTAAAACTTTCTCCCTTAGTGATCCTTACGAATGGGCATGATCAGTGATAGAATCGTTACCTCTTGTGATGATTGAAACCTTTGATGCAGATCTACGAAGCGATCACAAATGTTGAACGACGACAACGCCTCTACTCAGTCCACACGAACAGATTCCTTCAATCTCAGTGCTAGCTGCTAAGAATGAAGGCTTTGAGTGAGTGAGAGAGAGAGAGAGAGAGAGAGAGAGAGAGAAACGAAATTGCAACTGCATTAAATGCTTCTGCACAAGGGTTCTATTTATAGAACCACTTATGTGGGCTGCAAGCTAAAAAGCCCACTTAAGTGTTTGTGGCCCATATTTTATAATATGCCAAAATCGCTTAAGCGCGTGGTACCTTACCATATTTCGTATTCTCTTTAAGTACACCGTACCTTACGATGTTCTACAATTCACTTAAGTGCATCGTACCTTACGGTGTTCCTTAGTTACTCTATCTCTCATCAATCCGTCCTTTTGTGTGTGACCCTGTAGGTTTTCGCGGCACTGGCAATTATATTAAATCACGCATTTAACATAATAAACAGTGAGCGGTATCTAGCAACACATCGCTGCTACCCAAGACACGAAAATGTTATGTGATCTGACAAATCCTTCTGTAATAATACTTATGTGTATAATTACCATTTTGCCCTTATGTCTATATTGAACACAAGGCATAGACCGTGTCATCCTTGTCCAGTTCAATATAGGGCCCATAGACATTTATCCTGTTATGCAGGATGGGCAAATTCCATCTAGGTCACTCATGTCCCTTAGCATGCTTCGTGGAGTACCCATCAACTGTCTTTATGGTCATCCAGTTACGGACAATGTTTGATCAGCAACAAGGCACTCGACTCTATATCTAGGGTCCATAGTGGTTTCAGGTCGAAGGGTGGTATACACCATTATCACCATGAGAATAACTTATGACACTTTGCATATCATTCTATATAGTATTCTCATAGCGGGTCAATCTAGTATAAATATTACTCTTAATATTCATACCTATGTTTAAGACTTGATAACTCCTTATCCATGATCCATGAGATGTGATCATCAGTCTATATGCATAATAGTATTTATGCTTTAATGTTATCCCACTTCACAATAAAGCTCGACTACAGATACTTTAAGAATAGTGTCCTTATGTTTAATGTGATCTCATGATCAAGTCACACTTGATACATTAAACGGACTAGCTATTCTATGGACTTTATTAAACAAACATAATAAAGAAAAAGACTTTTATAATTAATAAATAATTCGATACAAGTACCAAAAGTATTGGCCTCTAGGGCTTACACCAACAATCTCCCACTAGCACTAGAGCCAATCAGGCATACCCCTAATGCCCATAGATTTAGTATGGCCATCATGCTTCTGCTGCGGAAGAGGCTTTGTCAGTGGGTCTGTAATATTGTCAAGTGTAGGTACTCTGCATATTTTCACATCTCCTCTATCTATTATCTCTCGAATGAGGTGATAATGCCTAAGTATGTGTTTGGATCGTTGGTGAGATCTAGGTTCCTTAGCTTGTGCCATAGCACCATTGTTATCACAATAGAGACCAATGGGATCCACAATGCTAGGAACCACGCCAAGTTCACTAATGAACTTTTTGATCCAAACAGCTTCCTTTGTTGCACTTGAGGCAGCAATATACTCGGCCTCGGTTGTAGAATTAGCAACTGTATCTTGCTTTGAACTTTTCCAGCTCACAGCGCCACCGTTTAAGCAAAACACATAACCAGATTACAATCTAAAGTCATCCTTATCTGTCTGGAAGCTAGCATCGGGGTATCCAATTACAGCCAGCTCTTCCTAACCTCCATATATCAAGAATGAGTCCTTAGTCCTTCTCAAATACTTAAGGATATTCTTGACAGCTACCCAATGAGCATCACCAGGATCAGATTGGTACTTACTCATTGCACTCAAAGCATACAAGACATCTGGTCGAGTACATAACATGGCATACATGATGGATCCTATTGCATATGCATATGGAATCTTATTCACGTGATCCCGTTCTTCCTTAGTTGAAGGGGATTGTGTTTTTGATAGACACATGCTATGTTGCATAAGTATGAATCCTTTCTTGGAATCATGCATATTAAAGCGTCTCAGCACTTTGTCTATGTATGTACTCTGACTTAGGCCAAGCAATTTTTGTGATCTATCTCTATAGATTCTGATTCCTAATATATAGGCTGCTTCACCTAGGTCCTTCATAGAAAAGAATTTCCCCAACCAAGACTTTACTTGTTGTAGGGTTGGAACATCGTTTCCAATGAGTAATATGTCATCTACATATAATACCAGGAAAACGATCATGCTCCCACTAAACTTCTTGTAGACACAAGGCTCATCTTCGTTCTTGATGAATCCATATTGTTTTACTGTTTCATCAAAACGAAGATTCCAGCTTCTGGAAGCTTTCTTCAATCCATATATTGACCTTTGTAACTTAGATATCTTTAGGGCTTCTCCAGGTATGTCAAATCCTTCAGGTTGTGTCATGTACACATCCTCAAGAAGACTCCCATTAAGGAAAGCCGTTTTGACATCCATCTGCCATATTTCATAATCATGATATGCAGCGATAGCAAGTAAAATCCGAACAGATTTAGGCATTGCAACTGGTGAAAAGGTTTCATCATAGTCAACCCCATGAATTTGTTTATATCCTTTTGCAACCAGTCTTGCCTTATAGGTATGTACCTTACCATCCATGTCGGTCTTCTTTTTGAAGACCCACTTGCATCCTATAGGGTTAACTCCTACAGGAGGCTCTACCAAGGTCCAAACCTGGTTTGTGTACATGGAATCCATTTCAGATTTCATGGCTTCTAGCCACTTCTCAGACTCGGGACCAGTTATGGCCTCTTGGTAG
Organism: Lathyrus oleraceus; assembly: GCF_024323335.1. Classification (NCBI taxonomy): domain Eukaryota; kingdom Viridiplantae; phylum Streptophyta; class Magnoliopsida; order Fabales; family Fabaceae; genus Lathyrus; species Lathyrus oleraceus. Next base: position 472,508,602 of record NC_066581.1, on the reverse strand, counting down.
GTCACAGGTGTAGCGGGGTATTCGTTACCATTAGGGATATTGACTAAATCTAAGGTAAACCATACAAGTCGAGTCGCCACCGCACTTCTATTTATCCAAGGGAATGGTTAGAAAGCGAACAAAAACCTAAACATTTTATCGAATCAAAAACTAGTAAAAATGTCAGAGATCGGGGTAAGGGGGTTGGTTATGCAATGGGAAGGTTTTAAGCACCCAAAACATCCTAGGTACTCCTAGGAAGCCCTTTTCATATTTGTTGTAAGGTTGGTATTTTGTGAAAATTTATTTGTGCAAACATGATTGAAGAGATGAGGAGAGAATATACAAGTTATTTACATTTTGTGTTTGGATGGATAAACCCATTGCCTACGTGCCATCTTGAAAAGATTAGGATCAAAACCTCGTAGTTCGGGGTAAAAATCTCAAAACAAGTTGGTGGATTGATTGGTCCAAAAGCCTTAAAGTCTTTTGTTATCCAAGGGAGAAAACTCAACCTAAAACCACAAATCCACCATGTGAGGATAGCTTCAACATGCTAGTGAGGGGTTAACCCTATAATAAGCATGGAAGACTCATTGTCCATCACTAAGGATATAGGTGAGTATTACATCTACCTCAAGGATAACTCAAACATAATAGCTAAAGGTTATGAAATTTTTTGATTAAGGAAGTGGCCATTGAAACCACAAAAGAAAGTATTTGAATGGGTTATATTTACCAATGAAAAGTATGTACAAAATATGGTCAAAGTTGACTTAGAAGTTCAATTCAAAATAAGTGTTATGAAAAGAAAGTTTTAAAATCAAAAGCATAAGGCTTAGGTTTCTAGCATTTGAAAAGAAGTGTTAAATGTTTGCACAAAAGTTTTGGCTTGGGTTAGAGTGGAGGGAAGAAGAAGAATGGCTAAAGTCCTAATCATACAAGAGATAAGGGATAAGAAATAAGACCACAAATGGAGTTCCTCTCTTGAGATCATATTGATGATCCAAGTAGCTCCCATCCTTTGGAATATGCAAGCAAAATAATAGTAAGCTCAAGCAATCAACACAATCAAACAAGCTTCTTAGAAGATCCTCAATGTATCTTGTATCTTTCACTTTGGATGAACATGGCAACGGTTCTTCAATTTGAGCTCTCATAGGATTCCCTAGCACAAGAGCACACACATCAAAGAGTTTTATGAAGCAAATCAAGAATGGACAAGAATGAATTTAGAGGTTTGGTCCTTCTAATCCATCTTCAACATTTAAAGTCCTTTTACTCCAATTTGCATAGGGAAAGTCCTAGAAACTAAGTCTATTTGTCCATTTCTTTGCATTTGGTCCACAACAATCAAAACAAAATACAAGCACAATAATATATACACAATTATGTGCTCAAGTGAGCAAAAGGCAAATTTCATTAACATAAACATGTGCTCAAATGAACAAAGGGGGAAAAGCAAATGAATAATATGTACACGAATAGTAAATTGCATAAATGTAAAGAGCAAGAAGTAAATGTTAATGGTTAATGGTTAGTGTTAGTAGTAAGTTTGCCATAAGGCAAATTTAGCGCTATGTTAACCAATCGTAATTGGACTTATGTAGAAGTCACAACTATCTGAGGCCGGTCAATAATAATGTAGGCAACAACACAAGTTAGAGGTCTTGATTAGTGAATCAAACTCCAACAACTTGCCATGCCAAAAAGAAGATGAGAAATGATCTTGTATTGATTTAGGTCCTTTGCATGATTTAGAAAGCAATCTATCCTTAATGCAAAGCCATTCACTTGATCCATGATCAAAATGAATTAGATTTGAATCAAGGAAGATTAAACCTCCCTAATCAATGCTAACCACCAATCTTTAACTCATTGATCAAAAAAGAAAGAAGAAGAAGAAGAAGAATATTAAAGTGCATTAAATGAAATGGAATGTACTAATCAACAAATGTTGACCAAAGATAGGGAAGATCAAGGTCAAACAATAAAAAACAGAAGCAAAATGAAGATTAGAAGTCAAGAAATAAACAAAATATTTTTGGCATTTTTAATATTGAAAATAAAACTTGAATTAAAATAATAAAGAAAGGTCAAACTTCAAATTCACTTCAAATCAACTTTGAAAAGTCCAAATGAATTATCCCAAGTTCAACAAGGTCAAACAAAGTTTGACAAAAAATTTCAGCATTTTTAAAAGTCAGAAACTATTTTAAATCAATTAAAAATGCATAAAAATAACCTAATTGAACTAAAATCTCAAATAAATCTCAAATCAATTAATAAATTGATGAGAATATTTTTCATAGATCTATCATCATTCAAAGAGGTTGAGAAAATATTTTTGTATTTTTTGAATATCAAAAACTATTCAAAATGAATTAAAAATAATCAGAAAAGAGAAAATTACTAAAAAATAGCAAATGATAAAATAAAAAATATTAAAAATCATTTTTAGAAAGTAGAAAATAAAAGAGAAATAATGCAATTGGTCCCATAATTTTTGGACCAATAATGAAAGAGATATGAATTTTAGAAATAAAATGGAATTAAAAGAAATAAAAGAAAATAGAAATCAGAAATTAAAAATTAGAAAAAAGGAGAGGCGTTGGATGATGGCTCATTAATTGAGCTGACATATCACATGGCTCTCAGGCGCGCATCCACCATACATCCAACTCAATGCAACCACACATACATTTAAAAAAAGTCATAACATTGGACAACCTAGATCTAATCTGGAAATGAAAATGGACGGCCACGATTGGATCTGGAGACCAGACGGTGGCCAGCCCCACCGTCTTCTCCAGCTAGCTCCGGTGAGGGTTCAAAATTGCAGAGGAAAAAATGTGCATGAAAAGCCACGATCCAGGTACCATTCGAAAGGTGGAGTGATGTACATCACTCCTATGCCACCCAATTCCACTCTAGATCCCTATTGAGAGAGAAATCAGGGATGGAACTTTGGTGGTGTTCAACTGAACTTGCTTGATTTCAAAAATTAAGAACACAATAATGATGCCTCTATGTAGAGGACTTCAGACAACACAAAATCAAGGCAAATGGAACAATATATGAGTTGTTTCGAAGCAAATTGCAGTTGAGCAAAACCTTTGAATTGTGAAGAAATGAGCCACGATCTTTGAGTTCTTTTGCAAACAGAAGCTTCTATGGATCAAGGTGAAGAGGTCTAGGAACTTTAGATCTGAAGAAAACAGTCGAGGAAACTGAATTCTAAATCTGAAATTTTTAGAGAAAATTGAGATTTGTTCCTTTGGTATGGGTGTGGATTCAATTTAGCAGAGGTTTAGGTGCCATTAGGTTGAAGAATTGTGAAGCTATGGCATGGTATTTATAGATGGAGATGGTTGAATGCCTGAGCTAACTCATGTGCATGGGAGAAGAGGGCCTCCATGCATGGGCCTGCACAGGCGCATGGAGAGCCCAATTCTGAATGGAATTGCAAGATATACATTACCAAATAAGAATTGGACATGCAGATTGGATGTTAATGGATCATGCATGGCAATTGGAATGATTTTCATAAAATGCACTATTTCAATGAAGCTTTCAAAAATGCCATGTCCAAAATCCAAATGCAACCTTATGAGTAATGGTTGGAAATCTTATTGCATAAGGAACAAATTTCATGTTGATCAAAATTTCATTTGGGCCTTGGAAATTAATGAAATTTGAGCTTGAAGTGTAGGGTGCAAAACATGCATATGTGAAATTTCCAAATTTGGCTAATGTTCAAGCCCCTCTGTCTCAATTATGCAAGCTCCAAATGATAACATATTCAACATGAAAGTTGTATATCTTTTCAAGACAATCAATTTGGACTCAAATTTTGCATCATTTGTATTTTTAATGAAGAAGTTATGGGCACTTGAAGTTAAACTTTTTCACATTTCAATGCATTTGGTCCAAAGTGACCTATAATGTTTTGCATTATCACATGTATTACTTTTGAGATTTTGCAATTTTTCTCAACATATCATTTGAATTAGACACAATAAGATTTCCAATGCATTAATTCTCACCTCAAAATCATGAAAAATGAATGAGTTATGTTCTTGGGAAGTTGACCTAAAATTAGGGTTTCAGTGAAAATGACCTATAATGTCTTGGAATGGATGATGACCTTACAAGCTTCAAATAATTTTTTTATGAACATGAAAGTTGTTCATATTGTTCTTAAGAACATTGTTTCTCTTGGGATCATCTCCATTTGACCAACACATAAAAAGTTAAGTCTCAATGTATTTCAAAATAGTCAGATGAATTGACTGATCAACTTCTCAAGTCCACACCTCATATCTTGATGAATGGATGATTGAGGGCACTCAAATAAGTTCAAATATGCATGAAATGATGAATTAAAGAACTTCCCTTGATTGTATTTGACCATGGGTTGAGGTTGCTTCAAGAGCAAGGCACAGTTGATGAACAGATGAATTAGGGTTTCCTTGGGAAACAAGCCTCAAACCCCTTGACTTGATTTGATCAAAATGATGAATTGAGATAATTGGGAGGCATATTTGATGGATGAGAGCTTTGGGAATCATTACCATGCTTGCTTCCATCTCCTCTTGACCATATCAATGCACATAGGATCTTCTAGAAGCTTTTAGACCTTGTGATTGCTCAAGCTACAAACAAGAAATGTTAGTGACATATTTTTGTGCTTTTGGTTAGTAAATAAAATGAGAAAAGCAATAATATACAATTCAAGCATGCTTGGTGATATCAAACCACTCACAAGAGATCCCACCCAAAGGCAAAGGGAACCAAGATGCTTATGATCCTTGAGGCTATGCATATGAAATGTTATGATGCCATGAGGGATCTTAGGGTCAAAATTGGGGTCTTACAGATGCCCCTATTTAAGGTCATTCTAGCCGGAGAAGTGAAGGTTAAAATCTTCGTCTCGACGAGGTAGAATGGGCTTAAATAATAACAAAGAGATGAATTTTGGTCCCTAAGAGCCCTCATGATGCAGATGTATGTATGCAAAAAGGTAATACTCTGTGGGGATATGTGTCCACAAAGAAGAAAAGAAATCCAGAGAAACTGACAATCCACATGAGTAATTCACTCCATGGGACAGAAACTCTGGGACTCTTATGGGGATAAGAAAAGAGATAAATTGCGTGAGCATGTCACGACTTGAGATTACTGACAGACACGAGAAGAATTCCATGAAAATAAATCAATGGAAGGACTCGAGTTGACTCAAAGATGCATGTAATGGGGAATATGCCAATACAGCGGAACTATTCACAACGGATAACTCGGATGAAAATCCGGATTCAGATGGGGGGAAATCCACTAAAGGACTTCTCCAGGGAAGGTCCAAACAGAACTCCTCCGGGGAAACATCAGGGTGAGGTATTACCGGTTACTGGGTAATAAGCTCAATGAGACATGTGATCCGAACACCGGTATAAGGGTGAGAGAACAACATGCTCGGGGAGAATGAATATCTAAGACTAGTATAAAGGTGAGAGATATCAAACATCCGAAATCATCTGAGGAAAACATAAAAAGGTATATTTCAACTCAGGAAAGTCTGACTCCACAGGGGGACAAAAAGTCATAATAGGGAGCAGAGAGGAAGGAACACCAGGGATACCGGTTACTGGGCATATAATAGGTGACCAACCAAGTGTGAATTGGGGAATATTTCCAAGACACTCATCATCCAAAAGAAGGATGAAAAGCGGACTCGATTACAAGATGCGCATTCGATTCCATAAAAGGGATACAAATCTTACTCAACTAGGGAAGAGCAAAAGACTTCGACCAAAGAGTGCATGAGATATATTATCTATTACCGTCAAAACATAGATAACGCACTCGCATGGAAGATTATCCACAATCGCTTACTGGGTTAATAAAGGATAAATCGACCGAAAAGAAAGGACATCGGGATACCGAAAACCAGGTATAAAATGATGACCAATCACAAAGGGAGAAACAATCATTACCGACAAACGGAAAATGAAAGATGACTCGCTGGGGATATATTGACAAAGGCAATGACCCGGGAGATATATCGCCGGTTACCGGGAGATATACTCAAAAAGGGTGAAGGACTATCAATACCGAATATTGGATAAAGATAACTGTCAAGGAGGGGATTACATCTACCAGATACTGGGTAGAAAACCACGGAAGAGTAACCGTCATCGGTTAGGATGAACAAAATGTTAACTCTGCAAGGGGATAAGAAATAGGGTTTACAACTACCGGTATGAGGGTAGGAAACCACAGACTCCGCCGAGGAAAAGATGGATAACTACTGGTTACTGAGCAATCATTCATGTAAACCACGGGGAAACGCAAGGAAGGACGCAAAAAGCCAATCTAGGAACAAACTAGAGAGGCACGATGAAACAAGACTCATCCCTATGAGGATATAACTCAGTGGGGAATTCCATCCCAATATATGTGTTGGGAGGAAATAGAAACAACCATCATCCACGAGGACATAACTCGGTGGGGAATATGGAAGAAAGGATAAACACTTTCTGCTTATGGGGCTGACTCTTCATGGGGAGATCAGACACAAACATCTGCTTAGGGAATATATTACCGACTAGCAGGAGATAACGAACAAAGATATATTGCAAGGAATGCAACATGAATATCTGAATGTTAAAATTATGCATATATGTGTGGTTTATGTATGATGAATGCTGACAAACAGACATTTCTAACACAAACAGGTCTAACGAATGAACAAACATCCAGTACTACATCTCAAGAGAGAAATCCAGGACCAGTGGAAAACATCCAATCTGATGAGGGGCAAGAGATACCAGGAAATAAAGATCTTTGCAGGGGAATGAACATCAGCCATTCCAACTGGGGACAGGATCATCGCACAGATAAACTCCGCCATAAAAGCAACTTTACTAGGGAAATTATCAGAGGGGAATAATGGAACTATGTGGGGGACAACCACTAAACAGGAGCTTCCAAGGTTACCACTAAATACTGCTCTACCAAAGAGAACCCATCCGCTGAGGAGGAAGAAACACTACTCTGCTGAAGGAAAGAGGGATGAATATCTTTGTCAAACACTCTTCTCGGAAGGAAAACCACAAAAGGCTCCGGAGGGAGAGGATACAAGCATGCCACGAATATAAACAAATGTCTTACCCTGTTGGGAATCATACCATCTTTTGGAGAGCACTGGAGACATCCCCAGTATCCTTTTTATCATTGTGAATGTTCACTTTGTTTAAAAACAAGTCATGAAAATTTATTTATTTAAAACAATGATATTTCTCAATTAAAACATGCAAAACATTTGTTGAATAGAAACAAATAAGAGTGCAAATAATTGGATAAAAGCTCAAATTTATTTGATGGAATGGTAGTCTGCAAATGGCAAGACTCCATAGATCTTTACAAATTTAAAATTGGTGATATATATTGGAAAAGGGCTACATTGAACATAATTACCATTTCTCCACCAACTCCGAATCCGATGTATTTGAAGCTTCAGTTGACGATGACTGAGCGAGAATCTCTGACAGATGACAGTTTGTAGAACAAAGTCTTGTCAGGATGCAGTTACTTGCCAAATCCCTAATTTTTTCCTAGATTGCCCCAGGGTGAGGTGCTCAATCTAGCGGGATATATATTCATTTTTTGTCTCTAACTTTTTTCCTAGATCGCCCTTTCGGGTTTTCAATCCACCGAGACGCTCATTTTTGCCTAAGCCGCCCTTTCGGGTTTTCAACTTAGCGCGCTATTCTGTTTTTATTTTTTTAGGCGAAGTATTTCTTGACTGCATCTGAATTCACAAGACGAGTGAAATCCTCCCCATCCATAGTTGTAAGTATCAAAGCACCGCCTGAAAAGGCTCTCTTAACAACATATGGACCTTCATAGTTTGGAGTCCACTTGCCCCTGGAATCGGGCGCGAAAGACAAGACTTTCTTGAGCACAAGGTCGCCTTCTCGGAACACACGAGGCTTGACCTTCTTATCAAAGGCTTTATTCATCCTTTGCTGATATAACTGACCATGACACATGGTAGTCAATCTTTTTTTCTTCTATTAAATTCAGTTGGTCATAACGACTCTGAACCCATTCAGCATCAGTCAACTTGGCTTCCATCAAGACTCTCATTGATGGGATCTCCACCTCTACTGGGAGTACAACCTCCATGCCGTAAACAAGAGAGAAAGGGGTTGCCCCTGTTGAAGTGCGGACAGATGTATGATATCCATGCAAGACAAATGGTATCATCTCATGCCAATCCTTATATGTGACAACCATCTTCTGGATAATCTTCTTGATATTCTTATTAGCAGCTTCAACAGCCCCATTCATCTTGGGTCTATAAGGAGAAGAATTATGATGTGCTATCTTGAACTCACTACACAACTCTTTCATCATCTTATTGTTCAAATTAGATCCATTATCAGTAATGATCTTATCCGGAACACCATAACGGCATATGAGTTGATTCTTGATAAACTTCATAACCACCTGCCTGGTCACATTTGCATATGATGCCGCTTCGACCCATTTGGAGAAGTAATCAAATGCTACGAGAATAAACCTGTGACCGTTGGACGCTTTCGGTTCTATCATGCCAATCATGTCAATTCCCCACATAGAGAAAGGCCATGGTGATGAAATCACATTCAGAAGTGTCAGGACAATATGAATCTTATCCGCATAAATCTGACACTTATGGCATTTCTTCACATATTTGCAGCAGTCATACTCCATTGTCAGCCAATAATAGCCTGCTCTCAACATCTTTCTAGCCATGGCATGTCCATTGGAATGAGTACCAAATGAACCCTCATGGACCTCAGTCATTAACAGGTTTGCTTTGTGTCTATCCACGCATCTGAGCAGAACCATGTCAAAATTTCTCTTATAAAGCACATCGCCATTGAGGTAGAAACTGCCAGACAATCTTCTCAAAGTCTTCCTATCTTTCACAGATGCCCCAGGCGGGTAAATCTGGCTCTGAAGAAAGCACTTGATATCATAATACCATGGCTTATCATCTTGCACCTCCTCTACTGCAAATACATGCGCTGGTATGTCCAAGCGCATCATAGTGATATTGGGAACTTCATTCCAAAGTCTAACCACAATCATCGAAGCAAGTGTAGCAAGTGCATCTGCCGTCTGATTCTCATCTCTAGGAATATGATGGAAGTCAACTTCCGTAAAGAATGTTGAAATCCTCCTTGCATAATCTCTATATGGGATGAGGCCAGGCTGATTCGTCTCCCATTCACCCTTAATCTGATTAACAACAAGGGCCGAATCACCATATACATCAAGATGCTTGATCCTAAGATCAATACATTCTTCCAATCCCATAATACAAGCCTCATACTCTGCCATATTATTCGTGCATTTGAAAGTTAGCCTTGCTGTAAAAGGAAAATGTGTGCCCTGAGGAGTAATAATTACTTCCCCAATACTATTTTCATATTGATTTACAGCGCCATCAAACATCATGCTCCATCGGGAACCAGGCTCTGGCCCTTCATCAAGCGTAGGCTCATCGCAATATTTCATTTTCAAATACATAATTTCCTCATTTGGGAAATCATATTGAACTGACTGATAATCCTCAATTGGTTGATGTGCCAAGTGGTCATCCAAGATACTACCCTTAATCGCCTTTTAAGCTCGATACTCAATATCATACTCAGATAACAACATCTGCCAACGGGCAATCCTCCCAGTTAAAGCAGGCTTCTCAAAGATATACTTGATTGGATCCATTTTGGATATCAACCAAGTTGTATGATTCAACATATACTGGCGTAAGCGTTTAGTAGCCCAAGCCAAAGCACAACATGTCTTCTCAAGCATCGAGTATCGAGACTCACAATCAGTGAACTTCTTACTCAGGTAATAGATATCATACTCTTTCTTCCCTGACTCATCCTGCTGACCAAGAACACAACCCATTGAGTCTTCAAGAACTGTCAGATACATAATTAACGGCCTTCCTTCCACAGGCGGAGACAGAATTGGAGGCTCAGACAAATACTCTTTAATACTGTCAAAGGCCTTTTGGCAATCCTCGGTCCAATCATGTGACTGATCTTTTCGGAGGAGCTTGAATATTGGCGCATATGTGGCAGTCATGTGGGATATGAATCTGGAAATATAATTCAAGCGGCCAAGAAAACCTCGGACTTGCTTCTCAGTTTTGGGCGCAGGCATATCTTGTATTGCTTTGACCTTTGTAGGATCAACCTCAATACCTCTTTCGCTAACAATAAAGCCCAATAATTTGCCGGAACGGACTCCAAATGTACACTTGTTAGGATTCAGACGAAGCTTATACTTCCTCAAACGCTGAAAAAGCTTCAACAAGTGCTCTACATGTTCAATTTCCGTTCTTGACTTTGCAATCATATCATCCACATATACCTTGATCTCCTTGTGCATCATATCATGAAACAAGGTAGTCATAGCTCGTTGATACGTGGCTCCGGCGTTCTTCAAACCGAAGGGCATCACTCGATAACAGAATGTTCCCCAAGGTGTGATGAATGTTGTCTTCTCCATATCCTCGGGTGTCATTTTAATCTAATTATATCCGGAAAATTCGTCCATGAATGAGAAGACATTGAATTTAGCTGTATTATCTACCAACATATCAATATGAGGTAGAGGGAAATCATCTTTCGGACTAGCTTTATTCAAGTCTCTATAGTCCAGACACATTCAGACTTTTCCATCTTTCTTAGGCACGGGCACAATATTGGCCACCCATTGAGGATATGTAGAAGTCACCAGAAACCCCGCATCAATTTGCTTCTGAACTTCCTCTTTAATCTTCACTCCCATATCAGGATGAGTTCTTCTGAGCTTCTGCTTCACAGGTACGCACTCAGGCTTCAAAGGCAGGAAATGTTGCACGATATCAGTATCTAGACTAGGCATGTCTTCATATGACCAGGCAAAGACATCGACATATTCTCGTAGCAACTCAATCAACCCCTTCTTAACGGACTCTTCCAGGAGTGCCCCAATCTTCACTTCTCTCACACAATCTTCAGACCCCAAGTTGACTGTTTCCAGATTCTCAAGATGCGGCTGAATGATCTTCTCTTCATGCTCAAGTAGATGGGTAATCTCGTCAGGAATCTCTTCAACATCATCCTCTTCTGCCTCAAATACAGGGAATTCAAAGTTGGGAGATGGTGTTGGATCATTATGTTCAATGGGTTTGATCAACCTGGATAATGATTTTGGATATAAAAGATTTTAGAATTCAAACAAGGCAAATCATTATGCAGATGAAAAGATTGATTTCATTCTTATTTTTAGGGTTTTATGTGATCACCAATTTCATGCAAAAGCGAAAAGGGAAAATAATTGGAAAAACAAACATTTAACATGAATTTATTGAATGAAAATATCATTGTATTTATGCATCAACAATGTCATCACTTCTCCCTTTGGCATGGGAGAAGGGTTTTTAAACACAATGAACATTACTTTGACTTATGCTTAACTGTTGGAACATCAACAGCGACCCAATTATTGCAGACCCCTCCAGGGATGATGAAGTTGCTAGAATCCTCTTCATCTTCTTCCAGAATAGCAGCAACCTCTTCATCTTGACCAGTGTGGATGAATCCACCACTCTTGAACATCCCTTGCTTGTTGAAGACACCAGAAGAATAGCCTATGCCAACCCGGGATTTGTTGTCTTCCAACTCAATCATTTTCCCCAATCCAGCAGTTGCACCATGCTCAATGGCCAACTTTGCATCTTTATAGGAAGCAAACGAAGAAGTTCCCTTCTTAATAGGCTCAACAATAGATAAAGCTTAGAACGATGTTCCAACTTCATCCTCAGCATCTATATAAGAGAAGGAAGACAAATGGCTAACCAGGAGAGCCTTTTCTCCCCCTACCACCACCAGCTTCTTATTTTTCACAAACTTCAGTTTCTGGTGTAGGGTGGATGTCACGGCGCCTGCCTCGTGAATCCATGGTCTGCCTAAGAGACAATTATACGATGGGTGAATGTCCATAACCTGGAAGGTAATATTGAAATCACTTGGTCCGATTTTGATTGGGAGATCAACCTCTCCAATCACAGTTTTGCGAGACCCATCGAAAGCTTTCACAACTACTTCACTCTGCCTCATGGAAGGCCCTTGATATAATAACTTTGCAAGAGTGGACTTCGACAACACATTCAATAATGATCCAGTGTCCACTAGTACATTGGACATGGCGTCATCTTTGCAGCTCATAGATATGTGTAATGCCAGGCTGTGGTCTCTTCCCTCCTCGGGGAGATCAGCATCACAAAAACTCAAATTGTTACAAGTGGTGATGTTTGCAACAATACTGTCGAATTGTTCAATTGTGACGTTGTGATCCACATACGCTACATCCAACACCTTCTACAGAGCTTCTCGGTGTGGTTTAAAATTCATCAGCAAGGATAGTACAGAGATTTTGGATGGCGTATGTAGAAGCTGATCTACAACGTTGTACTCACTTCTCTTGATGAACCTCAGCATCTCATCACAGTCTTCTTTCGCATTGCCACTCGGGCCAACAGAGACAGAAGTTTTCAACATAGAGGCAGGTTTAACAACAAGTTCCGGATTCGGTGCATTCACAGCATTCCCAACAGAGCGTTCAGCATAATCAGCAGTATCATTCCTTCGAACATCAGCTTGCGGCTTCGGCGGGGCCGAGAAAACACGACCGTTGCGGGTCAGGCCGCTGACGTCGGCAATATTAACAACAGATGAAGAGGGCAGGGGCACCTCTTTCCCATTCTCCAATGCTACAACATTGTAGCGATAGGGGAGTGCCTTCTCAGAAGAATATGGTACAGGGCCAACTGGCTTAATGGTCAAAGCAGGAGAAGCCTTTTGCTTTCTACCATCATACTTGATGATAACAGGCTCGGGGATCCGGAATACTGGAGAAATTACGTTAACTTCATCAGCATCTTCGTCAATATTTCTGTTTTGAAAGATCTCAATGACTCCTTCATCCAGCATTTCTTGAACATCTTTGCGCACTTGGCGACAACCTCTTTGGTTAACAGAACAAACTTGGCATCTATCGTGGTCATGCTCATAATGACTATAATCACACAACAATCTATGCATCTTGACCAGAGATTGTCGAATATGACTGACATATTTGACTTTGTATTTACCAGGACAGCCCTGGACCATGTTGACAGATTTCCCATGCTCGGGCAATGGGTTCTTCTTCACATTAGGACCTACGTCCTCGAAACACAGAATGCCACATCTCACAAGGTCTTGAACCTTGGTCTTCAAAGGGTAGCAATTTTCCACGTCATGTCCGGGAGCACCAGAATGATAAACACAATGTAATTCGGGCTTATACCACCACTGGGGGTTGGTAGGTATAGCCGGTGGGTCTTGTGGTGTAATCAACTTCCTCTCTATTAAAGAGGGATATAACTCTGCATATGTCACTGGAGTAGGTTCGAAGGTGACCCTCTTCCTCTCATAGCTTGTGCTGGCTTGATTGCTGTTTCGAGGCTGGTAGGCCTGTTGTTGAGGACGGTGCTGTTTTTGTTGATATTGCGGATGTTGTTGTTGCTGATTATTGTTGTGATGCTGATACTATTGATTATCTCTGAAAACAGGTGCTATATGAGCCACCTGGTGCTGATTACCAGGAGGACGTGCAGTCTTCCTCCTCACTGAGGGTCTTCTTGGTTTCACATGGGAGGTCACAACATATGCCTCACCATCTTTCTTCTTCCCAAACGTCCCATACCGTTTGGCAGAAGAGCCTTCTTCTCTGGTCAAGCGCCCTTCCCTGACTCCTTCTTCCAAACGCATCCCCATGTTCACCATCTCGGTGAAGTCAGAAGGAGCGCTGACAATCATCCGCTCGTAATAAAAAGAACTCAAGGTCTTCAAAAAGATCTTGGTCATCTCTTTCTCTTCTAGCGGGGGCACGATCTGTGATTCTACCTCTCGCCACCTCTGGGCGTATTCTTTGAACGTTTCTTTATCCTTCTGGGACATGGCCCTCAATTGATCCCTATCGGGAGCCATATCCATGTTATACTTGTATTTCTTGACGAAGGCCTCGCCAAGGTCGTTGAAGGATTGGATGTTCGCATTGTCCAAGCCCATATACCAACGTAGGGCAGCACCGGACAAACTGTCCTGAAAGTAGTGGATAAGCAGTTAGTCGTTGTCGGTCTGAGTCGACATTTTCCTGGCATACATGATCAGGTGGCTGAGAGGGCAATTATTTCCCTTCTACTTTTCAAAGTCAGGGACCTTGAATTTTACATGGATCTTCACATTAGGGACCAAGCAGAGTTCGGCAGCAGACTTTCCGAAAATATCCTTTCCTCTGAGAGTTTTGAATTCCTCGCGAAGCTCAAGAAATTGATAATTCACAGCGTCCATCTTTTCATAGACATCTGGGCCCTCAGACGGCTCAGAATGATAGATGGTATCGTCTACTCTGGGCATAGTATGCACGACAGGAGGAGGAACAGCAAGGACCGGACTAGATGCCGGCAGAGAAGCAAAAGTGGGTGCAGGACCCTCAAGCATGAAATTAGGAGGCATCCCCCACGGAAACCCGGCTGGCATGGCCGTTGGAGCAAAGTGTACGCTGGCCGCAGGCACAGTTGAAGAGACAATCTCAGAAATGACTGTCCTCTTGGGAGGAGTTGAAGGTGTCGGAGAAGACTGGCTCTAGGCATCCATGAATGACTCCATCAGGGCAGTCAATCTAGCTACTTCCTCCTTAAGCTCGCGGTTCTCTTGTTCCAAATGATCCATCAGTCTTGCAATGTTGGCTCGGGTGTAGTACCGGTGAATCAGCTTGTCTTCAAAATAAATGAAGAACACAAAGTTAGACCATAGAACAAGATGCCTGGAGCAAAACCTGTTGATGCACATGATGCATGTAATGCATATGATTTAATTTTTATATCAGAGGAACTTTAGGGTCCTATTTGCAAATATTGGAAATATTAAACATTTATCACATATGGAAATATCATATCAATAATATCTGGAAAATATTTTTACACCAAAGAAGTACAATCTTGGTAACCAAATACAAGAGGAAAGGAAAATGAACATCCTATGGAACCCTAGAAGCAGTCATCTAAAGCTCTGGATACAGGAAGATAAGATGCGCGAAGCCTCTTCACCTCCCTCTCATAGGCTGCCTCCATGTCTGCCTTCTCTTTGGTAAGTCGATCGTACTTCCTTTTCCAAAGCTTGGAAGGCTGAGGAAGTAGAGAAGTCCATGCATCATCAGGATCATCAATAACCTGGTGTTCAAGGAACTCTATCAAAGCATCTTTCTCCTTGATCTGCTGAAGCAACTCCTCTCGCTCGCGGATCCAAGCACGTGAACGATCTTCGTCTCTCAACTCCTCTACTCCTTGGTCAGGGAGGGTTGAAGGCCTAGCCACTACCAAAGGTATAGGTCTTGGATACTCGTAAGGCATGAGGTACTCAGAAGCTCTCCTCCTAACCCAAGAAGTATAAGGCTCCAAAGCGATACAATTCTTCGGACCTAGTTCCTTCCTTTCCTATGGATCTTGCGCCAAGCGCAGACTATCCTGCCTTTCAAGCCTTGGGGATCTTTACCCTCCTGAAAGAACACACCCTCTAACAGAATGTTATTGGGTTTATCTTTTAGGGGGAACCCAAGCTGACGACGCACCAAAATAGGGTTGTAGTTAATCCCACCACATGTACCAAGAAGAGGCACATTGGAGAATTCACCACAAGAGTCAATGATTTGCACACCATCATATACACGGTTGTACCAAAAGATATTATCATTAGTGAGAGACATAAGTCTCGTGGACCACCGTAGACATCCTTTGTTTTCCTTGAAGGCGACCGTCTGTGGCAAGTGCGAAATAAATCACTTGTACAACAGAGGCAAACAACATACAATGGTACCACCACCTTTTGCATTCCTCATATGCAAAGAAAAGTAAGTGTCACCCAACAGAGTCGGAACGGGATTAAGATTAGAGAAAATCCTAATAGCGTTCACATCCACAAACTTGTCGATGTCGGGGAATAACACTATCCCATAGATGAGAAGTACAAATATGGCCTCAAAGGCGTCCTCACTCATGGCCTTCCCATACATAGTAGCTTGAGCAATGAGGAACTTAGAAGGGAGACCTTGAATTCCACCTTTGGTAGTCATATGAGCACCAACCAGATATTCATCTATATGCAACATATCAGCTATCTCTTGAGAAGTATGAACACTCTCTAAGCCACTGAACGGCAACTGGTCTAGAATAGGTATACCCACAAGGTAGGCATACTCCTCGAGCATGGGCAAAAGCTGAAAATCTGGAAATGTGAAGCAACGGTACAAGGGATCATAGAACTGCACCAATACACTCATCAATCCTTTGTCCACTTGAGTAGTCAGAATAGATAGTAGCTTCCCAAAACGAGCCTTGAAACCCAAGGGATCTAATACATAGGATGTCAAATTCCTTAGCTCTTTCAAATCGGGTTGTCTGAAACTGTACTTCTTTGTATTCTTTCTTTGTCTTTCCATGTCTGAAAATTTGCAAATAGACCTCTTAAGTTCCTTGAGAATTTTCTCATTATTGATGATATGGATGCAAATGGGTGCATGAATGCATGAATGCAACAATCACACTCAAGGATCAAGCAAATCACACCAAACAAAGGTCATGGGATGGATCATGTCATCCTTAATATCAATCATCCATTTTGGTGGATTATGGTTTATACCTTATCAACACCCAAGTTCCATTGATATTAAGGACACATGAACGGATCAACCATGAATCAAGGGTTTGTTGCAAGTCACGAGCATGGAGTCTCGGTTAAGAACCACCCAAAGGGAGTGTACTAGGGTTTAAACCTGCCAAACATGTTCTACAAGAGGTTCCCATAGTCATCATCCCATCTTTCGGATATTATTGGATAAACGACTACTCGTATTCCAAAAATATTCTCAAGAGAGATTCTTATGAGTGTAGTATCGTGTAACAATCATATCAAATCTTACACTTGAACGACTTTTGCACTACGTCCTAAGAATAGGCAAAGAAGGGCTTGGTAAACTAAGGTCCTTGGCTTCTAAGGTCTATATTGGGAAGAGTAATGTCTAACCACAACTACTTGTGTGACATTATTGATCCCAACATGACCTCCACCAAGTGAATGGGCTTGCAAGTCAACTTGCTAAGGAATAACTCCACACAAGTCAACAAGACTATGTCATTCTCCTATCCTAAGTGCACTCGAGTTCGGGTATAGAACTCATCTCACAAAGATCACTAAGCATACAAGGAATTAATATTCAAGCAATTCAATCATTATATACGAAATACAGTAATCCCAAATTGCACAAAAATATGTCACAAACCAATATTCACAACAATACAACAAACATGAAAAGTAGGCAAAACCCACTAGGCAAATAGATCCCCAGCAGAGTCGCAGCTTTTCTGTAGCGGGGTATGTTGGTGTAAGCCCTAGAGGCCAATATTTTTGGTACTTGTATCGAATTATTTATAATAAAAGACATTTTCTTTATTATGGTTGATTAATAAAGTCCCTAGAATAGATAGTCCGTTTAATGTATTAAGTGTGACTTAATCATGAGAACACATTAAACATAAGGGCACTGTTCTTAAAGTATCCGTAGTCGAGCTTTAATGTGAAGTAGGATAACATTAAAACATTAAGACTATTATGTTTGTAGACTGATGATCACATCTCATGGATCATGGATAAAGAGTTATCAAGTCTTAAACATAGGTATGAATATTAGGAGTAATATTTATACCGGATTGATCCGCTATGAGAATACTATATAGAAAGTTATGCAAAAGTGTCATAAGTTATTCTCATGGTGATAATAGTGTATACCACTCTTCGACCTGAAACCACTATGGATCCTAGATGTAGAGTCGAGTGCTTTATTGCTGATCCAACGTTGTCCGTAACTGGATAACCATAAAGACAGTTGATGGGTACTCCACGAAGCATGCTGAGGGACATGAGTGTCCTAGATGGAATTTGCCAATCCTGCGTAACAGGATAAATGTCTATGGGCCCAATATTGAACTGGACAAGGGTGACACGGTCTATACCTTGTGTTCAATATAGACATAAGGGCAAAGGGGTAATTATACACATAATTATTATCACAGGAGGTTTTGTCAGATCACATGACATTTTCGTGACTTGGGTAGCAGTGATGTGTTGCTAGATACCGCTCACTGTTTATTATGTTAAATGCGTGATTTAATATAATTGCCAACGTCGCGAAAACCTATAGGGTCACACACAAAGGACGGATTGATGAGAGATAGAATAATTAAGGAACATCGTAAGGTACGGTGTACTTAAGTAGAATACAAAATATGGTAAGGTACCAAGTACTTAAGTGATTTTGGCATATTATGAGATATAGGCCAAAATGCACTTAAGTGGGCTTTTTGGCTTGAAGTCCACACAAGTGGTTCTATAAATAGAGCTCTTGTGCAGAAGCTTTGTATGGGAAAACAACACAACTGAAGAGTTGGAATTTCGTATCTCTCTCTCACTCAAAGCCTTCATTCACAAACAGCTAGCACTGCGATTGAAGGAATCCGTTCGTGTGGACTGAGTAGAGACGTTGTCATCGTTCAACGTTCGTGATCGCCCCGTGGATCTGTACCAAAGGTTTTGATCATTATCAGAGATCTGCACCAAAGGTTTGAATCGCCACAAGAGGTAACGATTCTATCACTGATCATGCCCATTCGTAAGGATCACTAAATGGAGAAAATTTTAAATTCCGCTGCGCCTTGGATGGCTATTCTCCAACAGTGGTATCAGAGCCACTTACGAAACCATGAATCTGATATCTGTTTTTGTTATGTAATAATATGATTAAAACAGAATGAATCAAAGGTTAAATTGAGATCGATCAAGTTACATATATGTGATATATGTAACCCTGATGCAAAATACATTATATACGATATAATGTTCTTGTTTCGTTCATTCAAAACCTCGATGATTGTTTTCCTTTGAGCGATCAATGGTCGTTTGCTTCTTGATCCGACATTAGTATGGTGAAGCAATGACGTGTTGATCAATCATACTGAATTAACAATCGAGACGTGTTTGACGATCTGAAATTGGTGCATTAGGGTTAGTGACGGCACAAGGGTTGTGTTGTCAGAGAGTTATGCGATTGGGGTTTGAACGCACAAGAGTTGTGCTTCCTAAACACTTTTTGGAACAGTGTTAACCGGTTAACGCGTATGGTTAACCGGTTAACGGAATGCGAAATAATTTTTTGAGATTTTCAAACAGTGTTAACCGGTTAACGCATTTGGTTAACCGGTTAACGCAAGGCGGAAAACAGTTTTCCAAGACATTTTCAAACAGTGTTAACCGGTTAACGCATTTGGTTAACCGGTTAACGCAAGACATTTTTCAGATTTCAAAACAGTGTTAACCGGTTAACGCATATGGTTAACCGGTTAACGCAAGGAAATTTTCGCCCATTCGGCTAACTCAGTGCTTTAAAAATGTCAAGTGTTGATACGAAAAGCGACATCGATTTTAAATGAATTGTTCATTAAAATATGATGATCGGTCGTCGAAATTTAATTTGATTTTAATTAATTAAAGGAATTAATAATAATAATAAAGTGTTTATTATTGCCTTGTGGTGATTGGTTATGGCCTTAGTTTTCCTTTGTTTTGTTTTGGGATTTTAAAATACGACCTGCGCGTCGTGCCTCTCTCTTGATCTCCCAAATGTAACTTCTTTTCTCATCTCACTCCCTCGTATGTAAAACGATTTTCTTTCATGTAATGTAATGATATGAAGAAAGCAAAGGAGTTAGTGCCAAAGGAGGACAACCTTGAAGATCTTGCTTGGAGAAGCTTAGATCGTTGTAGGTTAGCTTAGGTTCTCTCATTGGCTTGGGAGAACAATTGCGCTAGGGGCCATAACTGTTTCATTTTGTTTGTATGTATGTTGATGCATGTGAATGTATGTTGATGCATGTGAGAGACGGTTTATATGATAAACAAGCCGGTGAGATCAGAAAATTGCAATTCCCTTAAAACTAAATATTAAGTTTTAAGCTTTCCAAGTTTTAACACTCATCAAGACTAGTATCGAATAATGTAGGTTTCGCCTACGCGAGGTGCATGTTCTATATTAGTAAGGTGCGATGGGATAATTGTAATATCCAACTGTTAAAACAATGGGTCAAACTTAACTAAACAAATTATAATAAGATTATATATATGTTTAGAAGCAAGAGTTGGGAACGATCCATATGATGGATTGGAATAAGGAGTTATTCACCCAACTGAAATTTTCGAGAGTTGTATGAGATACAATTGGAAGGAGTTCCTACCTAAATAACCTAGTTTTGTGTAATCCGCCTACGCGGACTTAGAACGAAGTGAAATATGGATCTCGACCCACTAGAAAATCTTCCAACGGGATTTTCCGAATCAAATGATGAGGGTCATTTGTTTTGAATAAAATAGTGGGAGCATGTTTAATTAAAGGCCTAATTAAATATGTCAATGATACTTATATTTTCATTAATCCTTGTGTAGATTACCATGACAACAAACACCTCTAACAACATATTGCGATCAAACCCTGAGAAAGAAAAATTGTCTGGGACAAATTTTCTAGATTGGTACCGAGACATGAGGACTGTCCTCAAACATGATAAAGGGAAAGGCAAGGAAGTTGCCAAACCCAAACCCACTAGTGCTGCCTTGAAGCCTAGTGGAAGCATAGAAAAGGAAGGCACCTGCTTCCATTGCGGTAAGACCGCACACTGGAAGAGGAACTGCCCAAAGTACCTGGAAGATAGGAAGAAAGGAGTAGAGACTCCAACTTCAAGTATTTTTGTTATTGAAATTAATTTATCTACTTCTGCATCATGGGTATTAGATACTGGATGCGGTTCTCACATTTGTACAAATGTGCATGGACTGAAAAGGAGTAGAGATTTGGCAAAAGGTGAAGTCGACCTACGAGTTGGCAATGGAGCAAAGGTTGCTGCCTTAGCCGTAGGAACTTATGAATTGACTTTACCTAGTGGTTTAATAATTCAGTTAGAGAACTGTTATTATGTACCAGCAATTAGCAGGAATATTATTTCCGTTTCTTGTTTGGACAAGTTCGGTTTTTCATTCATAATAAAGAACAATTGTTGTTCAATTTATTTGAATGATATATTCTATGCTACTGCTCAAATAAACAATGGATTATATGTCCTTGATCTTGAAGTGCCAATTTATAACATTAATACTAAAAGGATGAAACCTAATGAGTTAAATCCAACTTACCTTTGGCATTGTCGATTAGGCCACATAAATGAGAAACACATTTCCAAACTCCATAAAGATGGATTGTTGGACTCTTTTGATTATGAATCATATGAGACATGCAGATCTTGTTTAATTGGAAAGATGACAAAATCTCCATTCACAGGAAAAGGTGAAAGAGCTAATGATCTTTTGGCCCTCATACATACTGATGTATGTGGACCACTGAACATACCAGCCAGAGGAGGTTTTCAGTACTTAATCACATTCACTGATGATTTCAGTAGATATGGTTATGTGTATTTAATGAAACACAAATCAGAGTCCTTTGAAAAGTTCAAGGAATTCAAGAATGAAGTACAAAACCAACTGGGTAAGAATATTAAAACTCTTCGATCAGATCGAGGTGGTGAGTATTTAAGCCTAGAGTTTGATGATCATCTGAAAGAGTGTGGGATCCTATCCCAACTCACTCCTCTTGGAACACCCCAATGGAATGGTGTATCTGAGAGAAGAAATCGAACCCTGTTGGACATGGTCCGATCCATGATGAGTCAAGCCGATCTTCCAAACTCCTTTTGGGGACATGCGCTGTTGACCGCAGCTTACACACTTAACCGTGTTCCATCCAAAAAGGTTGATAAGACACCATATGAGATATGGAGTGGTGAGAAACCACATATGTCTTACATGAAGATTTGGGGTTGCGAAGTTTATGTGAAACGACAAATTTCAACTAAGCTTGAGCCCAAATCTGACAAATGCTTATTTGTGGGATATCCTAAAGAAACAATAGGATATTACTTCTACAATCCTTCTGAGGGCAAAGTGTTTGTCGTTCGAACTGGAGTTTTCCTAGAAAAGGATTTTATTTCCAAAGGAACCAGTGGGAGGAAAGTAGAGCTTGAAGAAATTCAAGAATCACAAAGCATCGATACACCTATGGAGGAATTAGAGCAGGAAACACAAATGGTTGTGGAAGAGCAACCTGCTCAAGTAGAACAAGACCAGCGTAGGTCAGGCAGGATACGTCACCTACCTGAGAGATGAGCCTGTGACCTACCAAGAGGCCATAACTGGTCCCGAGTCTGAGAAGTGGCTAGAGGCCATGAAATCTGAAATAGATTCCATGTACACGAACCAAGTTTGGAACTTGGTAGAGCCTCCTGTAGGAGTTAATCCTATAGGATGCAAGTGGGTCTTCAAAAAGAAGACTGACATGGATTGTAAGGTACATACCTATAAGGCAAGACTGGTTGCAAAAGGATATAAACAAATTCATGGTGTTGACTATGATGAAACCTTTTCACCAGTTGCAATGCTTAAATCTGTTCGGATTTTACTTGCTATCGCTGCATATCATGATTATGAAATATGGCAGATGGATGTCAAAACTGCTTTCCTTAATGGGAATCTTCTTGAGGATGTGTACATGACACAGCCTGAAGGATTTGGCATACCAGAAGAAGCCCATAAGATATGTAAGCTACAAAGATCAATCTATGGATTGAAGCAAGCTTCCAGAAGCTGGAATCTTCGTTTTGATGAAACGGTAAAACAATATGGATTCATCAAGAACGAAGATGAGCCTTGTGTCTACAAGAAGGTTAGTGGGAGCATGATCGTGTTCCTGGTGTTATATGTAGATGACATATTACTCATTGGAAACGATGTCCCTACCCTGCAACAAGTAAATACTTGGTTGGGGAAATGCTTTTCTATAAAGGACCTAGGTGAAGCAGCCTATATATTAGGAATCAGAATCTATAGAGATAGATCACAAAAACTGCTTGGCCTAAGTCAGAGTACATACATAGACAAAGTGCTGAGACGCTTTAATATGCATGATTCCAAGAAAGGATTCATATCTATGCAACATGGCCTGTGTCTATCAAAAAACAATCCCCTTCAACTAAAGAAGAAAGGGAACGCATGAATAAGATTCCATATGCATCTGCAATAGGATCTATCATGTATGCCATGTTATGTACTCGACCAGATGTCTCGTATGCTTTAAGTGCAACGAGTAGGTACCAATCTGATCCTGGTGATGCCCATTGGGTAGCTGTTAAGAATATCCTTAAGTACTTGAGAAGGAATAAGGAATCATTCTTGATATATGGAGGTCAGGAAGAGTTGGCTGTAATTGGTTACACTAATGCTAGCTTCCAGACAGATAAGGATGACTTTAGATCGCAATCTGGTTATGTGTTTTGCTTGAACGGTGGCGCTGTGAGCTGGAAAAGTTCGAAGCAAGATACAGTTGCTGACTCTACAACTGAGGCCGAGTATATTGCTGCCTCAAGTGCAGCAAAGGAAGCTGTTTGGATCAGGAAGTTTATTAGTGAACTTGGCATAGTCCTTAGCGTTGTGGATCCCATTGGTCTCTACTGTGATAACAATGGTGCTATCGCACAAGCTAAGGAGCCTAGATCTCACCAACGATCCAAACACATACTTAGGCGTTATCATCTCATTCGAGAGATAATAGATAGAGGAGATGTGAAAATATGTAAAGTACCTACACTAGACAATATAGCTGACCCACTAACAAAGCCTCTTGCGCAGCAGAAGCATGATGGCCATACTAGATCAATGGGCATACGGGGTATGTCTGATTGGCTCTAGTGCTAGTGGGAGATTGTTGGTGTAAGCCCTAGAGGCCAATATTTTTGGTACTTGTATCGAATTATTTATAATAAAAGGCATTTTCTTTATTATGGTTGATTAATAAAGTCCCTAGAATAGATAGTCCGTTTAATGTATTAAGTGTGACTTAATCATGAGAACACATTAAACATAAGGGCACTGTTCTTAAAGTATCCGTAGTCGAGCTTTAATGTGAAGTAGGATAACATTAAAACATTAAGACTATTATGTTTGTAGACTGATGATCACATCTCATGGATCATGGATAAAGAGTTATCAAGTCTTAAACATAGGTATGAATATTAGGAGTAATATTTATACCGGATTGACCCGCTATGAGAATACTATATAGAAAGTTATGCAAAAGTGTCATAAGTTATTCTCATGGTGATAATAGTGTATACCACTCTTCGACCTGAAACCACTATGGATCCTAGATGTAGAGTCGAGTGATTTATTGCTGATCCAACGTTGTCCGTAACTGGATAACCATAAAGACAGTTGATGGGTACTCCACGAAGCATGCTGAGGGACATGAGTGTCCTAGATGGAATTTGCCAATCCTGCGTAACAGGATAAATGTCTATGGGCCCAATATTGAACTGGACAAGGGTGACACGGTCTATACCTTGTGTTCAATATAGACATAAGGGCAAAGGGGTAATTATACACATAATTATTATTACAGGAGGTTTTGTCAGATCACATGACATTTTCGTGACTTGGGTAGCAGTGATGTGTTGCTAGATACCGCTCACTGTTTATTATGTTAAATGCGTGATTTAATATAATTGCCAACGTCGCGAAAACCTATAGGGTCACACACAAAGGACGGATTGATGAGAGATAGAATAATTAAGGAACATCGTAAGGTACGGTGTACTTAAGTAGAATACGAAATATGGTAAGGTACCAAGTACTTAAGTGATTTTGGCATATTATGAGATATAGGCCAACATGCACTTAAGTGGGCTTTTTGGCTTGAAGCCCACACAAGTGGTTCTATAAATAGAGCTCTTGTGCAGAAGCTTTGTATGGGAAAACAACACAAGTGAAGAGTTGGAATTTCGTATCTCTCTCTCACTCAAAGCCTTCATTCACAAACAGCTAGCACTGCGATTGAAGGAATCCGTTCGTGTGGACTGAGTAGAGACGTTGTCATCGTTCAACGTTCGTGATCGCCCCGTGGATATGTACCAAAGGTTTTGATCATTATCAGAGATCTGCACCAAAGGTTTGAATCGCCACAAGAGGTAACGATTCTATCACTGATCATGCCCATTCGTAAGGATCACTAAATGGAGAAAATTTTAAATTCCGCTGCGCCTTGGATGGCTATTCTCCAACAGGGTATTCGTTACCATTAGAGATATTGACTAAATCTAAGGTAAACCATACAAGTCGATTCACCACCACACTTCTATTTATCCAAAGGAATGGTTAGAAAGCGAACAAAAACCTAAACGTTATATCGAATCAAAAACTAGTAAAAATGTCAAAGATCGGGGTAAGGGGGTTGGTTATGCAATGGGAAGGTTTTAAGCACCCAAAACATCCTAGGTACTCCTAGGTGTAGCACCTCAAATTTGCACCTATCATTATACATACCATTTCATATTAAGTCATAGCATATCATTGGTACATTGCATAGCATTTGCATAGTCCACAGTTGCCTCAAGAGCAAGCAAGCCAGAATTAGGTCAAACTGATCAGGAGATCAGTCCACCAATCAAGCAAAGCTGTTTCTCAAGGAGTAAAAGGTCCTGGGGTTTGCCCATCAAGTTCACATGCCTTGGGGGTCTCTTTGAAGTGTTCAAGTCAAGGGTGAAAGGCTCAGAGGTCAGCAGTCAATGCACAACCAGGTCAAAACCCTAAGCATTCAACAATCAGTCAAAGCAGTGGATGGTGGCCATTCTTGTGGAATTTGGGCACCATGGTCAATAATCAAGAGTTCATATGTCTTGGGACATCATTTGAAGTCAAGGTCTCAAGGAATTAGGGTTTGGAATTCATCAGAAGTGCACAGTCAGTCCAAAACCCTAGAAAAGTCAAAGTTGGTCAACTGTGGTTGATTCTTTGGTTCTGATGGATGGAAATGGTTTGAAGGAGCTTATTCATGTCCTAATAGGTCTTACATGTCATGGCAATCAACATCATGGAAGAATTTGAAGCCAATCAGAAAATTTCCCAAAATAGAAACTGGACCTGTAATTTCAACTGCCAAAAATAGAAACTTCTTGATCCTCAACTTACATCATGATACAAGCTTCAAATGAATTTTTGCCCAACCTGAAAGTTGAAGATCTTGTTCTCCCATTTTCAAAAAGTCCAAGAACTCTCAAATCCCATGTGTGGTTGTCAAGATATGATCAAATCATTTTCATCAATTTTTGAACTTCAAAGGGCCATATCTCCCAAACCATAAGGCCAAATTTCGTGGGGTTTTTTCCTACAAACCACATTTTTCATCCTCTTTCCAAAAATATAAATTTCATGACCTAAAACCTTGCCAATCAAAATGGCATTTTTGGACCTTTTTCATTTAAATTCAAAGTTTGACCAAACTTTGACTTTTTGATTCTTTGACTTTTTCTTGATTTGGCCAATTGGGAAATGTTCCATATATCATTTGTGATTTGCTCCAAGCCTAAAATCATAGCCATACCACCATTACACCATCATTGTGACCAAAATGCAAAAACTTGAAAAAAAAAATGGCAATTGGCTTTAAGAGAGTACAACAAGGACAGCAAACCTTCAGCAACATAAAACAGCACAAGCAAAAGCCACTAGCAGCCTTTAAAGCCCAAAATCGTGCAGCCACTACACCCCCATTTCCATATGCTCAAGTTTAGCAACTTTGCAAATGAGAGCATTAACATTAAACTAGCTTACAACATGGATTAAGGAGGATAAACAGACCCTTATAAGCTTTCTTCTGTCACATTTCTACCCTAGTTCTTGACAGCCACCACACAGAAAATACATATCCTCTCCTTCTTGCAATTTTGCAGATTGAGATTTTCAGAGCAAAACAATAAAAACCCTCGAGCCCTTCTCCATCATTCCTTCATCTGGACCATCTTTGGAGCCCCTTTGAACCACCAAACCTCAACTGTAGCATGGCCTGTTGCTCTGTTTCCTTCAAGAACCACTAATGGCATTTCGAGCTGTGAAGAGTTCCAGGTATTCTTAAGGTGAAAAAGCTCCATCATCCATCATTTAGTAGCTGTGTGGTCATCTGTTTTGCTCTGAATCACTCAACACAACCCTGTTTCACATTGTCTTCAAAAACAAGTAAGCAATTCGACCTCCTTCTTTTACCATGCCATGATATGCTTTAGATAGATTACATGATGCTGATTCTAATGAATGTTCATTTGCTTGAAATGATTTGGTTATGCTGAGAGAAACATGGTTTTCTTTTTTCATGCTTGAAGTTATGTTCCTTCGATTTGCTCATTTGTGGTGGATTCAATGAAGACCATTGCTATTTTCTTGTTGCCTGGTGTGTGTTGAAGCTATTAGTGTGTTTAGTTTGCATTTCTGAGCATTTTGATTTTTCATGCTTACATGAAGATGATGATCATGCTGTTATCTTGAAACCCTAATTCTGTCCAGATTTTTCTCATGGCTAATGCTTGTTTGGTTGATGATTGATATTGCTTGATGGTCATTATGCCATGCCCTTGTGTGTTTTTGCTCGAAAACTTATTGGATGATTGTTGAACCATGGAGTTGAATTGATGAATGCTACCGAAATTGATGCTGGCTTTTTACAGAAATCTTGTTCTTATGAGGATTGGCTATTGTTGTTACTCATGTTGCATGAAGTATTTCATATACCCTGCTGTTGTGATTGCTTGCTCAAATTTTGTGTTATAATGATGATGACATGATGATTGATGAACCATGAAATTGATGCTGCTAATGCCCTGCTGTTATGCTTGAATCATGGATTTGTCCAGAAAAATTCCTCATGCTTATGTTGTCTTGTTGTTAGCTAGGATTGCATGATGATAAATGCTCATGGCCATATTTTATTGTTGGATGATGTTGTTCATGATTTGGTGATTGCTGTTTGAATAATGATGGTGCATGCTGCTGTAGTTGAAACCCTGGTCCTTTCCATAAATCATGACTTTATGTATGCACAAGTTTGGCTGATGTTATTGCTTGTGATTATGTGATTGATTTCATGGCTATGCTATTACATTGTGTTTGGTCTGCTATTGAATTTGACATACCATTGCTGCATATACCCTGCTGTTGTGTTTAAACTTTAAACTCATGCCTAGAAGTCTCTCATGTTTGTCTTGGTTTTGTTGTGTATAATATATTTGCATTGAAGAGCATTACTACTGTCATGTTGTTTGCTTGAGGTTGCATGAAGGTTACTACACCAATGCCCTGTTTCTGCCTGATGTTTTTTGAATTTCATGATTAATGTTGAATGTTGGAGATATCATGAATGCCCTGCTGCTGTTATGATGAATTTGCCCAAATTTTGCATGAATGTGTGTTGGTTTGTTGCTAGCTAGGTATGCATGAACATGTTTGTATCACTCCCCTGCTGTTTACCATGTTTAAATTTCGATATGATGATGGACATTGGTTGATGAATGTTGTTGCTGGTTGAGTTTGTGTGCTGCTGTTGTTGCCAATGCCTTTGCCATGTTGGAAACCCCAAGGGTTTATGTGAAAACCAGAAAATTTGAGATGATTGGCAAGATCACTGTTTCATTGGCTGAGGACCAATGAAAACATTTCGTTTTGCCTTGCCAAAACGCACAGCTTTGATTAGTGAGCTCAGAATTACACATTTGCCACGGTTGACCTTGGTTTGACCACTAGTTCATGCTATTTTGTTCATATTGCATCCATAATTTCATCCAACTTCCACAATTTATTTCTCTTTCACATTTCATCCAAAAATCTTGAAATTTTTTCCTCATGTTCATGAATGTGTCCTCTATTTTATTGTGAATTTTAATTAATTTTTCAGTGGCTGGATTTTAAATGATAATTGTTTTCCCAACATGTATGCCAAAATGACACCCTTTGCCATTTCAATTGTGAAATACCCATGTTGCATCCAATGAGCTTGAAATTTTTTGTGGTGAAACTAGACACATTGACCTTCATTTCCATATAAAGTTTGTGCATTTATCATTTGTGGATTGAGAGTTATGATTTTCTGAAGTTATGTGTTACATTTGGTGCTATACCATGATCATGTATTTTCCCAATTTTTGTTCACATACTTCCTTACATCCAATTGATCCCAAATTTTGCATGAATGATCCTTTACATGTCTAGTTTGTGTACGAATTTTCTTGGAATTAATCTTGCTGTTTTCCATTTGATTGAGAATTTTCTTCCATACTTGGTCATTTGTTGACTTTTTGTGCTATACATTGCCAAATCTTTTGTGAAATTCTCACATCACATTGTATGACCTTGAAATTTCATATGTGATAACTAGACATCTTGAGCTTTGCATTGGTGTTAATCTCATTCATTTCTCTTCTGTTTTCAAATTGATATGATTTTTTGAAGTTGACCCATGCTTGTTGACTTTCATCATGCTTACTTGAATTTGGTTTGACTTCATGATTTTTCTTGACTGCCTTCCTCTCATCCAAATGCCATGAAATTTTACATGTATACCATGATAGGTGTTAGGATTGAGTGTGATTTATTTCATGATTTTTTGAGATTGTTTGAGTTGACTTTTGAAAGAGGTCTTGCTGTTGACCTATTTGTGCTCTTTCTTGCCATGCTTTGCATCCTTTTGCATATGAAATGACATTGATGCATGATTTTATTATGAATCCAATTGAGAATGCTTCTTGAATGTTTAGAATTGGTTTGGGTTGACTTTTCCTTGCTGCCTTGACTTTTTCTTTCATCTTTGACCCTAGGCTAGTCCTAGTGGTCTTCTAAGCTTATGTTGAGTTCATCTGTTTCAGGTTAAGCACCAATGCCTTGAGGATCATTCAAATGTGTTTTAGTTTGATTGTTTAATGTGCTAACCTTTGTTTTGTAGGTGACTTATATGCTTGAGTCTTTGTGCCTTGCACAATTGGTCCCTCTGTGGTTGACTATTGGTTCATTTTCTTTTGATTTTGATTGTTGACTTGTTTACTAATGAGTTTGACTTTTTCAGGTACTTTAGTTGCTTAAGTTCTTTGAACTTGCTTGCTTTGCTTTTTTAGCATTTGCTTTGAGGTATAAACCTTTCTTCTTCATGTAGTCTGGAGACCCGGTCTGTTATTTGACCGGGCAAACTGTCTGAAGTCCTCCTTAAGAGGCAATGCCTGTGTGTGTTTAATTTTGTCCCAAGCAGGAAAAGTCCTCATTTGAGGCAATTGGTGGAAGGTAGGGATAAGCAATCTATCCCCCACTATTCAGTGTGTCCTCTCTTTGCTCCCATTACATGGTTGAAGCATTGAGATAAATACCCAAGATCTAATCGAGTCAATAATGTGGAGAGAGTTCCTACTTTCTGAACTCCCACACTTTCTTTGATGCTCTCTCTGATCTGAGATAGAAGCAATGAGGCACACCCCTCATCTCCTCTTCATCTGCTTCACCTTAGCCTCTCAATGGCAAGGTTAAGAGCGACCTTCACCTATTACAGTGGACTTTCAAAGTCAAACCCTCTTGTGTGAGCCCCCTTGTTTGGCTATAGAGTGTGCTGTTTGATTCTCATTGATTGTTTGATTGCTTCATATGCACTTGCTTGCCTGTATGTTATGCATTTATCATCATCAATTGCCATTAATGCATGAGTATCTCTTTTGTCTGTTTGACATCATTATTGTTGTTTACCCATTGAGGACAATTGTAAGTCCCACAGGTTGGCATTTGTTCCTATGATATGGAAGTGAGTATAAGACCATCACATTGGCCACTCATCTTATCTTTGCTTGATTTGTTTGTATGTGAGGATACAATTGTAAGTCCCACGAGTTGGCATTTGTTTTCCTAGGATCATACTGTGTATGTCAGAGTAAGTCCCACAAGTTGGCATCTGACATCTACTGTTTTATTTTATCTGTTTATGAGAGGATGCAATTGTAAGACCCACGAGTTGGCATTTGCTTTCCTATGATCATGTGTGGAGTTAACCTAAGTCCCACAAGCTGGCAGTTGATTTCCATTTTTTCTTCATTTGTTTTCTTTTTGAGGAGATTAGTGTAAGACCATTGAGTGGCCTCTGATATCCATGTCTGTTTTAGGAGATTGGTGTAAATCCAGCTATTGGTATCCGATATTCGCTTTTGTTTGTGAGATTGGAGTAAGACCATTGAGTGGCATCCAGTATCATTTGTTTGTTTATTTCATCATTACTTACTTTCCATTCCAAAGGACACCCTTGAATCATCCTCTATATGATCTCAAGAAGTGAACCTCCTGAGAAGCTTTACTTTCCATCCTCACTCATTCATCCTCATTGTGTCCTAGAACCTTTTCACACTTTGATCTTAAACTTGACTTAGACATTGTGCAAACATCTTCATGTTTTTCAAACTAAAAACCTGGACTCAAGTCCTTGACTTTTTTCAAACTTCATTTCATAATACTTCTCTGAATCAATCCTAATCATACTCTGACTCCATTTTCATAATCCTAATCAATTAATTTCACTCATTCCCTTGTTTTGGCCATGTCCATTAATCTTTTCATGCATTAGCCGTAGGTTTCAATTATCATTGTGGTTGATGTAAACCTCACCTTGTCTTTAGTGAGTCGACAGTAAGACTTCCGTACTGAAAACAGGGTTAACCCCTCTCATACGTCGAAGCTATCCTCGCATGGTGGATGTTGGTTTCGGTCGAGTGTTCTCCCATTGATAATGAAAAGCCTCAGTGCTATTGTTTAAAATTGAATCCAACTCACTTTTGGAAATCTTTTAGCCGAACTACGGCGTTTTGATCCTTACCTTTGATGGAAGGTACGTAGGCAGCGGGTTCATCCGCTCAAACCCAATAAAACTTGTACATTCTTTCCTCATCATCTCACTCATGTTTGCACAATGCATATGTCGTAACAAATAACAATTTAGCATAACAAATGTGAAAAGGGCTCCCTAGGAGTACCTAGGACGTAGTGGGTGCCTAACACCTTCTCATTGCGTAACTTACCCCTTACCCGGAATCTCTGATCTTTTATTAGTTTTCTACGTGTAAAACTTCTTAGGCTTTTGTTCGCTTTTTAGCCAGTCCTTTGGATAAATAAAAGTGCGGTGGCGACTCGAAAATTCATTGTATGCTTTGCTTATGGTTTAATCGATAAATCATATGGCGACGAATACACCGCTACAGAAAAGTGGCGACTCTGCTGGGGATATCTAGTTTCCTTGGCGGTAGTGCCTACTTTTCACCTTTGTTGTGCCATATTGTTATTTGTTATTCGACTTATTCTTGTATAATTTGGGATCACTGTATTGATTGTAATGCGTGAATTGCTTGATATACATTGCTGATTGCTTTGGTGATCTATGAGATGAGTTCTGTACCCGGACTCGAGTGCACTCTAGGATAGGAGAATGGCATAGTCTTGTTGACTGGTGTGGAGTATTCCTTAGCCAGTTGACTTGCGAGACCATTCACTTGGTGGAGGTCATGTTGAACTAATAATGTCACACAAGTTATTTGTGGTTAGGCATTATTCTTTCAATCATGCGCCGCAGAAGCCAAGGACCTTAGTTTACCAAACCCATCTTGGCCTATTTTTAGGACCGTAGTGCGGAGGTCGTTCAGATGTCAGTTCTGACACGATTGTCACGCGATACTACACTCATAAGAGTTTCTCTTGAGAATATTCTTGGAATACGAGTATTCGTTCCTCCGACAATATTCGAAAGATGGAACGATGATTATGGGAACCTCTGATAGAACATGTCTGGCAGGTTTAAACCCTAGTACACTCCCTTTGGGTGGTTCTTAACCGAAACTCCATGCTCGTGACTCTCAACAAACCCGTGATTCGTGGTTGAGTCGTTCAAACATCGTTAATATCAATGGATCCCGGATCAGGTGCAAAACCTAAAATCCACCAAAGTGGCTGGTTGATATTAGGGATGTTTGAACCGGTTCATGTACCGTTAGTATCAATGGAACTTGGGTGTCGATAAGGTGAAAACCTAAATCCACCAAAATGGATGATTGATATTAGGGGTACATAGAGCTTTCCCACGACCTTTGTTTGGTGTGCCTTGCTTGATCCTTGAGTGTGTTTGTTGCATTCATGCATTCATGCATTCATCCGCATACATGTCATCATCAGAAAAAAAAATGTTCAAGGAATTTAAAGGGTTTATTTGCAAAATTTTCAGACAATGGAAAGACCAAAAAGACATACAAAGAAGTACAGCTTCAAGCAGCCCGATGTAAAAGAGTTAAGGAATCTGACATCGTATGTATTAGATCCCTTGGGTTTCAAAGCTCGCTATGGGAAGCTCCTACCTCTGCTCACAACTCAGGTTGACGAAGGGTTGATGAGTACCTTGGCTCAGTTCTACGATCCGTTGCATCATTGCTTCCTATTTCCGGACTTCCAGCTACTGCCAACCTTGGAAGAATACTCTCACCTCATTGGGATTCCGATTCTGGATCAGGTGCCGTTCAGTGGCCTAGAGAGTATTCCATCTGCTCGAGAGATTGCTAGCTTATTGCACATAGATGAAGATTTGATTGGAGCCAATCTGACTACCAAAGGCGGAATTCAAGGTTTTTCTTCCGAATTCCTCATTTCCCAAGCTACCTTCTATGGGAAGGCCATGAGTGAGGACGCCTTTGAGGCTCTATTCGTACTGCTTATCTATGGATTGGTGCTGTTTCCCAACTTCGACAAGTTCGTGGACATGAACGCTATTAGGATCTTTGCAGTCCTTAATCCAGTTCCGACTTTGTTGGGTGATGCTTATTTCTCCATGCACTTGAGGAATATGAAGAATGGAGGAGTCATTGTCTGCTGTTTACCCCTGCTGTACAAGTGGTTTATTTCGCACTTGCCGCAGACAGTCGCTTTCAAGGAGAACAAGGGATGTCTACGGTGGTCTCAGAGACTCATGTCTTTCACCAATGATGATATCACCTGGTATGATCGCGTGTACGATACCGTTCAGATCATCGACTATTGTGGGGAATTCCCTAATGTGCCTCTTCTTGGCACATGTGGTGGGATTACCTACAATCCTATTCTTGCACGACGTCAGCTTGGGTTCCCCCTGAAGGATAAGCCTAATAACATTCTGTTAGAAGGTGCGTTCTTTCAGGAGGGTAAAGATCCCCAAGGCCTGAAAGCCAGATTTGTCCGTGCTTGGCGTAGTATTCACAAGAAGAGTAGGAATGAGTTGGGTCCAAAGAACTGCATTGCTTTGGAGCCATACACTTCTTGGGTCAGACAGAGAGCTGCCACCTACCTGATGCCGTATGATCATCCAAGACCTACACCGTTGGATATGGCTGGGCCTTCAACCCTCCCTACCCAACGTGTAGAGGAGTTGAGAGAGGAGGACCTTTCGCGTGCCTGGATCCGTGAGAGGGAGGAATTGCTGCAGCAGCTCAAGGAGAAGGATGCTATGATTGAATTTCTCGAGCACCGAGTGATTGACGATCCGAACGACACTTGGACTTCTCTGCTTCCTCAGTCATCCAAATTCTGGAAGAGGAAGTATGATCGACTTGCAAAAGAGAAAGCTGACATGGAGGCTGCCTATGAGAGAGAGATCAAGAAGTTGTGCACTTCTCGTCTTCCAGCATCCCGAGCTTCTAGGGATCCATAGGATGTCATTTACCTTTTCTCTTTGTATTGAATTCAAGAATGCTGTACTTTCTTTGTCTCAATATATTGAATGAAATATTTCCATGAGCAATTAAAAATGTGTAAAATATTCAAAATATTGCAAATAATACCCTAAGGGTTCCTTGAAAACAAAGCATTTGCACAAGCATTGCATGCATCATACTCATCTCATTTGCATAAACAGGTGTTCTCAGGCCGTCTTCTCACTTTGATTCCTGTGTCCAGACAGGATAGCTGACCAAAGGCCGCACCGCTACTCAACGAGGCTCAACCATCAACGCAACATGGATCAAGTACAAGCCGAGTTAGCTGAGATGAGGGCTAACATGGCCCAATTCATGCACATGATGCAAGGGGTCGCACAAGGTCAGGAAGAGCTTCGAGCAATGGTCCAGAGGCAAGAAGCTACATTGCCACCGCCCAACCAGCCTCTGCAAGAAGGAAACCCAGTTCCTGAGGTCCCTGCTGCCACTATTCCCGTCAACGACTATGCTGTAGGTGAAGAGTTGAGGGGTATCCGAGTCAACGGTCAACCGATTGCTCCAGATGCTGTTAGTCCCAGAGTCATCCATGCTCCGGTCCGTAACAGAATTCCAATTGTTGACAGACAAGAGGATTTGCTCACTATGCTCAGTGAAGACGATGATATCTTGGGCAGAAATGATGCGAGAGATCGCAAAGTAGAGGCCCTTGCTGAGAAGATCAGAGCAATGGAATGTCAAAACTCCCTCGGTTTTGACGTTACAAACATGGGATTGGTTGAAGGACTGAGAATCCCGCACAAATTCAAGGCGCCGTCATTTGACAAATACAACGGTACCTCCTGCCCTCGCACCCATGTGCAGGCATATTACCGAAAAATATCCGCATACACTGACGATGAGAAGATGTGGATGTATTTCTTCCAAGACAGCCTATCTGGGGCGTCTTTGGATTGGTATATGGAGTTAAAGCGGGATTCCATTCGGTGCTGGAGAGACCTGGGTGAGGCGTTCCTCAGGCAGTATAAGCACAACATGGACATGGCTCCAACCAGGACTCAGCTGCAGAGTCTCTGTCAGAAGAACAACGAGAGCTTCAAAGAGTACGCCCAGAGATGGCGCGAATTGGCTGCAAGAGTTCAACCCCCTATGCTGGAAAGGGAGTTGACTGATATGTTCATCAGTACTCTTCAGGGTGTTTATATGGACCGGATGGGAAGCTGCCCATTCGGAAGTTTTTCTGACGTCGTTATCTGCGGCGAAAGAACTGAGAGCCTGATCAAGGCTGGGAGGATTCATGATGCTGGTTCCTCATCTTCTTCTAAGAAACCCTTCTCTGGGGCACCTCGCCGTAGAGAAGGAGAAACCAATGCTGTACAGCACAGAGGGGGTGCATACAGAGCCAACAACAACAGAGACCAGTATCGTCCAGTGGCTGCAGTGACTATTCCTGCACCTCAACCTCGTCCACAACAACAACAGAGAGTTCAACAACAACCGCAACAACAACAACAACAACAACCACGTCCGTATCAGCCCAGACAAAGAATGGCTGAGCGACGTTTTGATCCATTGCCGATGACGTACGCTGAATTATTACCCGAACTACTCCGGTTAGGGTTTGTTGAATTGCGTACCATGGCTACCCCAACAGTACTGCCTCCAGGCTACGACGCAAATGTCCGCTGTGACTTTCATTCTGGGGCACCAGGCCACCATACTGAAAGATGCCGGGTTTTGCAGCACAAGGTCCAGGATTTGATTGATTCCAAAGCAATCAACTTCTCTCCAGTTCCGAATGTGGTAAACAATCCTATGCCTCAACATGGCGGGCATAGGGTTAATAACATTGAAGATGGGGAAGCTGAAGACCTAATCGTAGATGTTGAAGATGTTCAGACGTCTCTGTTGGTCGTCAAGGGCCGATTGTTGAGGGGGGGTGTTGACCCAGGTTGTTCAGAAGATTGTGTGGGTTGTTCAGAATCTGCCAACGGTTGTGACCAGTTGAAGACTGGAATTCAGAGTTTGATGGACGAGGGCTGTTTGCAGTTCAGCCGTGCTACCAGAGATAATGGGGCAGTGTCTACTGTCACCATTTTTTATAAACCGGCTGAAGGAAGAGGGCGTGGGGCTGTTAGTGTACCCACCACCAGCAATACTCCGGTTACCATCCCAACTCCGGTAACCATCCGTGCACCAGTTACTATTGTGGCGTCCGGCAGAGGACAAGTTGAAAATAGTAGAGCTGTGCCATGGAGATATGACAACGCCTATCGCCGAGATAGAAGGGCTGGTAACCAGACAAGACCAGCTGTGCAAGCACCGGTTACGATCAGTGCTCCTGTGAGGATCCCTGCTGTTGCAAGTCCTGTAGTGGACAATGTTGGAGGACAGGGAGGCTTCACAAGGAGTGGACGACTGTTTGCTCCTCAGCCTTTGAGGGATGCTGCGGCTGAGTCATCTGCAAGGGCTAAGGGCAAACAAACAATGGTTGACGAAGAACCGGCTCAGAAGGAGGCTGAGGGTTCTTTCCAGAAAGATGTCGAGGAGTTTATGAAGATCATTAAGAAGAGTGATTACAAGATCGTTGATCAACTCAACCAGACTCCGTCGAAGATCTCGATACTCTCTTTGCTGATGTGTTCTGAGGCACATCG
The DNA here is from genome assembly GCF_024323335.1 of Lathyrus oleraceus. Taxonomy (NCBI): domain Eukaryota; kingdom Viridiplantae; phylum Streptophyta; class Magnoliopsida; order Fabales; family Fabaceae; genus Lathyrus; species Lathyrus oleraceus. Next base: position 472,471,156 of record NC_066581.1, on the reverse strand, counting down.
GGACGCCTTGCTGAAAATGTTGAATATGGCATATGTCCCGCAAGAGATATCGGTCAACCAGCTGGAGGGTGTACTAGCAAATGTGAGTACCAAGCACGGTGTAGGTTTCACTGACCTAGACCTAACGCCTGAGGGTCGCAATCACAACAAAGCCTTGCACATCACTATGGAGTGCAAAGGTGCTGTACTATCTCACGTACTAGTGGACACCGGGTCGTCCCTGAATGTCCTTCCGAAGCAAATATTAAAGAAGATCGATGTCGAGGGAGTTGTGCTCACTCCCAGTGACCTGATTGTTCGTGCATTTGATGGATCCAAGCGTTCTGTCTTTGGTGAAGTCACATTGCCGGTGAAGATAGGTCCGGAGATGTTCGACATCGTATTCTATGTGATGGACATTCAGCCTGCTTATAGCTGTTTGTTGGGGCGTCCATGGATTCACGCCGCTGGAGCAGTCTCGTCGACTCTCCACCAAAAACTCAAGTATGTCTGGAACGGCCAGATCGTAACCATCTGTGGTGAAGAGGAGATTCTGGTGAGTCATCTCTCCTCATTCAAATATGTTGAGGTGGATGGCGAGATCCACGAAACCCTGTGCCAGGCATTCGAGACTGTGGCGTTGGAAGGGGTTGCTTGTGCTGAGCAGAGGAAGCCGGGTGCTTCAATTTCGTCATACAGGCAAGCCAAAGAGGTGGTTGACTCCGGCAAAGCAGAGGGCTGGGGCAAGATGGTTGACTTGCCGGTAAAGGAAGACAAATTCGGCATTGGGTACGAGCCTCTCGCAGCAGAGCAGAGCGTACAAGCAGGTCCGAGCACCTTCACCAGCGCTGGGCTGATGAACCATGGAGACGTCTTTGCTACTGATGGTGAAGACAGTGATCGTGATTTGGATGTCTGGGTCCGCCCTTGCGCACCAGGCGAGGTTATCAACAATTGGACGGCTGAAGAAGTGGTCCAAGTTACTCTACTGACAGAGTAATTTTCTTTTGTTTTTTCATTTTTGCATGAAAAATCCTACGTTCTGCCCAGGGCGTAGTGGTTCATTGTAGGGCCACATCATGTTCACAATGTTTATAAATGAAGGACGTTTTTCAATCAAACTTTTGAGATCTTTGTCTTTCTATTTTCTGTTTTCCACTTTTTCAAAACAATAAAAATGGCAATGTTTTTGTTTTTTGTGACTTTATTGAAATCTTTTTCTAAAAACAAAACATTAAACATGCAGAGATGATCTTTTGGCATCCACTGTGAACGACTCTGTTATGGCTCAGTATGATTTCAACAATCCCATCTACCAAGCTGAAGAGGAGAGTGAGGAAGACTGTGAACTCCCGGCAGAATTGGTCAGACTACTGAAGCAAGAGGAAAGGGTCATCCAACCTCATCAGGAGGAGTTGGAAGTTGTTAATCTGGGTACTGAGGACGCCAGAAGAGAAATCAAGATTGGGGCTGCTTTAGAAGACTCTGTGAAGAGGAGGCTAATCGAGATGCTAAGAGAATATGTGGAAATATTCGCCTGGTCATACCAAGATATGCCTGGGCTGGATACAGACATTGTGGTGCATCGGTTACCTCTTCGAGAAGAATGCCCGTCAGTCAAGCAGAAGCTTCGCAGAACAAGTCCTGATATGGCGGTCAAGATCAAGGAAGAGGTTCAGAAGCAGTGGGATGCAGGTTTCTTGGCTGTCACCAGTTACCCGCCGTGGGTTGCCAACATTGTTCCCGTGCCGAAGAAGGATGGCAAAGTCAGGATGTGTGTCGATTACCGGGATCTGAATAGGGCGAGTCCGAAAGATGATTTCCCATTACCTCACATCGATGTATTGGTGGATAATACGGCTCAGTCCTCGGTATTCTCTTTCATGGACGGTTTCTCAGGCTACAATCAGATCAAGATGGCGCCGGAGGACATGGAAAAGACGACATTCATTACACCTTGGGGCACTTTCTGCTACAAAGTGATGCCATTTGGGCTGAAGAATGCCGGTGCTACCTATCAGAGGGCAATGACGACTCTCTTTCATGACATGATGCACAACGAAATCGAAGTGTACGTGGATGATATGATTGCGAAGTCGCGGACAGAAGAGGAGCACCTGGTTAATCTGCAGAAGTTGTTTGACAGACTGGTCAAATTCAAACTGAGGCTGAATCCGAACAAGTGTACGTTCGGGGTGAGATCAGGGAAGCTGTTGGGCTTCATTGTCAGTGAAAAAGGGATTGAGGTAGATCCAGCAAAAGTTAAAGCTATTCAAGAGATGCCTGAACCGAAAACGGAAAAGCAAGTCCGTGGGTTTTTAGGGAGGTTGAACTACATTGCAAGGTTCATATCTCATCTAACTGCTACATGTGAACCAATTTTCAAACTGCTCAGAAAGAATCAGGCAATCAAATGGAATGATGACTGTCAGAAAGCTTTTGACAAAATCAAGGAGTATTTACAGAAACCTCCAATCCTGATTCCTCCAGTTCCAGGGAGACCACTGATCATGTACCTTTCAGTCACCGAGACTTCAATGGGGTGTGTATTGGGGCAGCATGACGAGTCTGGTCGAAAAGAGCATGCCATATACTACCTAAGCAAAAAGTTTACCGACTGTGAAACAAGATACTCACTGCTCGAGAAAACTTGCTGTGCTTTGGCCTGGGCTGCTCGCCGACTAAGGCAGTATATGTTGAACCATACTACTCTGTTGATTTCTAGGATGGATCCTGTGAAATACATCTTTGAGAAGCCAGCTCTCACCGGACGTGTTGCCCGTTGGCAGATGATCTTAACGGAGTATGACATTCAGTACACGTCACAGAAGGCCATCAAAGGTAGTATTCTGTCAGATTATCTTGCTGAACAACCAATTGAAGACTATCAGCCTATGATGTTTGAATTCCCCGATGAAGACATCATGTACCTAAAGACGAAAGACTGTGAAGAGCCGCTTGTTGAGGAAGGACCGGATCCTGATGACAAGTGGACACTGATGTTTGATGGGGCTGTGAATATGAACGGTAACGGTGTTGGGGCAGTGTTGATCAATCCCAAAGGTGCTCATATACCTTTCTCTGCCAGATTGACTTTCGACGTCACCAACAATGAAGCTGAGTATGAGGCTTGTATCATGGGGATAGAAGAAGCCATTGATCTGAGGATCAAAACACTTGATATATTTGGAGATTCAGCTCTAGTGATCAACCAGGTCAATGGAGATTGGAATACGAATCAGCCACATTTGATTCCGTACAGAGATTACACCAGAAGAATACTGACATTCTTCAATAAGGTGAAGTTGTATCATGTCCCGCGAGACGAGAATCAGATGGCTGATGCATTGGCTACCTTATCTTCCATGATAAAGGTTCATTGGTGGAATCATGTGCCACAAGTTGCTGTGAATCGACTCGAGAGGCCTGCGTATGTGTTTGCAGCCGAGTCTGTTAATGCTATTGATGATAAGCCATGGTATTATGACATCAAGAACTTCCTCAAGACTCAAGAGTATCCTGAGGGTGCGTCGAGGAATGATAAGAAGACCCTGAGAAGGCTGGCTGGAAGCTTTTATTTGAATCAGGATGATGTGCTATACAAAAGGAACTTTGACATGGTTCTGCTCAGATGCGTGGATAGACACGAAGCAGACCTGTTAATGCAAGAAGTGCACGAGGGTTCGTTTGGTACCCACGCTGGTGGTCATGCAATGTCGAAAAAATTGCTGAGAGCCGGTTATTATTGGATGACTATGGAATCCGATTGCTTCAAATATGCTCGGAAATGCCATAAGTGTCAAATCTATGCCGACAAGGTGCATGTACCACCAAGCCCGTTGAATGTCATGAACTCGCCTTGGCCGTTCGCCATGTGGGGCATTGACATGATTGGGAAGATTGAGCCTACTGCTTCGAATGGACATCGCTTCATCTTGGTTGCGATCGATTACTTCACCAAATGGGTGGAAGCAGCTTCCTATGCCAACGTCACCAAACAAGTGGTTGCCCGGTTCATCAAGAAAGAAATCATCTGTCGTTATGGAGTCCCTGAGAGAATCATCACTGACAATGGTTCGAATCTCAACAACAAGATGATGAAAGACCTGTGCAGAGATTTCAAGATTGAACATCACAATTCTTCTCCTTACAGACCAAAGATGAATGGTGCTGTGGAGGCGGCAAACAAGAATATCAAGAAGATTGTGCAAAAGATGGTCGTTACGTATAAGGATTGGCACGAGATGTTGCCTTTCGCTTTGCATGGGTACCGTACCTCAGTACGTACGTCGACCGGGGCAACCCCCTACTCCCTTGTATATGGTATGGAAGCAGTCCTACCAGTTGAAGTGGAGATCCCTTCTCTGAGGGTGTTATTAGATGTCAAGCTGGACGAAGCCGAGTGGATTCGTACCAGGTTTAATGAGTTAAGCCTTATCGAAGAGAGACGGTTAGCAGCTGTTTGCCATGGGCAGTTGTATCAGAGAAGGATGAAGCGAGCCTTTGATCAGAAAGTGCGTCCTCGAACATTTCAAACTGGCGATCTAGTTTTGAAGAGGATCTTCCCCCGGTACAGATAACAGGGGCAAGTGGACTCCTAATTACGAAGGTCCATATGTTGTGAAGAAGGTCTTCTCCGGTGGAGCCTTGATGCTTACAACTATGGATGGTGAAGACTTTCCTTCCCCTGTCAACTCAGATGTAGTCAAAAAATACTTCGCATAAAATTGACCCGCTGGACAAAAGAATAAAAGAGTCCAGGCAAAAATGGGCATCCCGGCGGACCAAAAAACAGAAAGAAAAGGTTCGGGCAAAAATTAGGGATAAAATGAAAAAACTGTACACCCGGTAAGTCGAAAACCCGCAAGGGCGGCTTAGGCAAAAATGGGTATCCCGGTGGATTGAAAACCCGAAAGGGCGATCCAGCCAAAAGAGGGATTAAAGCGAAGACTACAATCTGAGTTATCTGTACTTCGTCATGCTTCGTCAGCTACCATCTCGACAGATGTGATCGGTCCAGTCATTCTTCTCAGAAAGCAGGGAATTGGGAGGAAACTGATGGTCTATGAGTTATAACAGAGTTGGGAAACAGTGGATGCCGTGTTCACATTGCCATTAGGATAGTTTATTTTCCTTTTGTGCGCAATTACCTCTTTCTAGGAATTGCTTCCCAATGTATTTGCCTCTTCAGGCACACTTTCAATCAATAAAAGTCGTTATTCAGATAAATTGCTCTCTTGTTTTTACTTTTATTGTTTTGTTTGCAAAAACGTCCAAAATTTTGATAAACATTGCACATAAAAACATGAAGGCTAAACAATGACGTGCAGGAAGATTAAAACATTTGAAAATCATTTTGAATGTTGAGGACACTTGAGCGTATCTTGTCCATGAACTCCCTGGGGCATCTGTTTGTTCCAGTTTGCAGGTCGTCACCTGTGAACATTTTCCCCAGCAAGGTCATCATCTGTGAGCATTCCCCAACAGTGCTTTCCCCAGACGGAATCGTTCTCCTAACTAGGGTTTGTGTAAGCCTTCCCCAGCGAAGCATCGGTCTCTCCAGCAGAGTTTACCCTACCAGTGGATTGGACGGGTGTCCATGGCAGACGGATACCTACATCTTCAGTTGAGTCTTTTCTACTTGTGAACATTGTGGGTCGTCCCCGGCGGAGTAGCAGTTATTCCCCAAGGTATAGTCTATTTTATCTGAGGTTTGTATGAGCCTTATTCCCCAAAGGTTGGCTTGGTTTATCTTCCCCCCAGCGGAGCAGTTATTTTCCCAAGCGGAATTCGATCCTACTTGTGGATTGGTTGGCTTTCCCCAGTGAGGTCGCCTGATTATCCCTGACAAGTCGTCTGTATGCTCCCAAACAAGGTTTGTCTTTCCCTGGCAGGGTGGAAGTTGACGTGGTTGTAAGATCCTCAGCAATGTTCCTGGAGTTCCCCGGTGTTGTCTCTGGAGGAGATATGTGTTTATGCATACATCATTTAGACAAGCATAGCATATTGCATCATTAGTGCATAGCATTCCCACGATCATGGTCAGAGGACATTAAAAAAACTCATACATCAAAGTTGCAAATATGTCCATTAGCCCAAGGCCGTGGTGGCCCGCCGAAGTCGGATCGTTGAAAAGAGTTTAGCATCGCGCCATTGGATCGGCTTCAGAATTGGGTTTATCAGCATGGTTGGGAAGTTAGTGTTCCCGACAAGTGACTCCTTGGTTGAGTGAGTATCCCCAGCAGTGTTACTCCCCGAAGTTGGCATCATTTTGCAAGCTTGGGTCCATTCCCTTAACAGAAGTGGGCGTGTCTGATCTCTCCATATAGAGTCTACCCCTTAAGCAGAAAGTGTCTATCCTTTCCTACCATTTCCCCACTGAGATACATCCTCGTAGATGACGGTTGCTTCCGTTCTCTCCCTACATGGGATGGGTTTTCCCTATTGAGTTCTTTCCTCATTAGGATGAGTCTTGTTTCAGTCTGCCTTTTTGGATCGATCCTAAATTGGTTTCCTGTTGGCTGTCTCTTGTGCTTCCTTGGGGCATAAGTGAATAGTCGCTCACTAACCGGCACTCATTCATCTTATCCTCAGCGGAATTGTTGGCCTCTACCTACAAACCGGTAGCTGTAAGTCCTATCTTTGTGGTTTTATACCCACTAGCTGGTAGTTGTAAAATCCCACGTTCTCCCCTTGTTGGAGTTAACCCTTTGTGCTCATCCCGATGATGACTGGTTACTTTTCCGTGGATTTCTGCCTACAAACTGGTAGATGTAATCCCCTCTTTGCAGTTATCAATACCAAGTTTGCAGTATTGATATTCTTTCCCCTTGGATACTTGCCTTGATCAAGCAGTATTGTCCCCATTGGGTCTTCCCCTTCTTTTTGGTTATTTGCTCCGAGTTAGCAACTTTGTCCTCTTTCGATTGGTCATCTTTTGCATACCTAGTTTGGTACCCGGATGCCTTTCTTTTCGGTCGATTATTCATTTAACAACCTACAACCCGGTTATGGATAATCTTCCATGCGAGTTTATTATCTACGTTTTGACGGCTATAGATAATATGTCTCATGTGTTTTCCGGTATTCAGACCGAAGGAGTTTCCGACGATCAGGTCGATGTACTCATGGCACTCAGGCCAATTTTCCGGTGTTCAGACCGAAGAAGTTTCCGACGATCAGGTCGATGTACTTATGTTTTTCCGGTGTTCAGACCGAAGAAGTTTCCGACGATCAGGTTGATGTACTTACGTTTTTTCCGGTATTCAGACCGGAGTTTCCGACGATCAGGTCGATGTACTCATGGCACTCAGGCCAATTTTCCGGTTTTCAGACCGAAGAAGTTTCCGACGATCAGGTCGATGTACTTATGTTTTTCCGGTGTTCAGACCGAAGAAGTTTCCGACGATCAGGTCGATGTACTTATGTTTTTCCGGTGTTCAGACCGAAGAAGTTTCCGACGATCAGGTCGATGTACTTATGTTTTTTCCGGTGTTCAGACCGAAGAAGTTTCCGACGATCAGGTCGATGTACTTACGACGCTCAGGCATTGGTTATCCCTGTGTTACCATTTATTTTGGTATCCAGGTCGACGTTTCTGTTTCGGTATTCAGGCCGATTTCTTTTCCGTTCCAGACGGACTGTTCTTTCAAGACTGTTTCTTTGCCGATCCTGACAGGCATTCTTGTATTATATCCAGTCGGTGCAAATTTCTACGGTTCTTTTGTATTCAATCCCTGTTTACCCTGAAAGTCTGACAGCCACTGCTATCATCCGTTCGGGTTCCCAGCTGATTGAATAGGGGCAGCTGTAGCACCTCAAATTTGCACCTATCATTATACATACCATTTCATATTAAGTCATAGCATATCATTGGTACATTGCATAGCATTTGCATAGTCCACAGTTGCCTCAAGAGCAAGCAAGCCAGAATTAGGTCAAACTGATCAGGAGATCAGTCCACCAATCAAGCAAAGCTGTTTCTCAAGGAGTAAAAGGTCCTGGGGTTTGCCCATCAAGTTCACATGCCTTGGGGGTCTCTTTTAAGTGTTCAAGTCAAGGGTGAAAGGCTCAGAGGTCAGCAGTCAATGCACAACCAGGTCAAAACCCTAAGCATTCAACAATCAGTCAAAGCAGTGGATGGTGGCCATTCTTGTGGAATTTGGGCACCATGGTCAATAATCAAGAGTTCATATGTCTTGGGACATCATTTGAAGTCAAGGTCTCAAGGAATTAGGGTTTGGAATTCATCAGAAGTGCACAGTCAGTCCAAAACCCTAGAAAAGTCAAAGTTGGTCAACTGTGGTTGATTCTTTGGTTCTGATGGATGGAAATGGTTTGAAGGAGCTTATTCATGTCCTAATAGGTCTTACATGTCATGGCAATCAACATCATGGAAGAATTTGAAGCCAATCAGAAAATTTCCCAAAATAGAAACTGGACCTGTAATTTCAACTGCCAAAAATAGAAACTTCTTGATCCTCAACTTACATCATGATACAAGCTTCAAATGAATTTTTGCCCAACATGAAAGTTGAAGATCTTGTTCTCCCATTTTCAAAAAGTCCAAGAACTCTCAAATCCCATGTGTGGTTGTCAAGATATGATCAAATCATTTTCATCAATTTTTGAACTTCAAAGGGCCATATCTCCCAAACCATAAGGCCAAATTTGGTGGGGTTTTTTCCTACAAACCACATTTTTCATCCTCTTTCCAAAAATATAAATTTCATGACCTAAAACCTTGCCAATCAAAATGGCATTTTTGGACCTTTTTCATTTAAATTCAAAGTTTGACCAAACTTTGACTTTTTGATTCTTTGACTTTTTCTTGATTTGGCCAATTGGGAAATGTTCCATATATCATTTGTGATTTGCTCCAAGCCTAAAATCATAGCCATACCACCATTACACCATCATTGTGACCAAAATGCAAAAACTTGAAAAAAAAAATGGCAATTGGCTTTAAGAGAGTACAACAAGGACAGCAAACCTTCAGCAACATAAAACAGCACAAGCAAAAGCCACTAGCAGCCTTTAAAGCCCAAAATCGTGCAGCCACTACACCCCCATTTCCATATGCTCAAGTTTAGCAACTTTGCAAATGAGAGCATTAACATTAAACTAGCTTACAACATGGATTAAGGAGGATAAACAGACCCTTATAAGCTTTCTTCTGTCACATTTCTACCCTAGTTCTTGACAGCCACCACACAGAAAATACATATCCTCTCCTTCTTGCAATTTTGCAGATTGAGATTTTCAGAGCAAAACAATAAAAACCCTCGAGCCCTTCTCCATCATTCCTTCATCTGGACCATCTTTGGAGCCCCTTTGAACCACCAAACCTCAACTGTAGCATGGCCTGTTGCTCTGTTTCCTTCAAGAACCACTAATGGCATTTCGAGCTGTGAAGAGTTCCAGGTATTCTTAAGGTGAAAAAGCTCCATCATCCATCGTTTAGTAGCTGTGTGGTCATCTGTTTTGCTCTGAATCACTCAACACAACCCTGTTTCACATTGTCTTCAAAAACAAGTAAGCAATTCGACCTCCTTCTTTTACCATGCCATGATATGCTTTAGATAGATTACATGATGCTGATTCTAATGAATGTTCATTTGCTTGAAATGATTTGGTTATGCTGAGAGAAACATGGTTTTCTTTTTTCATGCTTGAAGTTATGTTCCTTCGATTTGCTCATTTGTGGTGGATTCAATGAAGACCATTGCTATTTTCTTGTTGCCTGGTGTGTGTTGAAGCTATTAGTGTGTTTAGTTTGCATTTCTGAGCATTTTGATTTTTCATGCTTACATGAAGATGATGATCATGCTGTTATCTTGAAACCCTAATTCTGTCCAGATTTTTCTCATGGCTAATGCTTGTTTGGTTGATGATTGATATTGCTTGATGGTCATTATGCCATGCCCTTGTGTGTTTTTGCTCGAAAACTTATTGGATGATTGTTGAACCATGGAGTTGAATTGATGAATGCTACCGAAATTGATGCTGGCTTTTTACAGAAATCTTGTTCTTATGAGGATTGGCTATTGTTGTTACTCATGTTGCATGAAGTATTTCATATACCCTGCTGTTGTGATTGCTTGCTCAAATTTTGTGTTATAATGATGATGACATGATGATTGATGAACCATGAAATTGATGCTGCTAATGCCCTGCTGTTATGCTTGAATCATGGATTTGTCCAGAAAAATTCCTCATGCTTATGTTGTCTTGCTGTTAGCTAGGATTGCATGATGATAAATGCTCATGGCCATATTTTATTGTTGGATGATGTTGTTCATGATTTGGTGATTGCTGTTTGAATAATGATGGTGCATGCTGCTGTAGTTGAAACCCTGGTCCTTTCCATAAATCATGACTTTATGTATGCACAAGTTTGGCTGATGTTATTGCTTGTGATTATGTGATTGATTTCATGGCTATGCTATTACATTGTGTTTGGTCTGCTATTGAATTTGACATACCATTGCTGCATATACCCTGCTGTTGTGTTTAAACTTTAAACTCATGCCTAGAAGTCTCTCATGTTTGTCTTGGTTTTGTTGTGTATAATATATTTGCATTGAAGAGCATTACTACTGTCATGTTGTTTGCTTGAGGTTGCATGAAGGTTACTACACCAATGCCCTGTTTCTGCCTGATGTTTTTTGAATTTCATGATTAATGTTGAATGTTGGAGATATCATGAATGCCCTGCTGCTGTTATGATGAATTTGCCCAAATTTTGCATGAATGTGTGTTGGTTTGTTGCTAGCTAGGTATGCATGAACATGTTTGTATCACTCCCCTGCTGTTTACCATGTTTAAATTTCGATATGATGATGGACATTGGTTGATGAATGTTGTTGCTGGTTGAGTTTGTGTGCTGCTGTTGTTGCCAATGCCTTTGCCATGTTGGAAACCCCAAGGGTTTATGTGAAAACCAGAAAATTTGAGATGATTGGCAAGATCACTGTTTCATTGGCTGAGGACCAATGAAAACATTTCGTTTTGCCTTGCCAAAACGCACAGCTTTGATTAGTGAGCTCAGAATTACACATTTGCCACGGTTGACCTTGGTTTGACCACTAGTTCATGCTATTTTGTTCATATTGCATCCATAATTTCATCCAACTTCCACAATTTATTTCTCTTTCACATTTCATCCAAAAATCTTGAAATTTTTTCCTCATGTTCATGAATGTGTCCTCTATTTTATTGTGAATTTTAATTAATTTTTCAGTGGCTGGATTTTAAATGATAATTGTTTTCCCAACATGTATGCCAAAATGACACCCTTTGCCATTTCAATTGTGAAATACCCATGTTGCATCCAATGAGCTTGAAATGTTTTGTGGTGAAACTAGACACATTGACCTTCATTTCCATATAAAGTTTGTGCATTTATCATTTGTGGATTGAGAGTTATGATTTTCTGAAGTTATGTGTTACATTTGGTGCTATACCATGATCATGTATTTTCCCAATTTTTGTTCACATACTTCCTTACATCCAATTGATCCCAAATTTTGCATGAATGATCCTTTACATGTCTAGTTTGTGTACGAATTTTCTTGGAATTAATCCTGCTGTTTTCCATTTGATTGAGAATTTTCTTCCATACTTGGTCATTTGTTGACTTTTTGTGCTATACATTGCCAAATCTTTTGTGAAATTCTCACATCACATTGTATGACCTTGAAATTTCATATGTGATAACTAGAAATCTTGAGCTTTGCATTGGTGTTAATCTCATTCATTTCTCTTCTGTTTTCAAATTGATATGATTTTTTGAAGTTGACCCATGCTTGTTGACTTTCATCATGCTTACTTGAATTTGGTTTGACTTCATGATTTTTCTTGACTGCCTTCCTCTCATCCAAATGCCATGAAATTTTACATGTATACCATGATAGGTGTTAGTATTGAGTGTGATTTATTTCATGATTTTTTGAGATTGTTTGAGTTGACTTTTGAAAGAGGTCTTGCTGTTGACCTATTTGTGCTCTTTCTTGCCATGCTTTGCATCCTTTTGCATATGAAATGACATTGATGCATGATTTTATTATGAATCCAATTGAGAATGCTTCTTGAATGTTTAGAATTGGTTTGGGTTGACTTTTCCTTGCTGCCTTGACTTTTTCTTTCATCTTTGACCCTAGGCTAGTCCTAGTGGTCTTCTAAGCTTATGTTGAGTTCATCTGTTTCAGGTTAAGCACCAATGCCTTGAGGATCATTCAAATGTGTTTTAGTTTGATTGTTTAATGTGCTAACCTTTGTTTTGTAGGTGACTTATATGCTTGAGTCTTTGTGCCTTGCACAATTGGTCCCTCTGTGGTTGACTATTGGTTCATTTTCTTTTGATTTTGATTGTTGACTTGTTTACTAATGAGTTTGACTTTTTCAGGTACTTTAGTTGCTTAAGTTCTTTGAACTTGCTTGCTTTGCTTTTTTAGCATTTGCTTTGAGGTATAAACCTTTCTTCTTCATGTAGTCTGGAGACCCGGTCTGTTATTTGACCGGGCAAACTGTCTGAAGTCCTCCTTAAGAGGCAATGCCTGTGTGTGTTTAATTTTGTCCCAAGCAGGAAAAGTCCTCATTTGAGGCAATTGGTGGAAGGTAGGGATAAGCAATCTATCCCCCACTATTCAGTGTGTCCTCTCTTTGCTCCCATTACATGGTTGAAGCATTGAGATAAATACCCAAGATCTAATCGAGTCAATAATGTGGAGAGAGTTCCTACTTTCTGAACTCCCACACTTTCTTTGATGCTCTCTCTGATCTGAGATAGAAGCAATGAGGCACACCCCTCATCTCCTCTTCATCTGCTTCACCTTAGCCTCTCAATGGCAAGGTTAAGAGCGACCTTCACCTATTACAGTGGACTTTCAAAGTCAAACCCTCTTGTGTGAGCCCCCTTGTTTGGCTATAGAGTGTGCTGTTTGATTCTCATTGATTGTTTGATTGCTTCATATGCACTTGCTTGCCTGTATGTTATGCATTTATCATCATCAATTGCCATTAATGCATGAGTATCTCTTTTGTCTGTTTGACATCATTATTGTTGTTTACCCATTGAGGACAATTGTAAGTCCCACAGGTTGGCATTTGTTCCTATGATATGGAAGTGAGTATAAGACCATCACATTGGCCACTCATCTTATCTTTGCTTGATTTGTTTGTATGTGAGGATACAATTGTAAGTCCCACGAGTTGGCATTTGTTTTCCTAGGATCATACTGTGTATGTCAGAGTAAGTCCCACAAGTTGGCATCTGACATCTACTGTTTTATTTTATCTGTTTATGAGAGGATGCAATTGTAAGACCCACGAGTTGGCATTTGCTTTCCTATGATCATGTGTGGAGTTAACCTAAGTCCCACAAGCTGGCAGTTGATTTCCATTTTTTCTTCATTTGTTTTCTTTTTGAGGAGATTAGTGTAAGACCATTGAGTGGCCTCTGATATCCATGTCTGTTTTAGGAGATTGGTGTAAATCCAGCTATTGGTATCCGATATTCGCTTTTGTTTGTGAGATTGGAGTAAGACCATTGAGTGGCATCCAGTATCATTTGTTTGTTTATTTCATCATTACTTACTTTCCATTCCAAAGGACACCCTTGAATCATCCTCTATATGATCTCAAGAAGTGAACCTCCTGAGAAGCTTTACTTTCCATCCTCACTCATTCATCCTCATTGTGTCCTAGAACCTTTTCACACTTTGATCTTAAACTTGACTTAGACATTGTGCAAACATCTTCATGTTTTTCAAACTAAAAACCTGGACTCAAGTCCTTGACTTTTTTCAAACTTCATTTCATAATACTTCTCTGAATCAATCCTAATCATACTCTGACTCCATTTTCATAATCCTAATCAATTAATTTCACTCATTCCCTTGTTTTGGCCATGTCCATTAATCTTTTCATGCATTAGCCGTAGGTTTCAATTATCATTGTGGTTGATGTAAACCTCACCTTGTCTTTAGTGAGTCGACAGTAAGACTTCCGTACTGAAAACAGGGTTAACCCCTCTCATACGTCGAAGCTATCCTCGCATGGTGGATGTTGGTTTCGGTCGAGTGTTCTCCCATTGATAATGAAAAGCCTCAGTGCTATTGTTTAAAATTGAATCCAACTCACTTTTGGAAATCTTTTAGCCGAACTACGGCGTTTTGATCCTTACCTTTGATGGAAGGTACGTAGGCAGCGGGTTCATCCGCTCAAACCCAATAAAACTTGTACATTCTTTCCTCATCATCTCACTCATGTTTGCACAATGCATATGTCGTAACAAATAACAATTTAGCATAACAAATGTGAAAAGGGCTCCCTAGGAGTACCTAGGACGTAGTGGGTGCCTAACACCTTCTCATTGCGTAACTTACCCCTTACCCGGAATCTCTGATCTTTTATTAGTTTTCTACGTGTAAAACTTCTTAGGCTTTTGTTCGCTTTTTAGCCAGTCCTTTGGATAAATAAAAGTGCGGTGGCGACTCGAAAATTCATTGTATGCTTTGCTTATGGTTTAATCGATAAATCATATGGCGACGAATACACCGCTACACTAGGGAGCCCTTTTCATATTTGTTGTAAGGTTGGTATTTTGTGAAAATTTATTTGTGCAAACATGATTGAAGAGATGAGGAGAGAATATACAAGTTATTTACATTTTGTGTTTGGATGGATAAACCCATTGCCTACGTACCATCTTGAAAAGATTAGGATCAAAACCTCGTAGTTCGGGGTAAAAATATCAAAACAAGTTGGTGGATTGATTGGTCCAAAAGCCTTAAAGTCTTTTGTTATCCAAGGGAGAAAACTCAACCTAAAACCATAAATCCACCATGTGAGGATAGCTTCAACATGCTAGTGAGGGGTTAACCCTATAATAAGCATGGAAGACTCATTGTCCATCACTAAGGATATAGGTGAGTATTACATCTACCTCAAGGATAACTCAAACATAATAGCTAAAGGTTATGAAATTTTTTGATTAAGGAAGTGGCCATTGAAACCACAAAAGAAAGTATTTGAATGGGTTATATTTACCAATGAAAAGTATGTACAAAATATGGTCAAAGTTGACTTAGAAGTTCAATTCAAAATAAGTGTTATGAAAAGAAAGTTTTAAAATCAAAAGCATAAGGCTTAGGTTTCTAGCATTTGAAAAGAAGTGTTAAATGTTTGCACAAAAGTTTTGGCTTGGGTTAGAGTGGAGGGAAGAAGAAGAATGGCTAAAGTCCTAATCATACAAGAGATAAGGGATAAGAAATAAGACCACAAATGGAGTTCCTCTCTTGAGATCATATTGATGATCCAAGTAGCTCCCATCCTTTGGAATATGCAAGCAAAATAATAGTAAGCTCAAGCAATCAACACAATCAAACAAGCTTCTTAGAAGATCCTCAATGTATCTTGTATCTTTCACTTTGGATGAACATGGCAACGGTTCTTCAATTTGAGCTCTCATAGGATTCCCTAGCACAAGAGCACACACATCAAAGAGTTTTATGAAGCAAATCAAGAATGGACAAGAATGAATTTAGAGGTTTGGTCCTTCTAATCCATCTTCAACATTTAAAGTCCTTTTACTCCAATTTGCATAGGGAAAGTCCTAGAAACTAAGTCTATTTGTCCATTTCTTTGCATTTGGTCCACAACAATCAAAACAAAATACAAGCACAATAATATATACACAATTATGTGCTCAAGTGAGCAAAAGGCAAATTTCATTAACATAAACATGTGCTCAAATGAACAAAGGGGGAAAAGCAAATGAATAATATGTACACGAATAGTAAATTGCATAAATGTAAAGAGCAAGAAGTAAATGTTAATGGTTAATGGTTAGTGTTAGTAGTAAGTTTGCCATAAGGCAAATTTAGCGCTATGTTAACCAATCGTAATTGGACTTATGTAGAAGTCACAACTATCTGAGGCCGGTCAATAATAATGTAGGCAACAACACAAGTTAGAGGTCTTGATTAGTGAATCAAACTCCAACAACTTGCCATGCCAAAAAGAAGATGAGAAATGATCTTGTATTGATTTAGGTCCTTTGCATGATTTAGAAAGCAATCTATCCTTAATGCAAAGCCATTCACTTGATCCATGATCAAAATGAATTAGATTTGAATCAAGGAAGATTAAACCTCCCTAATCAATGCTAACCACCAATCTTTAACTCATTGATCAAAAAAGAAAAAAAAAAAGAAGAAGAAGAAGAATATTAAAGTGCATTAAATGAAATGGAATGTACTAATCAACAAATGTTGACCAAAGATAGGGAAGATCAAGGTCAAACAATAAAAAACAGAAGCAAAATGAAGATTAGAAGTCAAGAAATAAACAAAATATTTTTGGCATTTTTAATATTGAAAATAAAACTTGAATTAAAATAATAAAGAAAGGTCAAACTTCAAATTCACTTCAAATCAACTTTGAAAAGTCCAAGTGAATTATCCCAAGTTCAACAAGGTCAAACAAAGTTTGACAAAAAATTTCAGCATTTTTAAAAGTCAGAAACTATTTTAAATCAATTAAAAATGCATAAAAATAACCCAATTGAACTAAAATCTCAAATAAATCTCAAATCAATTAATAAATTGATGAAAATATTTTTCATAGATCTATCATCATTCAAAGAGGTTGAGAAAATATTTTTGTATTTTTTGAATATCAAAAACTATTTAAAATGAATTAAAAATAATCAGAAAAGAGAAAATTACTAAAAAAAAGCAAATGATAAAATAAAAAATATTAAAAATCATTTTTAGAAAGTAGAAAATAAAAGAGAAATAATGCAATTGGTCGCATAATTTTTGGACCAATAATGAAAGAGATATGAATTTTAGAAATAAAATGGAATTAAAAGAAATAAAAGAAAATAGAAATCAGAAATTAAAAATTAGAAAAAAGGAGAGGCGTTGGATGATGGCTAATTAATTGAGTTGGCATATCACATGGCTCTCAGGCGCGCATCCACCATACATCCAAGTCAATGCAACCACACATACATTTAAAAAAAGTCATAACATTGAACAGCCTAGATCTAATTTGGAAATGAAAATGGACAGCCACGATTGGATCTGGAGACCAGACGGTGGCCAGCGCCACCGTCTTCTCCGGCTAGCTCCGGTGAGGGTTCAAAATTGCAGAGGAAAAAATGTGCATGAAAAGCCACGATCCAGGTACCATTCGAAAGGTGGAGTGATGTACATCACTCTTATGCCACCCAATTCCACTCTAGATTCCTATTGAGAGAGAAATCAGAGATGGAACTTTGGTGGTGTTCAACTGAACTTGCTTGATTTCAAAAATTAAGAACACAATAATGATGTCTCTATGCAAAGGACTTCAGACAACACAAAATCAAGGCAAATGGAACAATATATGAGTTGTTTCGAAGCAAATTGCAGTTGAGCAAAACCTTTGAATTGTGAAGAAATGAGCCACGATCTTTGAGTTCTTTTGCAAACAGAAGCTTCTATGGATCAAGGTGAAGAGGCCTAGGAACTTTAGATCTGAAGAAAACAGTCGAGGAAACTGAATTCTAGATCTGAAATTTTTAGAGAAAAATGAGATTTGTTTCTTTGGTATGGATGTGGATTCAATTCAGCATAGGTTTAGGCACCATTAGGTTGAACAATTGTGAAGCTATGGCATGGTATTTATAGATGGAGATGCATGGGCCTGTACAGGCGCATGGAGGGCCCAATTATGAATGGAATTGCAAGATATACATCACCAAATAAGAATTAGACGTGCAGATTGGATGTTAATGGATCATGCATGGCAATTGGAATGCTTTTCATAAAATGCACTATTTCAATGAAACTTTCGAAAATGCCATGTCCAAAATCCAAATGCAACTTTATGAGTAATGGTTGGAAAGCTTATTGCATAAGGAACAAATGTCATGTTGATCAAAACTTCATTTGGGCCTTGGAAATTAATGAAATTTGAGATTGAAGTGTAGGGTGCAAAACATGCATATGTGAAATTTCCAAATTTGGCCAATGTTCAAGCCCCTCTGTCTCAATGATGCAAGCTCCAAATGATAAAATCTTCAACATGAAAGTTGTAGATATCTTCAAGAAAATCAATTTGGACTCAAAAGTGGCATCATTTGGATTTTTAATGAAGAAGTTATGGGCACTTGAAGTTGGACTTTTTCACATTTCAATGCATTTGGTCCAAAGTGACCTATAATGTTTTGCATTATCACATGTATTTATTTTGAGATTTTGCAATTTTTCTCAACATATAATTTTAAGTAGACACAATAAGCTTTCCAATTAATCAAGTCTCACCTCAAAATCATGAAAAATGAATGAGTTATGTTCTTGGGAAGTTGACCCAAAATTAGGCTTTCAGTCAAATTGACCTATAATGTCTTGGAATGGATGACGACCTTCCAAGCTTCAAATAAATTTTTTATGAACATGAAATTTGTTCATATTGTTCTTAAGAATATTTTTTCTCTTGGGATAATCTCTATTTGACCAACACAGAAAAAGTTAGGTCTCAGTGTATTTCAAAATAGTCAGATGAATTGACTGATCAACTTCTCAAGTCCACACCTCATATCTTGATGAATGGATGATTGAGGGCACTCAAATAAGTTCAAATATGCATGAAGTGATGAATTAAAGAACTTCCCTTGATTGTATTTGACCATGGACTGAGGTTGCTTCAAGAGCAATGCACAATTGATGAAGAGATGAATTAGGGTTTCCTTGGGAAACAAGCCTCAAACCCCTTGACTTGCTTTGATCAAAATGATGAATTGAGATACTCGGGAGGCATATTTGATGGATGAGAGATTTGGGAACCATTACCATGCTTTCTTTCATCTCCTCTTGACCATATCAATCCACATAGGATCTTCTAGATGCTTTTAGACCTTGTGATTGCTCAAGCTACAAACAAGAAATGTTAGTGACATATTTTTGTGCTTTTGGTTAGTAAATAAAATGAGAAAAGCAATAATATACAATTCAAGCATGCTTGGTGATCTCAAACCACTCACAAGAGATCCCACCCAAAGGCAAGGGGAACCAAGATGCTTATGATCCTTGAGGCTATGCAAATGAAATGTTATGATGCCATGAGGGATCTTAGGGTCAAAATTGGGGTCTTACAACAGGCTCATCTTGATCCATGAGTAATACATCACCTTGATCAGTTATGAGATATCCATATCTCTTAGGTAGCTGACGTATCCTGCTTGACCTACGCTGGTCTTGTTCTACTTGAGCAGGTTGCTCTTCCACAACTACTTGTGTTTCCTGCTCTAACTCCTCCATAGGTGTATCAATGCTTTGTGATTCTTGAATTTCTTCAAGCTCTACTTTCCTCCCACTGATTCCTTTGGAAATAAATTCCTTTTCTAGGAAAACTCCAGTTCGAGCGACAAATACTTTGCCCTCAAAAGGATTGTAGAAGTAATACCCTCTTGTTTCTTTAGGATACCCCACAAATAAACATTTGTCAGATTTGGGCTCAAGCTTAGTTAAAATTTGTCGTTTCACATAAACTTCGCAACCCCAAACCTTCATGTAAGACATATGTGGTTTCTTACCACTCCATATCTCATATGGTGTCTTCTCAACCTTTTTGGATGGAACAAGGTTAAGTGTGTAAGCTGCTGTCAATAGTGCATGTCCCCAAAAGGAGTTTGAAAGATCGGCGTGACTCATCATGGATCGGACCATGTCTAACAGGGTTCAATTTCTTCTCTCAGATACACCATTCCATTGGGGTGTTCCAGGAGGAGTAAGTTGAGATAGGATCCCACACTCTTTCAGATGGTCATCAAACTCTAGGCTCAAATACTCACCACCTCGATCTGATCGAAGAGTTTTAATATTCTTACCTAATTGGTTTTGTACTTCATTCTTGAATTCCTTGAACTTTTCAAAGGACTCTAATTTGTGTTTCATTAAATACACATAACCATATCTACTGAAATCATCAGTGAATGTGATGAAGTACTAAAAACCTCCTCCGGCTGGTATGTTTAGTGGTCCACATACATCGGTATGTATGAGGCCCAAAAGATCATTCGCTCTTTCACTTTTTCCTGTGAATGGAGACTTTGTCATCTTTCCAATTAAACAAGATCTGCATGTCTCAGATGATTCATAATCAAAAGAGTCCAAGAGTCCATCTTTATAGAGTTTGGAAATGCGTTTCTCATTTATGTGGCCTAATCGACAATGCCAAAGGTAAGTTGGATTTAACTCATTAGGTTTCATCCTTTTAGTATTAATGTTATAAATAGGCATTTCAAGATCAAGGAAATATAGTCCATTGTTCATTTGGGCAATAGCATAGAATATATCATTCAAATAAATTGAGCAACAATTGTTCTTTATTATTAATGAAAAACCAAACTTGTCTAGACAAGAAACGGGAATAATATTCCTGCTAATTGCAGGTACATAATAACAGTTCTCTAACTGAATTATTAAACCACTAGGTAAAGTCAATACATAAGTTCCTACGGCTAAAGCAACAACCTTTGCTCTATTGCCAACTCGTAGGTCAACTTCACCTTTTGCCAAATCTCCACTCCTTTCTAGCCCCTGCACATTTGTACAAATGTGAGAACCGCATCCAGTATCTAATACCCATGATGCAGAAGTAGAAAAATTAATTTCAATAACAAAAAAACCTGAAGTTGAAGTCTCTACTCCATTCTTCATATCTTCCAGGTACTTTGGGCAGTTTCTCTTCTAGTGTTCGGTCTTACTGCAATGGAAGCAGGTGCCTGCCTTTGTTATGCCTCCACTATGCTTCAAAGTGTCGTACCCCAATTTTGTCCGGGTATTTTAAAAATTTCATAAATTCGATTTTTATTTCAATTTGCATCAGTTGTACAACATAACATGCATTTTATCATTAATAATACCTAAAATATCAGTCACGATAAATTTATTGAAAATACAGACAAATCGGTTGAATCTTTCCTCAAGTACGGACAAAATCAGCAGATAAAAAGTTTTGAAATTAAAATTGTGGACGCCAGTATTATTAATCTACGGTTCATGTAGTTTAACCTGGTGTGCTCGTTGTATTTTTCAGCAGCTGTTTCAGTTGCGTTTTGACCCGCCTGAGCCCTTTTAACCGATGAAATTTTTTTTCAAAATTTAAAGAAACGCTGTATTTTTTCAATAAGTATATTTTGTGCTGATCATTTTAATGTGTCTGATTTAATGTTTCGAGCAAATTTTCGTCCGACTTCTATTTATAATCGGTCCTTTTATTTTGTTCTAGTATTCAAAATTAGAGATTTGTCTTATTATTATATTTTTCTAAATTAAATTACTATCTAAAATTTTTTAATAAATATTTTTCTTTAAATAATAGATAATAAGAATTATTAATAAAAAAAAAAAAAGGAAAATAAAATTAGAACACTTCATGTTTCCTCTCTCCCTCACGTTACCCTCATTTCCATCACCAGCTACCCACTCCATCAGTCTCTCTCAGCGAAAATACAAAAAGAAAAGAATAAGGTTTTGTCCGTTGGAGGTTGCTATATATTACTCTCTCTGCTGACTTCACAAAGGGGACCAACAGACACTAACTTACTCTCTCTCTCTCAAAAAATAAAGAAAAGGATTAAAAATAGAAAAAGAGAAGAAGCCTCTGGGTCTTTCCCTGAGCGCCTCACCCTTAACCATTACCATTCCTCTTCTTCAAATACTCCATTGTCTTCCACCCTTTCACCACACTAACACCTCATTTCGCTTACGTCAAAACAACCTAATAACAACCCACATCATCGGATTCAAACCACACACGGTCACCTTCTTCCTTCACCTTCTCCGTCCAAACTCACCGGCGAACGATACCGCCGCTGCGTCACCACCCGCGCGTCTCTCTTCATTCACCAAACCCTGGCCACCGTGAAAGTCGCCACACACTCCGCCACACATCACCATCAACCACCTAACTTCACAGGTACTCCACACAAATAACCATACCGTCCTCTTCCTCCATTAAACATGCAAATCTTCCGCCCCATCTCCGATTCACCTTATTCACGACGCCGTCATAACCGTCTTCACCTTCACGAACACAACTACCATAAAACAACCACTAAAATAGCCACCTCTAGTTCCAACGATGTTCCGTGTGTTTCCGACCACCACCTTGTTTGAATCCGACAAAGCACAACAACAATAGTTTCTGGCCAGCAACAACAATAACGAAGATTAACATAGTACCGACAACCCCGTGGTGACAAGGCGTCGTTTGAATCGCTTCGCCAGATTCGTTCTGGCGAGCCAAAGAGCCAATTTGATGAAAATAACACTACTATGATGTTGTTGTGTTTGACTTGCATTAACTATTTGACATCGCGAACACATACAATCCATTTCCGTCGTAAACTTTGGCTTTCATTTGTTGTGTTTTGTTTTGCAATCGGTTTACAGGTACGACATAATGTTGACTTTGGCTTTTACGAATCATTTCGATTAGCTGAATGGTTAATTTCATCTTCCATGCTATGTACGAGATTAAAATTATGTGGATGCGCTGATGCGATAAGTGTTGAAGTACTACATTATTGTTGGTTTTAATTCTTGTTAATGATTCGACGCTATGGTAATATTTTGGACGAGATTTAGGTTGCATTACGTTTGTGCTGCTTTGATACAAGCCTTTCTTGCATTTCGATTTGTTTTCATTATCATTGCATTTTGGACAAGATTTCGGTTGCATTACGTTTGTGCTGCTTTGATACAAGCCTTTCTTGTATTTCGATTTGTTTTCATTATCATTGCATCAGTGTCATATTCATGTTTTATAGTGATTAACCTAAATGTTGTTGTTTGTGGTAACTCTAGGAGAAAAATATTTACTGTCATTTTAAAATGTGTTTTACTTCAGTTTCCTGCTGCTATCACTTTTAATTAGTACTGCTTATTTATTTTTCTTCCTTTTAATCACTGTTTTGTTAATTCATATCATGTGAATGTCTTTATGTTTGTTAATAGCATATTAGGTATAGTAAATGGGAATGGGAGACACAGAGTTATATCATTTATACTACCATCATTCTAATTTTTTTTAAACGTTTTTATTTGACCTCAGTTGGTTTTATTATAGTCTTGTTTAGGATTGTTATGAGAATTTTACATTGTTACAAAGCAAGAATAACCGACGAGAACCGGAAATTAGTATGTGGTATAGCTAGTATAGGAAGAAATACTTTCTAATTTTTTAAAAAAGTTATTTACTCATTAAGTAACAAATTATATTTAAATGATTACCTAAATAATTTAATTATTATAGATGACATTTTGTAAATAACTTCATTTTCTTAATTTTAGTTATTTATTAATTTGATTCATATTTTGATAAATGGATTTTTTTTAGTTGATTATTTTTTTAGATAATTAATTATTTTTCTAATCATTGAGCAAATTATTTAATTAATCGTTTAATCAATCTCATGTGTTTAATTGATTATTTAGATGATTCATGTTTGCATCCTCACATGTAAATAATTTTACTAACATTTGGTACCATTCAAACCACAAACACAAATCACACAATTCTTGATTTAACATCAAGCCCCCTCTCAAAATAAACCCTTTGTAAGTCGATCGCTTTTAAATCATCGCCATCAACCTCACATAGCTTACTCTTGGGCTTTCTTACAATGAGACCTATTCGGTTATTGAATAATCGAGTAGATGAACAATTCACTAAATAAAGTCCAATCTATTCACAAAACACAAATTTAAAACCTCGATCCAATGTCGAGTATTTTCATTCAAATCAAATTAAAATACCCAATCACAATCAAACACCATTTCATTCAAATCAAATTAAAATACACAATCACAATTAAAATACCCTCTCAAGGTTCTCCACATACCCAATCGTCTTAAGCACATGGGGACTTACAGGGGCTCCCTTAGCTAACTTGCCTTGAAAAAGGGCTTTTGAAACTTCAAACCTTTCATGCCTTGCTTTCTCTTGATAGAGCATCTTCAAGTGTTCGATCATATCGAACGCTGCCATATTCTCATGTTGCTTTTACAACTCTGAGTTCATGGTAGCTAGCATGAGACAAGCAGTTTCATTGACATCATCGACATGCTTCTTATAAGCATCTCTTTCTGCCTTAGGTGCAGAACTAGGAGGTTCCTCTTCAGGAACAGGTTTCTCCAAGACATACAACTTTCTATCATGTTTGAGGACAATTCTCAGATTTCGGTGCCAATCCAGAAAATTTGTCCCAGACAATTTTTCCTTGTCAAGGATTGATCGTAAAATGTTGTTAGAGGTGTTTGTTGTCATGGTAATCTACATGAAATTAATGAAAATATAAGTATCAATAACATATTTAATTAGGCCTTTAATTAAATATGCTCCCACTATTTTACTCAAAACAAATGACCCTCATCATTTGATTCGGAAAATCCCGTTGGAAGATTTTCTAGTGGGTCGAGATCCACATTTCACTTTGTTTTAAGTCCGCGTAGACGGATTACACAAAACTAGGTTATTTAGGTAAGAACTCCTTCCAATTGTATCTAATACAACTCTCGAATATTTTAGTTGGGTGAATAACTCCTTATTCCAGTCCATCACATGAATCATTTCCAACTCTTGCTTCTAAACACATATAATCTTATTATAATTTGTTTAGTTAAGTTTGACCCATTTTTTTAGCAATTGGATATTACAATTATCCCATCGCACCTTACTAATATAGAACATGCACCTTGCGTAGGCGAAACCTACATTATCCGATACTAGTCTTGATGAGTGCTAAAACTTGGAAAGCATAAACTTAATATTTAATTTGAGGGAATTATAACTGTTTTGATCTCACTGGCTTATTTCTCTGATAGTTTTGGGTGGTTTTAGGTTCTCTATAACTTCTATCTTAGCTCTATCTACCTCTATACCTTTTTCGGAAACTATATGTCCTAAAACAATTCCTTCGGTTACCATGAAATGACACTTTTCCCAGTTTAGTACAAGGTTCACCTCCACGCATCTCTCTAGGATTTTCTCAAGGTTAGCAAGACAATTGTGGAAATCAAATCTGCAAACCGAGAAATCATCCATAAACACTTCCATGATACCATCTAGGTAATCTGCAAAGATTGACATCATGCAGCGTTGGAAAGTGGTTGGGGCGTTACAGAGGCCGAATGGCATTCGTCTGTAGGCAAAAGTTCCATAAGGGCATGTAAAGGTAGTTTTTTCTTGATCTTCGGGGTGGATAGGTATTTGGAAGAATCCTGAGTATCCATCTAGATAGCAGAAGTAAGAGTGTCTGGCTAGACGCTCCAACATCTGGTCTATAAATGGTAAAGGGAAATGATCCTTTCTGGTTGCTTTATTTAACTTTCTATAATCTATACACATGTGTCATCCTCCTTCCATCCATTTTGCTACATGTTCGCCTTTATCGTTCTGCACGACTGTGATGCCTCCCTTTTTAGGTACTACATGCACAGGGCTCACCCACTTACTATTCGAGATCTGGTAGATTATACCTGCCTCAAGTAACTTAAGAACTTCCTTTTTAATAACATCACTCATTATAAGGTTTATTCTTCTCTGATGTTCTATGGAGGGTTTTGAATCTTCTTCGAGCGAAATCCGATGCATGCATACGAATGGGCTTATACCTTTCAGGTCAGAGATATTATATCCTAAGGCTGAGGGATATCTTTGTAAAACATCTAAAAGTTGGTCTGTTTCCTCTTGGCTCAAGGTAGCACTGACTATAACTGGACGGTTCATCTCTTCATCGAGGAACTCATATTTCAGATTCTTAGGCAGTTCCTTAAGTTCTAAGGTTGGTTTCTTAGGGCATGGCATAGGATCTGGGGTAAGGGATAAACATTCGTAAAGGTTATCATCGATGTAAGGTTTCCTAAAGTCATCATCTTCCAGTATGAGAGTTGATGGTAACTTAATTGTTTTTATGATTTCTTCTTGTTCTAACTCCCTAACGCATTCATCAATGATATCTAAGGCATAACATGCGTCTCCCATCACAGGTGCCATAAGAAATTTAGAAAGTATAAATTCTATTTTCTCGTCACCTACCTCAAAGGTCAACTTTCCTCTCTTGACATCTATTATGGCTCCTGCAGTTGATAAGAATGGTCTACCTAGAAGGATTGGTATATCATTGTCCTCTTTGATGTCCATGACCACAAAATCAGTAGGGATAAATAACTGTCCTATCTTAACAGGGACATCTTCTAAAATGCCTATTGGATACTTAACAGATCTATCGGCTAACTGAAGTGACATCTTAGTAGGCTGTAATTCTCCTAAGTTTAACCTCTCACAAACTGCTAAAGGCATTAAGCTCACACTAGCTCCTAAGTCTAGAAAAGCTTTTTCGATGACATGACTACCCAAAAGACAAGGAATGGAGAAATTTCCAGGATCTTTATCTTTTTTGGCTAACTTATTCTCGGAAATAGAATTGCATTCCAAGGGTTTCAGATCGTCGAGTCTACGTTTGTTGGTAAGGATGTCTTTGAGAAACTTTGCATAAGAAGGTATTTGGGTGATGGGTTCTGTGAAAGGGATTTCTACGTGAAGTTTTTCTATAATCTTAATAAATTTCTGATACTGGTTATTGATCTGGGTTTGTTTGAGTCTTTGTGGATATGGTATAGGTGGTTTATATGGCGGGGGTGGTACGTAAGTTTTATCTTTAGGTTCTTCTCCTTTTTCTTGACCTTCCTGTTTTTTAGATTCCTCTGGTTCCTTTACTTTGTCCGTGGGTTCGGTATATTCCTTAGAAGTTTTGGGTTCACTCAATCTTGGGTTTGGTGGCTCATCATAAGCGTTCCCACTTTGTAGGGTAATGGCATTGGCTTGCCCTCTCGGATTCTGTTGAGGTTGTCTAGGGAACTGTCCTCCAGGTGTGGTTTGGGGGGCTTGGTTTAAAGCTACTTGATAGATCTGGGTTTCAAGCATCTTGGTATGAGTAACTATTTGGTCAACCTTGGTTCCTAACTGGGTAATCAGTTCATTAACGTGAATGCTCTGGTTCATGAACTCTTGATTTTGTTGGGTTTGAGCAGTGATAAATTTTTCCATAATTTTCTCAAGGCTCGACTTTGGTGGTACAGGTTGCATAGGTTGATTTTATCTTGGGGCTTGGTAACCTGTTTCTCTCGGAGGCGCATTATTTTGGATTGGGTTATTGTTCTTATAGGAGAAGTTCGGGTGATTCCTCCATCTAGGGTTATAGGTATTCGAATATGGGTTCCCTTGGGTGTAGTTCACTTACTCAGAGTGGGTTTCGTTTAATAGACTGCATTCTTCAGATTGGTGTCCCTTGGTTCCACATATCTCACAATCCGACGAAACTGTGGCTGCAGTATTCGGGTTTATGCACATATGCTCGACCTTGAGGGCTAATGCGTCCATTTTAGCTTGCATCATGTCTATAGAGATTAGTTCATGTACTCCTCCTTGGGCTTCCTTCTTCTCAGCTGTCGCTCGTTCAACGCCCCATGATTGATGGTTTTGAGCCATATCTTCAATGAGGGCAGTAGCTTCAGGATAAGGCTTGTTCATCAGCGCACCGCCTACGGCAACATCGATGGTCATCTTAGTGTTATAGTGAAGTCCATTATAGAAGGTCTGAATGATTAACCAATTTTCTAAACCATGATGTCCAAGTCGTAATGGAATTGGGTGGAAGGGAATCTAACCATGATAGGGCTTTATCTCTGAGGGAGAAAGGGAATAATCTTAAACGCTTTGCCTCAGGAGAAGCTCCATTGGTTTTAAAAGTGTATCCTAATTGGAGAAATATTTTTTAAATGTTGGTTTGGGTTCTCGGTAGCGAGACCTGCGAATTGTCTCTGTTGCACTAGTTGCAACAGGGAGGGTTTAAGTTCAAAATTATTAGCTGGGATGGTTGGGTTTACTATACTAGAACTAGGTTCTTCGTTGGATGGTTGGGCGAAGTCCTTAAGAGGTCTTTGGTTTTGATCTTCGGCCATAGCTCTCCTAATTCTATGGAAAAATAAACGTGCGTGAGCGTAACGTTCAGGTTCCGCCAGAGGGTATACTAAGCTTTCGGTGTTGCGAGTTCTTCGCATTGATCGGCGGGTAATAACCTAAGTCTAAACGATATAACAATAGGGTACGAAATTTGACGAAATTGGTCCCTGACAACGGCGCCAAAAACTTGATGCGTGCTTTTCGTAAGTATACGAACGCGTTAGAGTAATATAAAAGATTATCTATTGTTATCTATTGTTATAGTCTTTATCTAAGGTAATCAAAATAGGGGTTTTTAGAGTGTGCAATGAAATGTAAAGTATTAAATTAAGTTCAATTGATAAAGACAGGCTCGAATGTAATTCACATAATCAATTAATAATCCAAGTACTTGCTAATAGAACTACTTATGGGCAATGTTTCCTACTTTGAAAAGAACCAATTTAACAGGAATTGTCGCTTTCGCGTATTCAGAACCGAGTTGTACTCCCTAATCAAACCCTCTTATTGTCACTTATAAAAAGGCGCGCATTGCGTTAGAGTAGTAAACCTATTTTAAAGAAATATAGTATCTTGACTAAGTTGAAAAGTATTTTAACCTGAATTTCTTAACCAAAAGAGGTTCTCACGAACCAGACTCTAAACTTATAAACGCGTCCGAAAATAGTTTTAAAATCACTTTTCTTCTTAATGTTAAAAACTCCTAATGAACTAAACAAAGCACTTTCGCTGTATTTGAAATAGTTAAAAACAACTAAGTTTAAATAGACGTTGGACGGCTTTCGATCTTACCCAACGAAAATTAAGTGCGGGAAAACTTAAGTTGAAAGTTAAAATAGCCCTTAAGTGTTTCTACGAACAATTATACGGATTATCGGTTCAATTACGATCCTTACATTCTAACCTTATCGGTTTAGTTAGACATGGTAAAGTAAAGGTGCGTTTTAATTTAAATAAAAGTAGTGCGAGTGCGGAATATAAATAAAAGTAGTGCGAGTGCAGAAAGTAAATAAAAGTAGTGCGAGTGCGAGAAATAAATAAAGTAGTGCGAGTGCGAGAAATAAATGAAAGTAGTGCGAGTGCGGGAAATAAATAAAGTAAAGACAGTGCGGGAAATAAATTAAAGTAGTTCGAGTGCGGGAAATAAATAAAGTAAAGACAGTGCGGGAAATAAAGTAGATAAAGGTAAAGCAATAAAAACCTACTCCAATCGGAGGGTTGAATAAAATGCGAAGCGGAAATAAAAATGGCGGCAGGATTAACTTCCTTCCAAAGTGCTCCAAACTCGATTACAGACTCGATCACAGACTTGATTACACAATTGTGGTAACACCCCAATGCGAAGCGATTACCACTTTAAAATACTGAATATATGCCTAAGTGAAACTAAGTTTGCTCTAAGTTTGGATCATTAAACAAATGAAAACAAGTATGTATTTATAGGCAAGTAAAGTAATGGAAATGACAAGGATGCCCTTCAGTTTGAAATTGGGAGGGAAAAGTTTTCTTCTTGTGGCGCCCGCCAAAACCCCATGGCGCCCGCCACAAGAGCAAAGTGTGACGCCCAAATGGAGGTAGTGGGGAACGTGGCAGTTGAGGGAAGTTGAGTTGTGACACGTCATGGCTGGACCTATGGCGCCAGCCACAGTGGGAGCCACAAGTGCAAAATGTTGAATTTTAGTCTTTTTAGCTCATTTTCACTCCTTTTCTCGATCGGGGCTCTGATTAGACTGAAAACCTGAAAACAAAGAGAAACATAGTAATAACATAACAAAATAATAATAAAATAACTAAAATGCATGCGAAATCGGAGTCGAAAATACGGTGAATTTCAGTGTCATCAAACAGCTATCAGATGCATGGTTTCATAAGTGGCTTTGATACCACTGAAGGAGAATTAGCGATCCAAAACGCAGCGGAATTTAAAATTTTCTCCTTTAGTGATCCTTACGAATGGGCATGATCAGTGATAGAATCGTTACCTCTTGTGACGATTGAAACCTTTGATGTAGATCTACGGAGCGATCACGAACGTTGAACGACGACAACACCTCTACTCAGTTCACATGAACGGATTCCTTCAATCTCAGTGCTAGCTGCTACGAATGAAGGCTTTGAGAGAGAGAGAGAGAGAGAGAGAGAGAGAGAGAGAGAGAGAGAGAAACAAAATTACAACTGCACTAAATGCTTTTGCACAAGGGTTCTATTTATAGAACCACTTATGTGGGTTGCAAGCTAAAAAGCCCACTTAAGTGTATGTGGCCCATATTTTATAATATGCCAAAATCACTTAAGCGCGTGGTACCTTACCATATTTCGTATTCTCTTTAAGTACGCCGTACCTTACGATGTTCTACAATTCACTTAAGTTCACCGTACCTTACGGTGTTCCTTAGTTACTCTATCTTTCATCAATCCGTCCTTTTGTGTGTGACCCTGTAGGTTTTCGCGGCACTGAAAATTATATTAAATCACGCATTTAACATAATAAATAATGAGCGGTATCTAGCAACACATCACTGCTACCCAAGACACGAAAATGGCATGTGATCTGATAAATCCTTCTATTATAATACTTATGTATATAGTTACCCTTTTTCCCTTATGTCTATATTGAACACAAGGCATAGACCGTGTTATCCTTATCCAGTTCAATATAGGGCCCATAGACATTTATCCTGTTACGCAGGATGGGCAAATTCCATCTAGGTCACTCATGTCCCTTAGCATGCTTCGTGGAGTACCCATCAACTGTCTTTATGGTCATCCAGTTACGGACAACGTTTGATTAGCAACAAGGCACTCGACTCTACATCTAGGGTCCATAGTGGTTTCAGGTCGAAGGGTGGTATACACCATTATCACCATGAGAATAACTTATGACACTTTGCATAACATTCTATATAGTATTCTCATAGCGGGTCAATCCAGTATAAATATTACTCTTAATATTCATACCTATGTTTAAGACTTGATAACTCCTTATCTATGATCCATGAGATGTGATCATCAGTCTATATACATAATAGTATTTATGCTTTAATGTTATCCTACTTCACAATGAAGCTCGACTACGGATACTTTAAGAATAGTGTCCTTATGTTTAATGTGATCTCGTGATCAAGTCACACTTGATACATTAAACGGACTAGCTATTCTAGGGACTTTATTAAACAAACATAACAAAGAAAAAGCCTTTTATAATTAATAAATAATTCGATACAAGTACCAAAAGTATTGGCCTATAGGGCTTACACCAACATGAGAATAAACTCAAATATGTTAGGTACAAAAGATCAAGAAGGGTAACCTAAAAATAAAAAAAACAATCACCAATAGGCAATGCATTCACACAACAATCACAAATCCATAAATGTCAACTTTTATGCAACGTGACAACATCTTGACTCTATATGCATATGGTACCAACTCAATAATGGTTCTTCATATGAACTGGGTCCTAACATCCCAACCCCGAGCCCCCTCTTTGAGCTCCAAGCCTCTTCTTTGAGCTTGGGATAAATAACAAGTCCCCTCTCTGAACTTATGACTCGCCTCTTTCGTAACAACGTCAACATATGATGTATGGCATACAATAATGCAACGACAACAAAAAAACAATGATTATGGCCCCACATCTGACTATAAACAATCATTCATGACAACAATACAACAACAATTATATCCCCACATATGTCTATAAACAATCATGCATTAAACACATCAACAATAGTTCTCGCTCCAAACTACGCATCTCAACAATCATCAGCAAGTATTTACAACAACTCACATAATTATACTTGCACTTCACATCATATATTCACACATCGAGTACACATCCACACAACACTCAATTATGTTAAATAATGTTAACATTGCTTCATTATCAATTCATTCATTCATAACAATTAATCGTTTGTTCATTACTGACAACTACTATGTAACAAGTAAAATAATTAATTTTCACAAATTCTAATAACCATCTAGCCAAATAATATGTCACTATGGGATAGCCATGCTCTTTATCTTTCCAACACTTCAAACTATACGTCATTTGGATTTACGGAACTAAAGTTATGGATAAAACGATCGGATAAAGTAATATGTTTTACCTCAACAATTTTTCAAAATTCAACTAGCATCAATCGATTGACATTGAGAGGAAATCGATTGACATTATTCCTCATTACATTCTTCCTTTCCAATTTTTAATTTTTTTGTAAGCATAATCGATTGATTAAATGAATTAATTTATTGACATAGTTCTTCTTTTCTAATTTTCCACGCATGCAATCAATTGACATGGGATGTCAATCGATTGACATTAACCAAAATCCCAGTTTTCAATATGTTTACTTTATCTTCCCCGTCCCCTAACCCTCATACATCAAACTAATTCACATTATAACATCCAAACACAACATATCATGAATTTAACAACATATAACAATCTCATAACAATTAAACATGTTATAAAGCATATGTTAAATCACGAATCATAACAATTAGACACATAGTTTGCACAAATTTCATCAAGAACACATGAACACATCAACAATGGTAAAATCAAAAGAAAAACATGGAAGAGGGTGAGGATCCCTCTCTACCCTTCATACGATATACACCCATAGAAGAGTAATATCCCCTTTTACCTTGGATTTCCAGCGAAGCAAGCTCTAAACTCCTCAACAATGGTGTTTTCTCCCCAAACCCTTGGTTGTCTCCCTTGCCTCTTTTCTCTTATTCTCTAAATAATAATTACTTTCAAAGTTCAACCCTCACTCTTTTCTATTTAAACCAAAATCTAATTCTCTAATTAGGTTATTCCCTTATTACCATCAGCTTACTCTCATATTCTCTCTCTTGCCCCTACTCCTCTTACTAACTCTAATTTTCTTTATTTTTAATTTCTAATAATTCAATTATCCACCAAATTCTATTATTTCCCTTATTTTTATACAACCGTAGTATTTTTAATTATTCCACTCAACTTAACTTAAATTAAATAAATATAACTAATGCCTCAACGGTAAAGTTCTCTCTAACTTGCACATCGTCCACTTGAATCATATGAGACGTATCATGAATATACTTCCTCAACTGAGACACATGAAAGATATCATGAAGATTAGAAATAAATGGCGGTAAAACAACTTTATAGGATACTTCTCCTACTCACTTCATAATCTGATAGGGAGCAATCAAATGCGGCGTGAGCTTTCGAGACTTCAAA
This sequence comes from Lathyrus oleraceus, assembly GCF_024323335.1. Classification (NCBI taxonomy): domain Eukaryota; kingdom Viridiplantae; phylum Streptophyta; class Magnoliopsida; order Fabales; family Fabaceae; genus Lathyrus; species Lathyrus oleraceus. Next base: position 472,437,924 of record NC_066581.1, on the reverse strand, counting down.
GTTCGACTAATACCAGTTACTATAGTAACTCTCAAAAACACATGAGCTCCCTCTCGGAATTTAAGTGCTTTCCTTCGCTCGTCATGATAACTCTTCTGACGAATCTGCGAAGCTTTCATCTTTTCTTGGATCATCTTGATCTTCTCGGTAGTCTGTTGAACAATCTCAGATCCGAGCACAACATTCTCACCAAAATAATACCAACACAAAGGTGTCTTACACCTTCAACCATAAAAATCCTTAAACGGTGCTATTACAATACTATAAGGGAAATTATTGTTGTAAGTGAACTCAACCAACGGTAGGTAACATTCCCAGTTACCTCCTTGTTCGAAAAAAAAATCTCTCAGTAAATCCTCCAAAGATTAGATAGTCCTCTCTATCTTACCACTCGTCTACAAATGATAAGTAGAACTTAACTTCAGCTTAGTACCCATGGATTCCTGCAAACTCCAGAAAAACCTCGATGTGAATCTTAGATCTCTATCAAATATAATACTCAAAGGAATACCATGCAATCTAACAACCTTCTCAATACACACTTCAACCAACTTCTATAATGAATAAAAAATCTTAATTGGAATTAAATGAGTCGATTTAGTCTATTTATCCGCTATAACCCAAACTGACTCATTCCTTTTAGAAGTCTTAGGCAAACTCATAACAAATTCCATGGAAATATTGTCCCACTTCCACACAGAAATACTCAATGGTTGCATTAACCTTAACACTTTCTAATGTTTAATGTTCGACTTCTAGAAATTCAAACACGTATAAACGAACTTGACTATATCCTTCTTCATTCTTGGCCACCAAAACATTTTCTTCAAGTCTTGATACATTTTAGTAGCAACGGGATGAATACTCAAACCACTTCTGTGACCTTCTTCAAGAATACTTTAATTTTAACCCACCCATTCTTCTTCATGATCTCCAGTCCTACGCTCAGTTAACTTGACACATGCGTTCAACTTTAAGGAAAGTTCGACAATGTAAGAGTGAAGATGCAAGATTTTCTTGAAATGGCCGTCACATTATTTTGTTTTACCATGGATGTAGGTGACCCTTTGATTCTTGATATGGTGGTCACCAAATATTGTTTTTCTTTGTTTTAGGATTTGATTACCTCTTTTTCTTTTGATTTTTTTGTGCTTTTTCATCCCTAATTTTTGTTTGGACCGCTTCTTTGAAGCTTTTAGTCCATTAGGATTGCCCTAATTTTTATCTAAGTTGCCTCTTCGGGTGTTCGACTTGGTAGAATTTATTTATTTTATTTTATTTTGATTTTTTTGGGACAACTCTCTGGGAACTTGTTCTTTTTTTGGTTTGGAAAGGCTTGTGAATGATATGTTATTGGTTATTGAGAAACAATTGTCATAACCTTTGGATTTCTCATGATTTGTTCCATACTTCACGACATGTATGAAGAACGGAATGTGGTTGATCCCTATATGGGATGTGTTTTTCTCTTACAATTTGAATGTGGAGTCAGATTAACTGAACAAAACTACCATGCCCCGGGTTAAGCATAAGGTTTTTCAGTTCCGAAAGAAACACCAACTTCTAAGCTCAAAGTGACTGTCTAGGGATTAACTCCTTATCTCTCCGGTGTTTGGGGATATGAAACAATGCCTTACACAATCAGAAAAGTTTTATTCGAAAGCATACCATAGTAGTTTGGGTATTTTGTTTTCGTCATCCTCCCTCCAATCTTTGCTTACACAATAGTTTGATAAAGAAAAGTGAATGCGAGAAATATGGATATATATTTTGTTTTTTATATAAGAGAAGAATAACGAGTGAATATGAAATGATTGATTAAAAAAATGCATGATCATTTTATTAATTATACCATTAAAAAACAACAATGTCTAACAACAGGTAGCATTTAACAGACAAAGAAATTACAAATGCAAATGATAAAACAACCCAATGATTGCCAATGTTTAAGGATGAATTCCTGTATAATACATTGGATTTAGGATGTTCTCCCTAAAGTCTTAAAACTCATTTGGATAAGAGGCTGACATTCACCACTAAATCTCCTTCTAGAAAGGCTATGTACTCGTTGTCGATCAACTGTTGTACTTTAGCTTTGAAAACTTTGCAGTCCTCGGTCGAGTGCCCTATCAATCCGGCATGATATTTGCATTGCACATTTAGGTCATACCCATATGAGAATGGTTATGGAAATGGCTTGAGAGATCTAGGAACAACCAATAAATTTTGAATCAGAGGTTGTAGGAGTTGACTGTATGTCATAGGAATGGGATCAAGGGGAGCATTCCTTCCTTCTGAATTGTTTCGAGCCCTAGGCTGATTCTGATGTTGATTCTAATATCCTCGACAGGTCCGATTTATTAAGAAAATAAGATCGCTTAAGATTTGATTACAAAAATGGTTTGAGATGAATCGGATTAGAAATTTTTAATGGATGACGATTATTTGAATGGTTGAATTAGGCAACACGTATCCAAAAAATCGAGAAAAATAATAGTAGGCACTAGACCATTTCCCTTTTCATTCTTTGTGAAAGATATTTTAAAAATGATTAGGTATTTTGAATAGACAACGAGATTACAAAATGGACCTGGGCACAAATCTGGTCATGGACCTCTCGCGTATTAATAATGCAAGGTCACGAATTCTCTTGCAAGGCCACGGGTTCTCACGTGAGGATGATAGTTCTTTCGTAAGGTCGATTAAACGTAACAAAAACGAAAGGCCAACACGAATCGAAAATGGATTGTTAACGCGTGGCGTGATCATCACATATGAATCTAAATTCGAATGAAATATAACATAAAGAATCAAAATTGTAACAAAATGAAATTTAACGTATGTGAAGGCATGTCGTAATGCAATGGATTGTGCGAGACCCATCAAATTGATATAATGTGACGTAACGACAACGAATTACAAATGTCTCATGTAATATAATAAAATTCCAACAAAATGCTAATGCTTAACGTTATCATCGCAAATGAAACGAAAAAAAACCATAATGCCTAATAGCAATGAAATGGAATCACACGTGAATTGTAACGTAATTCAAATAATCGTGCAGAACATAACGTTGAACACAAACTAAATAACGCTCATACGCATCAATAAATTTTTTCATTATGTCAAATGAAATTACATCACAGTAACAACATATAAATGATGTCGAATATGCTGATTAATATATGATTTATGCAACGCAACAAAATCAAAAAACATGAGGCAACACATAAATTATTTGTGATATTGTTTACAGAATGTTACATCATCCCACAATCGAACTGAAATAAGCAACAAAGTATCAAATACAACATCACACAAAAGAAAACATTTACACGCCGTAAATCAAAAAGTAAACAAAAACCTGTTTACGAGTGTTCTTGGTAAACAATCACAAGTTTGAAAGTCTGTGAGTTTAACTCGAAAAATCTCCAAAGCTATTTGTGCAAATAACTTGTGCGAACACACGTGTGTGTGAACTGAATGTAGTGTGACAAAAAGGCTTTAAATGAAGTCAGGTTGTAATAAGTGATAAGGTAGAAATGCAGTAAATAACGTTAAATAAAGCAAAGAGAAAAGTACAATATTCCATTTAAGGAGACAAAAAATATTAAAATAGGGTGGACTTAGACACATACATGTTTCTCGCTTAACTCTTTCACTCTATGACTCGGGTCCTCCAGTGGTATAAAGTGTATGTATAAAATTATGCGACCTTTGATCCAATGCATGAGTCTGCTATTTATTATATTTACAAGATAATCATCGACGGAGGTTATGACCACTAGGGGGCTCATTGCGTTTGCTCCACATTCAGTTCTTCAGGTTCCCACTAGTGTGCTTACGTGTCTTCTAAGATGATATCTTCTTCTAACCCATGTTGAGTGGTAACTTCTTTTCCACTTTTTCCATGTCTTCACGTTCTTTTGTTGATAACTGCTCCAATGTGTTGCGATGATACCCGTCAATGCTTCGAGACTTATAAACTTTACCAAGTCTTTTATACCATGTTGTTTGGTCGACCAATCCTTTTGGTGGAATGAGGGCTCATGTCGATTGTCCCTCTCAAGACTCTGGTCATATTTCCCCGGAATCTTGGCTTTTAGGGGGCTTCCCCCTGAGAGTTTTCTAAACCATTTCTCGTTTTGTCGATGGCTCGATCGAGCCTTCTTTGCTGGCTTGTCGATGACTCCTTATTAATGCTTCTACTAAATACACTTCATTAATTTTTATATAATAAATGTCTTTTCATTTACATTCTTGGTTGACTTTCCAATAGCTGAAAATCCGAGTGTAACACAACCACACAGGTTGATTTGAAATACCAATTGAACAACAAACTCGTGGTTTAAAGAGGAAGCAACCAGATGCATTATCAGTGCCTTTCAATCCTCTTGTCGGTCCATCTGATAACGCTTCTCTTGCTCTTTGTGACGTTTCTTCGGCTCTTAATTTTGATGAGCTTCTTGGGCAATTGAAGTCTAAGATAGATGGTTTGGACCTCTTGGTAGTTGTTGCCAACGACCTTCCCATTCTTGTCGAGGTTAGAGAATTGGTGTCTTGCCTGGTTCAGAAGGAGGCTCCAACTATGATTTCTGCCTTCGTCTTAGATTTATAAATTCTTCTAGACTAAGTAGTCTCGCTTACTAAACTCAAGAAATCATCTACCAACCTCCTTGAGGAGAAATTTGGTGTTTTGTCTCACCAACGGGACATAATGTTTCGATCTGAGCAGTGGTTATCTTATTGGAGGGTGAGGATTCACGATAAAGAAACTCTTACCGTCCTTGATGATAATATTCAGAGCTGGACCCAATAGGTGCATTATTTGTAGTCTCTTGTCGAGAGGGCGTAGAAGAACAAGGCTACAATAGATATCCAAGATTTGGACAGCCTCGCGCCTTCGATGGATGCATAAGTCAACCTGGGCATAAATTGGTTGCTACCGTACGGTCTTTGGAGAAGGAGTTAGGGCATTTAAAAGCTCAAGACCTTCCAAATGACCAAAGGATGGACCATGTGCGGACTCGTTTTGATGGGATGAGGAGAGCATTAGGACTTTAGCCTTATTTTTCTTTTTGTAGTGGCATTCTCAAGCTTTTTGCTCGGTATTATTTTCTTTTTTGGCATTTTGTAATTTCACTATTTTGTAACATTGTCGTTTCGGCCATATTAATGACATTATAGGCGCTATTTTTCTTTTGTGATATTGACTTCTTAAAGCTGAGGCATATAGTGTTTTAGATATTTTCCATTTATTTGAAGCGTTTGATTGTCAGAATTTAGCTTTTCTATTTCGTCACCATTGTTGGAAAACACTTGATTGACTCTGAAGGGTCTTTCCCAACTGGGTGACCATTTCCCTAAAGTTTTATCCTTCTTGTCGATAGGAAGTATTATACTGCAAACATTATCTCCAATAGAGAAAACTTTGGGCCTGACCTTTTTATAATAAGTCTCGGCTATTCTCTTCTTTTGCCTCATAAAGGCATCAAAAGTAGATAGTCTTTCTTCATTGAGGTCGACCAACTCATCCATTATCATGATCCAAAAATGGTCCGATGGGATTTCGTTTTTCCTTTGAGTTCTTACCGACTGTAAGCATATATTTGTAGGTAGAAATGCATTATGGCCAAACGTGAGTCGAAAGGGTGTAACATTGGTGACCTCCTTAGGCAAAGTTCTGCAAGCTCATAATGCTTGACTCAGAGGTGTATGATAACTCCTTGGCTTCTTGCCTGTGTTATTTTTTATCAAGTTCATGATGACTTTGTTCACAACCTCTACTTGGACATTAGCTTGAGTATAGTAGGGAGTCGACTTCAAAAATTTAATCCCTGTCTCTACAACAAATTCCATCACCTTTCTGCCAACAAAGATTGAACCTTGGTCAGTTGTTATGGTTTCAAGAGTCTCATATCTACACCTGATGTGACATTGTAGGAAGTCGGTCACCATGTCTTGGTCGACATTTGTCAAAGTTACCGCCTCAACCCATTTTGTAAATTAATCAATACCCACGAGGACATATCTATGGCTTTTAGAGGATGCCGGATTGATCTCTCCTATTATGTCTAATTACCATCCTCTAAATGGCCATGGCTTGATAATCGAATGTAATTTGTTGGCAGACACGTGTTGTATCCATCCATGCTTTTGGCATTCTTAACATCCTTGAGAAAACTTGATGCAATCTTTCAACATAGTGGGCCAGTATAACCCATGTCGACATAACAACCACTTCATTTTATGGCCTGCTTGGTAAGCACCATCAGATCTGTTGTGAGTGTCAGATATTTCCAAGTAGGCTTCGCTTTCGCTAATGCATTTGAGCAACACCTCATGTGGAGTCTTTTTGAACAACTCATTTCCAATGATGACGTACCGTAACACCCTGTATTTTGTTTTTTGATCTGTCGTTCCTGTCGGATTTCTAAGAAAAAGTTTTAAAATTTTCACAAAATTCTTGTAACTCTTCTGCCCCCACCAACTTTGGCGTTGACAACTCTGGTCGGGTGACGCTGGTTGATACTGGTTTGTCTTTTACTTCAATCAAGTTCTTTAGGTTTTTCTTATCCACCTTGTAACCTGAAGCTACTTGGGCCAAATCAGTGGCCTCTTGGTTGCATATTCGTGGCACGTGTTCAAAATCTACCGTTACGAATCGTTTAAGCATTGAATTTTCCTTGATGAAGTAAATTGACAAGTTGTCTTTAATACATTTCCTTTTTCAATTGCTTGATTACCAGTTCGGAGTCACCTTTAATCTCAACTTTGTTTTCCCCAAGTCTAGTAGTATGGAAAGACTGTAATCAAGGCTTCGCATTCAGCCATTGTTGGAACAATAACCATTGATTTTGAAATTATATTTAGTAGGGATTCCTTTTGGGAACATAATTAAAATCCTTACACTAGTTCCTTTAGAATGGGTTGAACCATCAAAATATAGTTTCTATGTCGGGAACTCAACATAATTTTGTGCTATTTCCATTACTACATGATCTACTATGAAATCAAAAATAAGTTGGCCTTTCATGGCCTTTAAAGGCATATAAGTTAAAGAATATTCGGTAAGGGCTAGTGCCCATTTTCCAACTCTTCTATGTAAAATTGGTTTTGACAACATGTGGTTAATTATGTCGAAGTGTGAATAAACAAACACATCTAAAGATTTTATGTAGTGTGTCAGTTTGGTACAAGAAAAGTATAAAGATAAACACAGTTTTTCTACCATAATATATATAGTCTCATCATCGTTTATGATTAGACTTAAATAATAAATGGATCTATTGATTCCATCTCGCCTTCTTGGGCTAACATATTCTCAGTCATCGATTCAGATGCAGAAATGTACAGCTTCATGGATTTGTTCCTCATGGGAGGTAATAACATTGGAGGTTTCGACAGATACCTATTAGTCTCATCGAAGGCTTGTTGATGTTCTTGTCCCCATATGAAACCTTTTGCTTTCTTAAACTGTAACAGTGGTGAGAATACTTTTGTCTGGCCACTTAGATTTGAAATAAATCTCCTCGGAAAGTTGATATTTCCTAACAAGGACTGCAGTTGTTTCTTGTTGGTCGCAGACTCAGTATTTTGTATGGCTTTCGTCTTGTTTGAGTTTATATATATGTCCTTCTTATGGAATACAAAGCCAATAAAATCTCATGCATGAACAAAAAAATCACACTTTAACGGGTTCATTTTAAGCCCATATTTCCTCATCCTTTCGAGCAATCGTCCTTGGATGAAGATTTGATGACAATGTCATCGACGAAATCATGAAACATTGAGTTTATTACTCTCATGTAAGTAGCATTAACTTCTTTAGACCAAAAGGCATCACTACCCATTCATATGTGCCTAAGGCCACTGGGCGTGGAAATGTCATTTTCTCTAAATCTTCCTCTATACCGAAAATCTGGTTGTAACCAGAGTATCCGTCAAGGACACTTAGGATTCGAATCCATCTGCGGAATCGAACAACATATCAACCACTGACGTTTGATATTCTTCTTTGGGAGTAGCAGCATTAAGGTATCTAAAGTCTATGCAAACTTTAAGGGTGACATTTTTCTTAATAATTGGAACAATATTAGCAAGCCATTCGACGTACCTGGCAGGTCTGATGAACTTGTTCCGGAGCAACCTTTCGATCTCAGCTTTGATCTTTGACATTATTCCAGGGACAAACCTCTGTAGGGTCTGCTTCACTGGCTTCTTGTCAGGTCTGATCGGTAGCTTTAGTTCGACTAGTTCATGGCTGAGCCCAGGCATTTCATCATAGTCCCAAGCAAAACAATCTCTGAATTCTCTCAATACTTTGATTACTTCTTCTTTAAGGTGTGGGTCGATTTTTTCACTAATGTACTTCGGCCTCTTTATCGTTCCATCTCCTAAGTCTACCTCTTCTAAAGCATCATGCGCCCATATTTTCCTAGTTGATGTTATTGGGTCTTTCTCGAACCTCAAAGGCTTATTGTCATAGAAACAATCTAGCCTCCAGATTTATGAAGATGTTGTTTGGTCGGTAAATCCAGATTGATATGCCTAAGAATTCTCAGGCCTAATGGTTTCAACATGCATTATTTGTTGAGATTCAGCCTCTAAGGCCACCAATATTTTGTTTTCAGCCATATAAGCCAAAATATGAGTCAACGTCTCTGACTCAATCATGATCACCATCAGATTTTGACCATCAGTTGTACCCTCTGACGATTTCTTACTCCCAGGTAAACTTGTATTGAGGGTGTAAGTTCACCATGTAGCTGAATTCAAGCCCTTCAAAATTATACCCTCCTCCGGAGGGCCTACATGCTGGAATGTTAGCCAATTTACGATTAAAGTTGAGTTTATCAATGTGATTGACATCTGCTTTGAAAAAACTCTGATCCGCCTCGATGGTTTCAACGACCCCACCAGGCTTTCAGATGGTGATCCTCTGATGCACCGATAAGGGTACACACCCTACCCCGTGCAACCATTATTGGCCCAATAGTATATTGTAGTTAGCTTTAGTCGGCACCACCATAAATAGTGTTGGTCTTTGGTGGTTCCCACCACTACGTCGACTTGGACTACCCCTAAGGGTTTGCTGGTCTTGCCCTCGTAGTTGGACAATACCATGTTGTTATGGGCCATATTCGTGGCATATTTTCCTATTTTTCCCAAGAGGGATTGGGGCATAACATTAACACACGCCCCACAGTCGATCAACACCTTGTTGATCCCCACGCCATTTACCTTAGCCCTTAGGTATAAAGGCTTCAGATGATGTTGCATGGACATGTCTGGCCTTTTAAAAATGGCACGGTCTATGTTTATTGAACCATCATTAATCACGTAATAGCACAAAGGTTTTTGGGTGGAAAGTTTTTCATCAAGACCTTCTTCCTTAATTACTTATGTGACTATGTCATGCTCCAATGGCAACACATATATAATATTATAGATGATGTCTAACTTTGGTTTAGACCCTGGGTCAAAGTTATTTGTCTCCATCTCAGTGTCTTCGATTGTCTTGTATGTTGCATTCTCCTCTTTTAAGGGTGACATAGGGGGAAACAACCTCTTCTTAATTGGCCGTCAATTATTTCGGTCCTCATTGATGGATCGAACGCTCTCACTTTTGTTAAATGATAGGACTAGATATATAGGGGGTGAATAGATCCCGAGTTAAAAAAAAATTATTTGAAACTTTGATTTAGAACATTTTTGACGCGGAAGCAAGTTTTAAATATTTCCCGAATTCAAAATCGTCTAACCGAACCTTCTATTGAAAAGTCAGAATATGCGTAATAGTACCAATAGAATGATAATAATCCATAAGTCGATCAACAATTATTAAGCACAACTAATTGAATACTCTACAATAGTAAAAGTCTATCTCCAACGATATTCACACACAAAAAACTAAGTCAAGCAATTTGTCGAACACTTGGTGTGCGAAAACCAAAGTTTGCAATTTTATATGGTGATTGTTGTTCTAAGAAATCCAATCATAACAAAATGGTTAATGATCAATACAACAAACAAAAAATTCAAAATGTAATCAAAATTATGATCCAAACTATGTTGATCCAGTGATGAAAGAAATCGACAATTTGCAAGTCGAAAAATAAAAGAGAGAGAGAGAGAGAGAGAGTACATAAGGATTTATTTAGGCAGTTCCCCAATCGACCTTGCTATGGGTACGTCTACCCTCAATTCGAATTCGAATTGAGATATTAATATAATAAATCTTACTTTGCAAATGTATGAATACAAGAGATGAGAAATCAAATCCCACAAACCATGTGTTTGTTCTTGACTCTAGCACCTCCAAATACCTTGATCAATCTTGATCAAGTAACCAACCATTCTGCTTCAATTCACCTATTGTTGCTACTTCCTTGCAAGGCACCCCTTGTCCCAAGGCTTTTACCCGACTCAATTAAACCTACGCGCATGATCATGTAACCAACAATGTCGCTTCAACTCACATGTTGTTGCTACTTCCTTGCACGACCTCCATGTCTCAAGGCTTTCACCCGACTGAATTAATCCTAAGAGCACACTTGTTGAACCCAAGACTTGTCAACATGATCCACTATTTCACGCTACTCCCTTGCTGACACACCTAGACTCAAGGCTTTCACTCGATCGGATCCGAATTGTACAATCTTGTCCAAAATCTTCAAACCCTAAAGATCTTGAAGGAAAACCCCACCTCGGCTTTCTTATTTGAATCCCTAAAAGATCACAACCCAATATTCTCGGTAAAATAAACTTAATTGGACGTTATTAATCCTAAACTAGATAACACCCAATCAAAAAATGATTATGTGTAGTTTGATTGTGTTTATGCATAGATTTAATTGAAGATGATGAGATGCTTTGAAATCCTGGATTCATGTAGGTTTTACTCACTCTAGAAACCTTGTTAGAGAATGATGCATGTATGAAGTATTTATATGTATGGGTTATTTAGAGCAAAAGGAAATGCAAAGGACTTGACAAAAATATAAAAGTTTGCAAGTTTTTATCGTATAGGTAGACCTGTTGAAGTCATGTGTCGACCTGTACGAAGCATAGGTCGACCTGTATAGGTCATGTGTCAACCTGACAGGGTTATGCGCCTTTTATGTGTCGACCTATGAAGTTAGCACATAAAATATAAGCTATGGGCTTTAATATTGCAGTATACGTGTCGACCTATAGAAGAATTTTTCTTCTATGTGCCGACCTGTACAGGTCATGTGCCAACCTATGAGTTAACATATAAAACAGGCTTAAAAAATGAGTTACATAGGTCAACCTGAAACTTGTATAGGCGAACCTATAAAAAAAAATTCCACATGAAAACTTATTTTTAATGTATGAAAAACTTTTCTAAATCATTTTTAATGCATGAAACCTTTCCAAAGATGTTTCCAAAGACTTGTATGCTTCCTAATGCTAAGATGCACATAAAGAATAGGAGAGTACCGTCCAATATACATAAACATTAAAGTATCATAGTTTTGACATCATACAAAACACACCTAACGGAAGATGCACTCACATACTCCCCCTTTTTTATGATGACAAAACTTGAGACGGTGCGTTAGTAATGAATAGCTCCTCCCCCTGAATATATGCATCCCCAAACTTCATATTGCTTCTCGAAACTTCATCTTACTTCTCCCCCTTTGACAACATAAAAAAGAAACGAAGTAATTCATGAGAAGTATCTTAAATCACGCATAAATGAATATAAAACACACAGAGGTGAAATGTAAAGATAAGAGAAACAATACGATAACACTCACATATAATCATCTTCATATTGAATAAGAATGCCTAAATATAAATACAAGCAAAGAAAGCAATAATATAATATAATCCCTACATCAAATGCTAAAAAATAAACAAAACACAAGCATGAACAATGAAGGATACAAACTGAACAAAAAAACTCTGTACATGCTAGAAAAGCGACATGATTACGTGACATATGCCTTTGGTGCTCCCGAATGCTGCACACGCATGTGCTCTAGCAAGGTGATAAACAATGTACAACCACATAAACCCAAAAACAGAGATGAAAACATAACAATGATACACAACAAGAATTTTGCTAACAATGTAACATGTTCAATCATAATTCATGAAGAAATATTTAACAAGCCAATCCACCAACAATATATTTCACGTATATATAGAGAAAAACACAAAGTCATTATAAGCATATAATTGACATACATCAATATACATTTTTGGAAGTGAACATTTATGAACTAACTCAAACATCAAGAATATCAATCATTTGGATTACAAGTAACATATAAAGATAAAAGCTTACTTACAAAAAGGGAAAATGAAAAAGGAATGATATTACCTCTCTTATGAAATGATTTAGGATGCACTATATATTTCTTGACATCTACATACTTACCATTTTCATTCTTTTCCAAGTTTCAATTTGTGGCCATAGAGGTGTCAATAAAGTTTGCATCTTCCATTTCAATATTTGCTTTAACACACACATGACCCTTCATTGAGTTGTTTGATTTGAATATCAAGGAAGTAATTCAACTTCACCATAAGGCTCGTCTCAAAACCACCATACATAAGCTTAGAAAACTCTTCTATAAGTTGCATGTCAGTGGATCGAAAAATAATATCATCGACATAAAATTGAAATCTTCAAAGTAAGCATAAGCTAAATACGGTATAACATACATGTGAAGATATTTAGATAAGGTCACTACAATCATTTTAATGAAACACACATTGGTTATCACTTGAAATTTTCAGAAGTGAACACTCATAACATACATCATACACAAAGTAAATCATATACCTTTGAAAAAGAAACAGGAAAAAGAAAGAACTTCCTTACAAAGTGAAAGTTAAAAAGATATTACCTCACTGAATGAATGACGGATGATGCACATGCATTCCATAAGAAACTCTCAAACGAAAGTTGGAATAAATGAAAAACATGCCATACAACCTTTAGATAACAACGATCTTACCACTTTTCTCTTTGACAAAGTACTTGAAATTATGATTAATAATTTATCCAAGAAGATTATTGATTTGATGATCATTGGAGGTTCTCTAAGTTAAAGATAAATCATCCACTGCTGTTGGAGTTTCAACCTTCTCCTTTTTACAAACGTTGTCTTTTTCCTTCTCACGTTCCACCGGTTTAGGCTGATCAATTCCTTTTTCAGTTTCATTGAGAATGTCTTGTGAAGATATACCTATATCATTAAAAGAAACACATATTCTGACATTTCTCGGATAAAACATTAATAGTAATCAACACATTTTTACCAATTAAAGAACACTAGAAGTTGATTCCTTTTGGTCACACAACCCTTCTTCCTTGCCACAAAGTCAACGAAATAAAGAGATGTAACATGTCACATGTCTTGAGTATCCATAAATAAGATCCCATACTCTCTTCATAGATCCAAGACATTTATCCTGTAAAATCAATAACTAATTCTAGGTACGCAATCTTCATTGGGTCCTTGGGGGTGAGTGAAAAAGAAGGTTGCATATAGGAAACCATTTAGAGGCTCCTTTAGAAACTAAAATCTTCCTAAATTTTTACTTTTCGATGGTATGACCCTTTTTGCAACAATAATGACAAGATAGATTATGATGATATATGTTTTTACCATTCAAATCCTTTTTGAAGTTATTATGCTTTTTGTATGAATGATTCAAAGATATTTCATACTTAGAAGGATCAATAACAAACACACCTTTAAGTTGTAAAGCTTTGTCTAATTTAACTTGAAGAGCATTTATCTCCTTTTTCCAATTATGACAAGATCCACAACCAAACCTAGAAGGTTTTTCACTCTCATTCTTATCACTTTGAAGATCTATCATAGATCTTTTAATATCTTCCAACTTCGTTTCAGATTCTAACACTTTAGCTTCTAATTGAAAAAATATATTTTCACGTGAAGCTAATTTCTTAAAAGAATTTAATTATTCTCTATGAAGATTATCAAAAGCGTCTTTTAATTGAGAATAAGATAAATCACTAGTAGGCTCAAGTTTAGAAGGACATACTTGTTTCTTCTTCCTTCCATTTTCCTTAAGACAAATTTGGGCCGATTCGACACTTGAAGTGGAGCTTTCATCGCTTGAGGAATCACTTGCACTCTCACAAGATACATAAGCTCTTCTAGGTTTACTAGGCTTCTTGTGATGCCATCTTTCTTAATCATGGGACATTCCGATCTATAGTGACCAATTTCACCACAATTATAACAAGAGCTTCTAAATTTACCTTTCTTATTCTCACCACATTTTGAAGACTTGGTCTCCCTTCTAAATTTTGCTAAGTTACCTTCGGAGTGCTTGACCTTGTTCTTTCGAATATACCTTTGGTATCTATTGAAAAATAGCCGAACATCATCATCATCGGAGATCTTGTCATCCCTTTCTTCATACTCACTAAGCTCATTCTTTGAGGACTTGAAACTAGAAGTCTTTAGAGAAATTGACTTCTTCTCTTCCACCTTGTCTTTACCTTTATCTTTCTTCATCATCTTTTCATATTCTTTTTCATCTTTTTCCAAGCAAGTGAGTTCTTGCTCATGTTCTTCCAATTTACCAAACAAAGTAGTAAGATTAAATGCTTTAAGATCATTCGCTTCTTTGATAGTGGTGACCTTGGGTTGCCATTCCATGTTAAGACATCTTAAAACCTTGTTAATAGCAATAGGATTGGAGATAAGATTACCTAGAGCATTCAATTTATTGATAAGATGTGTGAATCTTTTTTGCATCTCGGCATGGGTTTCACCATGCTTCATATGAAAGAGTTCAAACTCTTGGTTCAATGTATTAATCCTAGCTGTAGCGGGGTATTCGTTACCTTTAGATTTATTGACTAAATCAAAATTAAATCATACAATTCGAGTCACCACCGCACTTCTATTTATCCAAAGGAAAGGTTAGAAAGCGAACAAAAACCAAGAAGTTTTATCAAATCAAAAACTAATGAAAATGTCAGAGTTCTGGGTAAGGGGGATGGTTATGCAATGAGAAGGTTTTGAGCACCCAAAACATCCGTAGTACTCTAAGGGAGCCCTTTTTGCAAATGTTGTATGGTAGGTTGGTATTTGTGAAAATATTTGTGCAAACATGATTGGGGAGATGAGAAAAGAATATACAAATTATTTACAATTTTGTTGTTTGAATGGATAAACCCATTGCCTATGTACCATCACAAAGGTAGGATCAAAACCTCATAGTTCGGGGTAAAAATCTCAAAAAAAGATTGGTGAATTGATTTGATCAAAAGCCTTAAGGTCTTTTGTTATCAAAGGGAGAACACTCAACCTAAACCAACAATCCACCATGTGGGGAGAGCTTCAACATACTAGTGAGGGATCCACCCTATAATAAGTATGGAAGACTTATAGTCCAATCACTAAGGATAAGGTGAGGTTTACATCAACCACTATGATAACTCAAACCTATGGCTAATGTTTATGAAAAAAGTTTTTTAACAAAGGTGGTCATTGGAACCACAAAAACAACTTGAGTGAGTTGTATTTACAAATTAGAAGTATTCACAAAATGAAGTCAAAGTTGACTTAAGGTTCATTCAACATAAGTATTAATGAAAAGAGTTTGAAAAATCAAAGGCATATGGCATAGGTTTCTAGTTTTGAAAACAATGTCAATGTTTGCACAAAATGAGTTTGGCTTGGGTTAGAGTGGAGAGAAGAAGAGAAGGGCTAATCCTAAACATGCAAGAGAATAAAACCCTTGGAGTTCCTTTATTGATATCATAAAGATGATTCAAGATGCTCCTTTCCTTTAGACTTAACAAGCAACAAACAATTAACTCAAGCAATCAAGCAAATATTCAATCAAGCTCCTAGGATCTCCATTTGGCTTGTCTTTCTCTTAACTTGGATGTTCATGACAATGGTCCTTCTAACTATCTCAAATTTGGAATCCCTATTACACAAGAACAAACAATCAAAAAGTTCACAAATGCAATAAGAGGAATGGACAAAGAGAGAGTTTAGATTTGGGGTCCTTTCAAGTCAACTTCAAGATTAAGCATTCTAAAGGCATGAGGCCTAGTTGCCCTTCAACAATTTTAGCATTCTAAATGCATGAGTCCCAGTTGCTCTTGAACTCCATTAAGCATAGGTAAGGTCCTAAATCTAAGTCATTTCTCCTTTTTGCATTGGATTCACACAAACAAAGACAAAACAAACACAAGGCAATAACATATTTACACAATAATGTGCTCAAGTGAGCAAAAGGAAAATAGCATGAACATAAACATGAGCTCAAGTGAGCAAAGGAAAAAGACAATATGAATAAATAAGCAAGAAATTAAATTGCATTAAAGTAAATTGCAAGAATTAAATGCTTGAATTAAAAGTTAGTAATTAGTAGTTAGTGTTAGTGTGCCATAAGGCAATTTAGCGCCATGTTAAGCAATCGTAAGTGGACTAATGTAGTAGTCACACCTATCTGAGGCCGGTCAATAAAACTATAGGCAAATAAACACAAGTTAGAGACCATGACTAGTAAGCCAAGCTCCTACGACTTGCCATACCAAAAGAAAAGAAGAATGACCTTGTATGGATTTTAGGTTTTTTGCTTAACCAAGAAGCAACCTATCTTGGACACAAAGCAATTCACTTGATCTTTGATCAAGTTGAATTTGATTTGGATCAAAGAAGGTTAAGCCTCTCATATGTCAAGGCTAACCACAAATCATTAACTCATTGGTCAAAAGAAAAAGAAGAAGATGAAGATGGAAATGAAATGTACAAAATGAAAATTCAAATAACATAACCAAAACACAATAATCAAATGTGAATGGAATCAGTATCAATCAATGGTAAACATAAGTGAAATGAAGATTAGAAGTCAAGAAATGTCAAACATAATTTTGGTATTTTTTTGGAATTAAAATAATGCATAAAATAAAATGAACAAATCATGGTCAAACTTCAAATCCAATTTAAATCAACTTGGATAAGTCCAATTGGATCATCATAAGTCTAACATGGTCAAACTAGGTTTGACATATTTTCTCAACATTTTTTGAAAACAGAAACTATTTTTAAACAATTAAAAATGAAGAAAAATAATACAAATGGACTAAAATCTCAAATAACTCTCAAATCAATTAAAAAATTGATGAGAATATTTTTCATAGACTTATCATCATCCATATGTATTAAGAAAATATTTTTGGCATTTTTGAATATCAAAAAGTATTTAAAATGAATTAAAAACAATCAAAAACAAAATAATTCACAAAAAATATTAAATGGAATCACAAAAATCATTAAAAATCAGATTATGAAACTAGAATTTAAGAGAAATTTTTTGCAATTGGTCCCATATTTTTGTGTTTCCAAATAAAAGAGTTATGAATTTTTGAAAATAAATGGAATTAAAGAAAATAAAATAGAAATTAGAATAAATAGAAAAATCAGGAAGCATATGATCATCATTCATTAATTGACATGGATGATCCTAAGGCCATGAAGCGCGCGCTCATTGTGTTCCCCAGTCAAACGCGAAGCAAACACAATTAAATAAAGTCAAACATAACAAAGGCTCAGATTAGATCATGGTTAATGGATCCAAGGGCCAAGAGACTTCCACGTGGGGACGATGGTGGAAACCACCGTCTTCTCCGGTGAGCTCACTAAATCCGGCCACCAGTTGCAGGTTTTGCAACCTCAACCAAATCAAACGATCTTTATACCAAATTAAAGCTGGGGTGATGTACTTCACCCCTGTAACATTTGTTTTCAATAAAGATCCCTATGGAAGGAGAAATCTGAGGTTGAAAATCTAGGTGTTCAATCTGCAGAGCAACAATTCATGAAATTAAAGCCACCATTGGCTTGCCTCTCACACGAGGACTTCAGAAAACAAAACCAACACAAGCAATACACAATATATGGTGAGATTCGAAGCAAAACAGTTCAGATGTAAACCTTTGAAGTGCAGCTTTGATGAGCACGATCCACTCTAATTCTTGATTGCAGCTTGATCTTGAGGTGATGATGATGCAAGGCTTAGGAATTGGAAGCTGAAGATCAACCAAGGAAGTTGAAATTCAAGCTTGAAAAGAGAAGTGAAAATTCAGAATTCCTTTAGTGTGAGGTTGGGAATGGATTTCAGCAGAGGTTTAGGCGCCTTCAGGTTGATCATTCAATGAAACAATGCATCTATTTATAGCTGAAATCCAAAGCAAGGTGGAAAGGAACTCGTGTGCATGCTCATTGGGTCCTCCATGCATGGGCCTGTACAGGCGCATGTGAGGCCCAAAAGCTAATGGTTTTGCAAGCTGAAATGATTTGAAGCAAGTTTGGACGTGCTGATTGAATGGCATTGGCTTGTGCATGAAGGTTTCACTTGGATTCCATAAATGGTCACAAATGTTCTCCTCTTCGAAAGTCATACATAGAAATTCCAAACATAGGCATGTGGGTAATGGTTGGAAAGGTCTTGACACAAGGAACAAAAGCTATGTTGGACAAAAATCCATTTGGAGTTTGGAAAATTGTGAAAACTAGCCATGGAGTTCAAGGTACAAACATGTATTTGAAAAAATTGCCAAAAAAGGACCAACTTCAAGCCCTTCTGTTTCAATGATGAAAGCCTCAAATGGGAAAACCTCCAACATCAAATTTGTATATATTTTTAAGAAAATCAATTTGGACTTAAATTTTGCATCATTTGGATTTTTAATGAGAAAGTTATGGGCACTTGAAGTTGGACTTTTTCAAGATTCAATGGCTTTGGTCCAAAGTGACCTATAATATTTTGTATTATCACATGTGTTTCTTTTAAGATTATGTAATTTTGTCAAACATAACAATTGAAGTAGACATCTTAAACTTTCAAATTCACTTGGTCTCACCCAAAAATCATAAAAAATGAGTGAGTTAGGTCCTTGGGAAGTTGACCCGAAATTAGGGTTTCAGTCAAAATGACCTATAATGTTTTGAAATGAATGATGACCTTCCAAGTTTCAAATAGATTTTTGATAAAAACTAAAGTTGTTAATATTGTTCTTAAGAACAATTTTTCTCTTGGGGTCATATTCATTTGACAAACACATCAAAAATTAGGTCTCAATGGATTTCAAAATAGTCAGATGATTTGACTGATCAACTTCTCAAAGCCAAACTTCAAATCTTGATGAATAAATGATTGAGGATACTCACATAAGCTCATATATGCATGAAATGATTAATTAAAGAGCTTCCCTTGATTGAATTTGATCATAGGTTGAGGTGGCTTCATGAGCAATGCACAGTCAATACACAGTTGAATTAGGGTTTCCTTGGGAAACAATCCTCAAGCCTTTTGGTTTATCTTGATCAAATTGACAAGTTGAGATACTTGGTAAACATATATGATGATTGAGAACTTTGGGAACCATTGTCATGCTTGCTTTCATCTTCATCTGGCCACTTCATTGAGCATAGGGGTCTCCTAGGAGCAGGGGAGCACATGATCACTTGAGTTTCAAAACAAAAAGAGTTAGTGACATATTTTTGTGCTTTTGGTTAGTAATCAAAAATAGGAAAAGCAATAATATACAATACAAGCATGCTTGGTTGTCTCAAACCACTCACACAAATCCCACCCAAAGGGTAAAGGGGCCACACATGCAATGATCCTGGAGGCAATGCATTGAGAAAATGATATGATGCCATGAGGGATCTTAGGGTCAAAATTAGGGTCTTACAGATGCCCCTATTTAAGGTCATTCTTGGCGGAGGTATGAAGGTTAAAATCTTCGTCTCAACGTGGTAGAATGGGCTTAAATAATAACAAAGAGACGAATTTTGGTCCCTAAGAGACCTTATGATGCAGATGTATGCATGCAAAAGTTAATGCTCTATGGGGATATATGGCCACAAAGAAAAAGAAATCAGGAGAAACTGAAAATCCAAAGGAGTAATACACTCACTAGGGAGACATAGACTCTGGGGGAGAAATAAGGGTAAAAATGGGTGAGCATGTCACGACTTGAAACTTGCTGGGAGACACAAAGGGATTCCATGAAAATAAATCAATGGAAAGACTCGAGCTGACGCAAAAAATGCGTGTATTGTGTAATATACCAATACAGCAAAACTATCCATAAAGGATACTTCGGATAAAAATCCGGACTCAGGTGGGGATGTCCACAAAGGACTCAGCTGAGGAAGAAACAAATGAGATATTACCGGTTACTGGGTAATAATTTCAAAAAGAGACATGTGATCAAACACCGGTATAAGGGTGAGAGAGCAACATGCTCGAGGAGAAAGAATATCTAAGACCGGTATAAGGGTGAGAGATATCAATCATCCAAAACATCTGAGGAAGACCTAAAAGGTATATTTCAACTCAGGGAAATCTGACTCCACAGGGGACAAAAAGTCATAATAGAGAGCACAAGGAAGGAACACCAGGGATACCAGTTACTGGGCATATAATAGGTGACCAACCAGGTGTGAATTGGGGAATATTTCCAAGACACTCATCATCCGAAAGGAGGGATGAAAAAGCAAACTCGATTACAGGATGGACATTCAATTCTGTAAGGAAATACGAATCTTAATCGACTAGGGAAGAAAAAGACTTTGACTGAAGAGCGCATGAGATATATTATCTATTACCGTCATAACGTAGATAACATACTCGCATGGAAGATTATCCACAACCGGCTACTGGGTTAGTAAAGGATAAATCGACCGAAAAGAAAGGACATCGGGATACCGGATACTGGGTATATAATGATGACCAATCAAAAGGAGAAACAATCATTACCGGACAAGGGCAAATGAAAGATGACTCGGCGGGGGATGAATTGCTTGATAAGAGCAATTATCCAGGAGATATATCACTGGTTACTGGGTGGTATTGTTTACTGTGGAAATTGGTAAACAACCACTGGTCCTCCCTATGCTTTAAAACAAAGGGTTACTTGCAGGATCGACCAGTTGATCCTAGGACATGTGTTAGTGCAAGCGAGGCTTGTCCAACTCGACAGAATGACTTTGTGAGGAACGGCTCCTGACAAAGTGTCGAACAAGCGTAGGGTTTTTCCACACGAACGGTTTAGATAGTGTTATCGCCTATAGGTGACTCGTGACCGTCAGCGCTATAACATTCAAAAGAGGTATACGACGAACACGCTTTTGGTAAACTCTATTATCGTAATAGAATCAGTGTCGACAGCGTAAATGCCAACGTAAAATGATAACTCAAAAGTAAATGAAATTAAGATAAAATGTTCAACGAGAACAATTGAAAAGGAAGGAAGTTGCATTGAAATAAATGTGGTGATTCACGTACATAGCACTCTCAAAAAACTCTTGCTTCCTCGCGTTGGGAATGGGAAGTTTTCTTATAAGTGATTGTTAGTACAGAGTGAACACCTTGAGCCCCTTTTGGGACATTCTATTTATACTAAGCTAGAGGAAACTGCTCATAAGCTAAAACTCCTAGAAACTAGCAGATGTTATGTCATACGATCTGCACAACCGCTGTACCCATGTCTTGCTAACTGCCCCGCATCCTGGCGCTCTTATTCTTTTTATAACTGCTGGTTATTTTAAATTTCAAATTTCTCCCGCACAGACGTTAGGGCGACGTTGTCTTCTGCTCACTTGGCTGTAATTCTTTTAAGTCCCAAACTTCACGTTGGTCGACAGAAATGGCCTGTCGACCAGGCCAGCTTCCTCTGTCGGCTTCATCCTTCAATTTGTGTTTTTTTCTACTCTTGCTTGCCCCCCACACCTCTTCATCCTTTGATGGGGTATAACCCCCAAATTCCCAGGACTCCTTCATTAATTATGTTTTCAGCATGCCTTAGAGATTTTTTGTGGTAACAAAATGCCCCCCAGAGATGCCATTGTCGACTGTCGAAGTTGGTGAGATGATGGCATCTCTGAAACGTCGATTTACCCTCTACTGTTTCCACTTCTACTTAGTGGGACCTCTGTTTACCCCACGTTGATGACGTCACGTAATCATGGCGGACGTTTCCTTTTCCCCTCGAGACGCACAAAATCACGTCTACGTCATTTCGCGTCTTTATGACTGAAACGTGTTTGTCTTTTCGCTTGCCCTCTCTCCACCACGTGTCTGTAGGCGTGGGAACGTGGGCATACGTTTCGAAAATGGAAGTCCAACCGCTCACTCTTCTCTGCTCAGGTTTTAAGCTCTATAAAATCCTCATTCTTTCTTCTTCTTCTCTTTTTTCGCCCTCTTGCTTCAGCATCCACTTGTCTTCTGCTTTTTGTGAAAACTCTTCTACTCCATAATGAAAACATCTTCTGTTCTCTCCATGGCAAGCTCTAACAAACCTTCTGCTGCTAAACTCACACGTCCCATCAGCATTGATGGCAGGGAGTATGTTCCTGAGCCTCCATTGGGAGAAGAAAAGGAAAAGATCTGGCGTTCTCATGTATTGATTCCTCTTTCTCTAGCTAATGAACCCTTAGCGTTCTTAGGTCCTCTCCCAAAAAACCGACACCCAGAGGTTACCAAAAATGACTCTTCCCTTTTCCCCGCCAGTCACATTTCTGAACCTATGATTTCCGCTCAACAACCCTTCTCCCTTCGATACGTCGACAGGAACTTCAGGACTGCTCCTCCCAGAAATTGTCCTAAGTTTTGCGCTTGGATGGACCGATTAGAATCAGAAAAAATCGACCACTGGAAAAGGAAAAACATCTATACCCTTTTACAGATTGCCCGTTGTGGCCCTCCCCAGTCCTGTGGCATGTTATTAGCCGTCCTTCAGTTCTGGAAGAGTTCGACCAACTCCTTCCATACTAAGTGTGACATGATCACGCCGACACTTCTGGACATTGCTGCCATCACTGGCTTGAGACCGACTGGCGAAGTCTTCGATTACGAAGCTGTGGCGCCAATTTCCTTGAGGTTCGACGTTGGTGACTCTCGCAAACCAACATACAACAACTTTATTGACCATCACACCACCTCTGCAGGCCCTGTGACTGATTAGTGCATTTTGGATGCACGTTCTTCCATGTTTGTACTTAAGCATTTATTCGTTTTGCTTTGATTATTTTTATGTTTTAATGTGTTTTCATAATTTATGTTATTTTTGCACTTATTTAATTTTCGTATTTAATTTTCAGCATTAGCAGCTTTCGCGAGAAAAATCATATCTTGAGCTAGGAGTATCGGATTGAGACGTGCTACCAGTTGATGGAAAGCTAAGAAAAAGATCTACAACTTTTGTTCAGAAGTCGAGGGATGAATCAGACTGTAGCAGGGCCAAAAATTTCGTTGAACCTGCTGCATTATTTTTATATTTTGTTTGGGTTAGTTGTATTGGGTCTGGATCGTACATTTGACCCGGTTGAGTTGTGAAACGGGTTTGGGTGGTTTTACCTAGCGGAGGCAGCCAAAAACAGGATTACATTTTTCTGTTCAGGTACGATTTTTTGAGAGCTAGAAAGATGACTATGGAGAACTGATCCCTTTTGAATCAACCTGCTGTAACTCAGAATCCGCTTTGAGGTTTTTATTAATTTCAATTTGTTTCCTTTGAATTCTTCTTATAATTCCAATTATTTGCTTAATCTAATTGTTGCTATAGGATAGAATCATTAAATTCGATTGATGAATGATGATCCCGAATCAATTTCGTGTTAACATAGCTTTTATTTTATCACGAACGATAAAGTTGCGTCTGCTTAATTCGCAATAGTTTTTAATCCATTTGCTTAATTCGGAATTTGGGAATATTACTCGCATAATTTCCTTTACGCTTGTTAATGGTAATTGTAATCGAATAGGAGCAGACCCGTTAGGGATTTGGAATTTTATAAGAATCAATGATAAGTCGGAAGATGATGCAGTAGGTTGGTTCGTGTCAGCTTATTTTATAATCACTTTTAAAAATCACTTTTTCGAATCTAAACCAACCAACCCCCCCCCCTTTTTGTTCTATCGGTAGATTAATTAAACAAGAATCCTTGAGAACGATATTTGAGTCAATTTATCGTTAAACTACACCTTTGAAAAACTACTCGTTTTGATCCGCGTGCGACAGTGGATCAAATTGGCGCCGTTGCTGGGGATTCTTGATTATATTAATCGTTTTTAGAGTCATAGGTGTTGTTTTTTAAGCATTTTTTTTTGCCCTGACTTTCTTGCGTTCGGGTCTTTTTGCGGTTTAGGAAAAAAATTCTGTTTTTAAGAAAATCGTCTCAGATTATTCCGATTTTTTGTCGATTTATTAGGAAAAAATCAAGGATCAAAAGCCTCTATTTAGGGACTAAATAATGGACGATACCCTAAAAAATCGAAATTCCTTATTTTTCTATTTTTTATGATTTATTTTCTGTTTTGGTAGTTTCAGAAAATTCCGAAAAAATTCTCAAAATTCTTAATTGACGTTATTAGATTAATTTTCGTATTTTTGTATTTTTTTTATTTTCTTTTAATCATTTTTTTCGTATTTCAATTGTTTTTACTTAATAGGGACATTGTCGGTATTTTCCTATTTGTTGCTACATTGCTGAGTTAGTTGTGTTTTCTCATTATTTGTTGATTTTTTTTCTTTTTGATTAAGTTTAACATGGCTGACCAAAGAACTCTGAGAGAACTTGTTGTCTCTGGTGTCACTTAACTCCCAACAGTTCATAATAAGGAATAATTTTGTGGTCCAAGCAAAAGGTGTGAATGAGATTCAGGTTTCTTCTTCCAACAAGGCTCTAGAAACCAGAATTGATGAACTTACCTCTTTAGTGAAACAATTGATGCTACCCATTCCACCATCACCACCATATAGTCGTCCACAAGTAACCACCTTTTCACCTTCTGAACCTTCACTAGAGGAACTTGTCAAACAAATGGCCGCCGACAATCTCCAATTCCAACAAAGGACCCATTCTATCATTCAGACCTTGAACATGCAAATGGGACAACTTGCTACTCAAATAAATAACATGCAAGCCCAAGGGTCAAACCAGCTTCCAACCCAAACAGTTGTCAATCCAAAGGATTCTAATGCTAATGTGAGTGCGATTTCATTGAGATCTGGAAAGGTTACAGAAACAGCCCCAGAAAAAAATAAAAACATTGTTAGTGTAACACTTGAAAATAAACCTGAACCTTCTATTTTTGTTGAGGTTGAAAAAAAGTATGTATCATCAATCCCTTTCCCACAAGGAGTACTAAAAAATAAGAAGATTGACGAGGAAGAGCATTCTATTTTTCAAATAGAGTTGGTTTCTGAAGTTGTTGATGAAGTTTATTCTAATTTGTTTTCAACTGATTTTCCAACTTTATCTGGTTTTGATGATATTTACTCATGTGATGATTGTACTAACACTAACCTTTGTGTTGTTTGTGCTGAGATTGATGCTGCCTTGCAGGGTGATATTGTAAATGAAGTTGTTTATGTAGCTGAAGCTCTTGATATTTCGGCTGCCCCAAACATACCATCCATTGAGCAACCACATTCTTTAGAGCCTAAACCACTTACCAAGGATTCATATTATTCATCAAAGCTTCAACTTAAGCAAAAATATAAGAAGGGAATTGGATGGACCTGGGCTGACACTCGTGATCTTAGCCCATCCATATGTATGCATAGAATCTCACTTAAAGATGAAATAAAAGTAGTGAGGAAGCCCCGTAATCCTTTGATTCTTGATATTGTGAAAAAGGAGATCACTTTCACGCGCCCATTCAACACTTTTACTTATCAAAGATTCTTCTTTGATCCTGGAATACAAGGCGAATACACTAATCAAAATTTCAAGGTCAATGGACACTACCCAAAGCTACTACATGAGAACCCGACTTTGGAAGAAGAGGTTGCAGAAGAACTCTCTTTGGAAAAGGCTGCTTATGTGATCACTTATCCGCCTTGACTCCTCTGGTGTGTTCTTTCCTTTCTCCCACTCTTATTTTATATTTATGGTATTTCATTGAGGATAATGTATGTTTTAAGTGTGGGGGAGGGAATCATTTATTTGTTTTGTTTTGTTTATTTTGTTTTTCAGTTTTTCTCTGTTTTTGGTTTTTAGTTGCTAAAAAAAATGCATCTTCTTGAAAGTTTTAGGCTATAGACTGACTAATTTGAGTCGAGTTTGCGGAGACTTGGGAAAAATTCACAAGATCGGTATCGTCTTAACACCGTAAGTCTCCTGCATATGGAAATTGAGTTGAATTTTTATAATGTTTTAGCCTTACATTCTCATCCTCTGACAGCTCTTGAGTAGTTTATTTCAGCAGTCAGCACCATCTCACACACACTCTACGCAGGGAAGCCGATGAATATAAGTGAGTGTTCCGAAAAAAAAAAGAAAAAAAAATAAAGGAATGCACCTTCTAAGTTTGGTGACCCTCACCCGGTCACTTAACCCAACGGTTGTGGAACCTTCAAAAAAAAGTTGGAAATAAGACTCATTTGTAGTTGGTTCAGCGGTTTCTGGTGCTGAACTTGGTAGGGCGGATTACGGTCTGATCCCCCGCAACTACAATTGAGTAAGCAAAGGGTTATGCCACTTAAGTACCAGAACCCCATGCAGAAAAGGATCAGAGTCACTAACCGGTCGCCTTGCTATGAGTGTGTGGAGATAACGGGTTTAATGTGATTGCGCCTGAATGAAAAAGAGCCAAAGAAGGATGAGTAAGTTAGGCTTTAATATAATAACATGATTCGAGTTGATTTGTGTATTCATGAGGTTTATGTCTGCAAAACTGTGAATTAGTGTTCTTACAATGTCCTTAGTGTGCAAGATTAGTACCTATCGAAGCAAACTTAACCGAAGATGACTTGTAGCCTAGAATGAGTAACCGTTGATGTATCTGTGTTTTGTTTTATTTTTCATTTTGCTCGGAGTGCAAAAGTTCAAGTGTGGGGGTATTTGATCAGTGCATTTTGGATGCACGTTCTTCCATGTTTGTACTTAAGCATTTCTTCGGTTTGCTTTGATTATTTTTATGTTTTAATGTGTTTTCATAATTTATGTTATTTTTGCACTTATTTAATTTTCGTATTTAATTTTCAGCATTGGCAGCTTTCGCGAGAAAAATCATATCTTGAGCTAGGAGTATCGGATTGAGACGTGCTACCAGTCGATGGAAAGCTAAGAAAAAGATCTACAATGTTTGTTCAGAAGTCAAGAGCTGAATCAGAATGTAGCAGGGCCAGAAATTTCGTTGAAGCTGCTGCATTATTTTTATATTTTGTTTGGGTTAGTTGTATTGGGCCTGGATCGTACGTTTGACCCGGTTGAGTTGTGAAACGGGTTTGGGTGTTTTTACCTAGTGGAGGCAGCCAAAAACAGGGTTACGTTTTTCTGTTCAGGTACGATTTTTTGAGAGCTAGCAAGATGACTATGGAGAACTAATCCCTTTTGAATCAACCTGCTGTAACTCAGAATCCGCTTTGAGGTTTTTATTAATTCCAATTTGTTTCCTTTGAATTCTTCTTATAATTCCAATTATTTGCTTAATCTAATTGTTGCTATAGGATAGAATCCTTAAATTCGATTGATGAAAGATGATCCCGAATCAATTTCGTGTTAACATAGCTTTTATTTTATCACAAACGATAAAGTTGCGTCTGCTTAATTCACAATAGTTTTTAATCCGTTTGCTTAATTCGGAATTTGGGAATATTACTCGCATAATTTTCTTTATGCTTGTTAATGGTAATTGTAATCGAATAGGAGCAGACCCGTTAGGGATTTGGAATTTTATAAGAATCAATGATAAGTCAGAAGATGATGCAGTAGGTTGGTTCGTGTCAGCTTATTTTATAATCACTTTTAAAAATCACTTTTTCGAATCTAAACCAACCAACCCCCCCCCTTTTGTTCTATCGGTAGATTAATTAAACAAGAATCCTTGAGAACGATATTTAAGTCAATTTATCATTAAACTACACCTTTGAAAAACTACTCGTTTTGATCCGCGGGCGACAACGGATCAGTGACCGACGAGGAGCATGTGGCTTTCTTGACCCTTTGGCTGTCCCACTTTGTTTTCTGCTCGAGATCTATGCAGGTAGCCAAGCACTTTGCTTTCCTGGCAACCCAATTGCACCAAGAGCGTGACGTTGCCTTGGGCCAACTGATATTAGCTTCTCTCTACGAGTCTCTATCTGAGGTTGTCTGCCAGATTAGGCTCTTCGACCCTGAGAACTCCAGAAAGAAAAATGTGTTGGTCCATGAGGAACGACATCTTATCTGGAAACGGTTGGTCCCCCTGACGCCTATCGACAAGAATTTCCCAGACCTTCAAGTGTTTCGACTCATATTCAACATCATGTTGACTCGTGTCGATTTCCTACCTTCTATGGCCCCTTTTAGCCGTCGAACTGAGGGTCCTGAGTGGCTCACCAGACCTTTCCCTCCGGCTGACGGGGAACATAGGGATGAAGCCTTCCTCATTTGGAGGCGTTTTCTGGTCCCTCGCTTCTTGTCGGCTGAGACTGCCAGCAGCAATCCTGGCCTAGTGGCTTATCAGCCTAACCTTGTGGCCAGGCAATTTGGGCTTTGCCAATTCATTCCCAAGTCTCTGTTCTCCTCTCAAGAGTTACTTGCCAATATCCTCTGCGGTCAACCTTGGAGCGAGGTCGAAGAAGAGCTTGAAAACATTTGGAAAAATCGACCACGTCTTCCTTCTCTTCCTTTTCGACCAGCCTACTACTGTACCAAAGAATTCCATGATTGGTGGCAGTCATATTTTACCCTTTATGTTGGCGCTCCTGATGCCAAACTATCTGAATTAACTGAGGCTTTTGTTTGTTTGCAGGCGAAGTCAACTAAGTGTAAGGCTCTTCATGTCAAACAAATTCGTGCTTTCCAGAATTATTTCCAAGTTGTGTATCGACCAAATAATCTTCGTGGGACCATCTGGGAGGCTACGGTCGAACTAAAAGCAAAAGTAACCGACCAACTTTCGAAACTCAAAATCCCTGGTTACGTGAAAGACAAATATCTTTACGCCCTTCACTTCGGAAAACTCAAATTCCCTCCCCTGCCATCTAGCCCTTTGGCTTTGGCCTTTGGTCATTTGGTTCCGGTGTGGCTCTATTGTCCCATTTCATACGTACAAAACGCCTCTAAAAGAGAAAAGCCGACAGAGTGGTCCCAACGAAGTATTATCTGCCTGAATACTCAGGGCCGCTTCATATTGATCCTCAATATGTTAGCATGTTCGAAACCACACAACTTGGTAACACTTCTCTGGAAATTTTAACACTCCCTTTTAGCTGAATCTCGTCACTTACTTGCTTTTCTTTCGTTT
Source organism: Lathyrus oleraceus (assembly GCF_024323335.1). Lineage (NCBI taxonomy): Eukaryota > Viridiplantae > Streptophyta > Magnoliopsida > Fabales > Fabaceae > Lathyrus > Lathyrus oleraceus. The sequence continues at coordinate 472,408,635 of NC_066581.1, read as the reverse complement.
ATTTGCAGCGATCCCTCTACATCCTATAGGTTCTGCATCTGCTGACCAACCTACTCCTTTGACACAAGAGGCTCAGGTTCGACTTTGGCTGAATTACTATTTCCTTTGGCCTTTACTTTTATTCTTAGCCATCCTTTCCCTTCTTGTAGGCTGCTCCTAAGGCATCTTCTAACGACGATGGGTACCCCATTGCTCAGGTTTTGAGGAAACCCAATTCTTCTGTATGCCCCTATCTGAAGCATTCCTAGTGACTTGTGACTTCCCAGAAGAAATACTACATGGTTTCTAATATCTCATTTATGTGCAGGGTCAAACACGTCCGACAGAACCTCCTGTCTCTTCTGCCTCCAAAAAATCCAAGAAACACAAACGCTCTGCTCCCGCGGGCTCCGAGGTATTTCTTGTCGGCTTGTCCGCTCTTTTGGCTAGACTATCTGCTTATAACCTCTCTTCGTGTCTCCAACCCACCTCCCAGCATAAATCCAAAAGCCACCATGGCCACAAGAGGAAGAAACATGACTCTCCTTCCAAGAGTGGCGAGAACAAAAAGAAGAGGCACCATACAATGCCTCCTTCAGAGGCTCTTGTTGAAGATGTCGACACCCTTGTGGTCGACACTTCCATCCTTGGTACGGTCCCTGCTCCATCCATGGGAGCTTTACCGTCGACTGGCATCTCTCCTGCTGCCTCCTTGGGGAAAGCAAATCAGGGTGCAGTCTCTCCTGCGTCGCCACAGGTATTTACTCATTTTCCTGTTTACTCCTTTGGATTTTTGTTGTGTTTCTCTTACACATTTTCCTTTCTGCAGGCTGATACCTCTACTGAGCCGACTCAACCTGTTGCTGACTACAATCCCGCGTCGCCAGTTTCTTCTCCAGCTCGCCCCTTTCAATCTGTCGACACCGCTGGTGAGTCCATTGAATTTCCTCTCCAGATTAGTGACAGTGACTCTGACTCAGTCACTAGTCCTGTGACGCATCCGGACTCCAGTTCGACTAGTTCTGACTCGAGTCTCTCTTCAGCTTCCTTGCAGGATCCACGGGGGCCAGTCGGTGTCGACACCAACAAACAACAATCCTCTCAGACTACTCCTTTGTCGACTGCTTCTCCCCCTCCTCAGATTACTTCTCCGTCAGCAGCTTCTCCTTCGACCTTCCCGGGGCTGACGATCAAACCTTCTGCTTTAGAAGAAATTGCCAGGCTCCGCAAACTGGTGAAATCGCGTGATATTTCTTCAGACTCTGGGCAATTCTATTCTTGCAAAATGGGCCCTGAGGCGACGAAGACTAAGGCTCTCATGGATAAAATCCGTGTTCACGCCTTGAATCCTGACCTTCCTTTCGTGCTCATGCATGAACCTGTTGTCGGTCCGGAGATCCTGAGCTTGCTTGGCCAACTAAAGGATCTCCAACTCTCTGATTATGCCAAACGTGCAATGGCTGCTCTAGAACAAATTTTGGTTCCCATGCTGCACCACATCGACAGCGTCCGGGACACTGAGCGCCAAATTGCTGCTACTGAGGCCTCTGTGAAGGAGAAATGGGAGTTGGTGACGCATGCCGACGCGGAAGTCACCAGTATGTTGGGGGCTATGGAGGAGCGAAAGAAAGAATTGACCTCCAAACAAACACGGACCACTAAGATACGTCAATAAATTGATGCCCTTCGGCGTCAAATTGCCACTTTGGACGGCGAATTGGAGTCAATTACCCAGGAGGAGTCACGTTTTGTCGACGAAGTGTTAAAACCTGCCCAGGCCACTGTGGAGCAAACCACCAGTGATGCTTTAGCGGTTGCTGAGGAGCTTATGGTCGTCGAAGGGAAGCTTGAAGAGCTCAAAGCCCATGCCGACACCTTGGAGCCTGTGTCTTTGCACTATAATTTTGAACTTAAATCTTTCTAATCTAAGTTCGGCAAGCTTTGACCGCTTTTATTGATTGTACAAGTTTTTTTTGTAATGTTTAAACAATGGCTTCTTGCCACATTAATGTTATCTTTCTTACTTTTAGCACTGTATATTTATTTTCTGTGCCTTTGCAGCTGGTTTCTAACATAGTTATCTCCAACCTTATTCTTTCGACAATTATTTAGTCTGCCAAAATTTTGACCTCTTGAAGGAGAGGCCTATTTTTTTTAAGTATTTTCCATTCACTCTTAAAATCCGCCTGTCTGGTGCCAACTCTTCGACCTCGTAGGCGTTGTTAGAAAAGGCCTGCAAAACCTTAAACGGTCCCTCCCAATTAGGGGGCCACTTGCCCAAAACTCTATCATTTCTGTCCATAGGCAGGATCACCCTCCAAACCAGATCGTCGATAGTAAACACTTTCCCTCTCACCTTTTTAAGGAGTCCAGTGCTACCATTCTTTCTTCATCTACGTCGACTAATTCGTGTGTCATCATACTCCAGTAATCTTCAAAAGGTATTTCGTACTGCCTTTGGGTTCTGACCGCCTGGACCTAAATCTCTACTGGCAATACTACGTCATGCCCATAAGCCAGTCAAAATGGGGTTGTTCCAGTTGCTTATCTTGGTGACGTTCGACATGCCCACAAAGCTTGGTCCAACGTCTTATGCCAATTTCTTGGCTTCTTTCCTATGTGTTTCTTTATTAGGCTAATGATCACTTTATTAGCAGCTTCGACTTGGCCATTTGCTTGTGCGTAATAGGGGGTAGAGGTCAGTAATTTGATTCCCATTTCTTTTGCAAATTCTTGCACTTTTCGACCAGTGAAAACTGACCCCTGGTCGGTTGTGATAGTTTCTGGGATGCCAAATCTGCAGATGATGTAACTCTAGACAAAGTCTATCATAGCTTCTTGGTCCACATTTGTTAATGCTACGGCTTCGACCCATTTTGTGAAATAGTCAATACCGACTAACACATACCTTTGTTGTTTCGATGAGGCTGGCTTTATTTCTCCTATAACGTCCAGAGCCCATCCTCGAATTGGCCAGGGTTTCACAATTGTATGTAGCTCGCTTGCAGGCACATGCTGTATGCCCCCATGCAATTGGCATTCTTGACAGCCTTTAGCAAATTCAATGCAATCTCTTAGCATTGAAGGCCAATAAATTCCTAAGCGCATCAAAAGCCATTTCATCTTCAACCCTGCTTGATGTGCCCCACACGCCCAGCTATGTATGCTTGACACAGCCACATATGCCTCACTTTCTCCCAGGCATTTTAATAACACTCCTTCGACTGTCTTTTTGAATAATTCATCATTTACCAAGACGTAGCTAAGGGCCCTATATTTTATCTTTCGATCTGTCGACCCCACGGGATTACGTAAGTAATCGACTAGCGGTTTACGCTAATCACTTCCCCCGTCGTCGTCGACAGCCAGAATTTCAAAATGATTTTTATCCACTGCTCCCAACTTCACGATCGCCAGATCTGACGGTGACAACACTGTCGCTCGTACTTTCTCTCTTACTTGGACCTCTTCATCCTGGTCTTTCGACGCTTTATACCCTGAGGCCTCCTGCGCCAGATCATTTGCCCTTTGGTTTTCTTGTCATGGAATGTGTTAGAGATTGACTTGCTCAAACCTCTTGAGTAATCTGATATTGACCACAAAATACATGATTAAATTTTCTTTAACACACTTGTACTCCTTTGATGCTTGTTTAATCACTAACTCCGAGTCTCCCATAATTTCGACATTCCTTGCCCCCAATTCTAGCAGTAGTTCAAGTCCGGTGATCAGTAACTCATATTCTGCTTCATTATTGGTGCATACCCCTTCGATTCTGTTTTTGAACTCTGCCGGAATTCCATCTGGAGAAATTATGACTCCTCCTATCCTAGATCCATGCTTATGTCTTGACCCGTCGAAGTATAGCCTCCATGGTGCTAAATCTACGTAATTCTGCGCCATTTCGACCATTGAATGATCGACAAGAAAATCCGCTACTACCTGCCCTTTCATCGCTTTCAAGGGTACGTATGTCAGGGAGTATTCGGTTAACGCTAAAGCCCATTTTCCAATTTGACTATGCAAAATTGGTTTAGATAACATGTGTTTAATAATATCAAAGTGGGAAGATACGTACACATCAACGGGCTTGATATATTGCTTTAATTTCATACAAGAGAAATACAGGCATAAACATAATTTTTCTATATCACTATACCTAGTTTCAGGATCATTAAGCATTCGACTAAGGTAATACACTGGTCTTTCGACGCATTTTTCATCCTCTTGGACTAACATACTTCCTATAGTTGATTATGAGGCTGCAATATACAGTCTTATTGGCCTATGCCTAACATGAGGGGCCAGTACTGGAGGCTTAGTCAAATACTCTTTGATTTTGTCGAAAGCCTCTTGGTGTTCATCCTTCCACTTGAAATCCCCGTTCTTTAGTCGAAGTAGTGGGGAGAACGCTTTTGTTTTGCCACTTAGATTTGATATAAATCTTCTAAGAAAATTTATTTTTCCCAAAAAAGATTGCAGCTCCTTTTTGGTCGACGGAGGCTTGACGTCCATAATGGCTTTTGTTTTGCTTTGGCTTACTTCAATACCCTTTTTATGCACCACAAAACCAAGGAAGTCGCCTGCCTGCACACAAGAAGCGCACTTTAATGGATTCATTTTTAATCCACATTTCCTCATCCTCAGAAAAGCCTTTCGAAGATGTTCGACGTGAGCATGTTGACCATTTGATTTTATCACAATATCATCAATGTATACTTGCATGAAATCTTCAATAAAATCATGGAACATTGAGTTCATCACCCTCTGGTATGTTGCTCCAGCATTTTTCAAGCCGAATGGCATGACAACCCACTCATATGTCCCCAAGGCTCCTAGACATCGAAACGCCGTCTTCGGCACGTCTTCTTCTGCAATAAAAATTTGGTTATATCCAGCATATCCATCTAACATGCTTAAGTATTCAAAACCAGCGGCCGAATCGACCAACATTTCAGCCACGGGCATGTCATATTCATCTTTTTGGGTGGCAGCATTTAGATCTCTAAAATCAATACATACTCTTAGAGACCTATTTTTCTTTATGACTGGCACAATATTGGCCAACCATTCGACGTACCTTGCAGTTTGAATAAACTTGCTTTTCAGAAGTCTTTCTACTTCTTCTTTTACCTTTGCCATGATTTCTGGGGCGAAACACCTGGGCGTCTGCTTCACTGGCTTTCTTCCAGCTTTTATTGGCAGCTTTAACTCGACCAAATCTCTACTTAAACCCGACATTTCATTATAATCCCAAGAAAAACAGTCTCTAAATTCTTTAAGTATGGATATTACCTCAGACTTTAGTTCTTTGTCGATGTTGGTGCTTATATATGTTGGCCTTTTCTCGCCATTCTCGCCAAGGTCGACTTCTTCCAAGGGGTCTTTTGGTCGGATTTTCTCTGGTGTCTTTGGGTCTTTTTCAAACCCTAAAGGTTCATTGTCATAAATGCAATCCAGACGCTGCATATCGACGTTCCTTTTAGCCAGAGTTGGCTTATCTGGGGGTTCTGGCCCAATATCATACGTTATTCTTTGTGTAACGCACAGACTTCAGCAGCCATGTTTTCTTCAGCTTCTAGAGCCGATTTTATTTTGTTCTCGGCAACGTATGCCAAAATCTTTCTTAGAGCTTCTAATTCAGACATCATCAGTGACGTCCCCCCAGCCTGTCGCCCGGATACCTGTGTAGGGTGGATCATCTAGGCGTTTCACATCCCAAATGAAGCCGTGAGTCTCATGTAGAGTTAGAGAGACGAAAGCTTCACTTAGATTAGCATATACATCCTCAGCAGGGAAGCAAGGAGAGATGTTGGCCAGTTTTATTTCAAACTCCTTCTTGCCGACATTATTCACGTCGGTCATAAAGTAACCTTGGTCGGCTTCGATATTTTCGGCCACCCCATCCTCTCTCCAAATCACCAGCCTTTGGTGTGCTCAAGATGGTACAGCTCTGACGCCATGTAGCCACTCTCTGTCAAATAGCAAGTTGTAACTTGGCTTAGTGTCTATCACCATGAATAGTATCGGTCTGGTCACTGAACCCACTGTGATATTCACCATAATCACTCCCATGGTGCTTTTCATCTTTCCTCCATAGTCCGACAAAACCACGTTATTAAACCTGATGTCGGTATCATATTTGCCAATATTCCTCAAAATATGGTGTGGCATGATATTGATCGTGGCACCACAATCGACCAAAACTTTGTTGACAGTTACGCCTTCCACTTTTGCCCTTATCAGCAGTGGTTTCAAATGGTTTTTCATGTTCATCGTTGGTCTTTCGAACACTGCTTCTTGGCTTTCAGCAGAGCCATCGTTCAGCACAAAATAGCATCTTGGTTGGTGCAAATCCATTTCTTCAACGTCAGCATTGTCCCCCGCCCCTTCGACTTCAGTCACACACTTGTACTCTTGTGGTAGGATTGTCACCACGTTGACCAGGATGTCCATACTTGCTTCAGATTCTGAATTGAAGTCATCAGTCACTTCTTCAGAACACCTCTCAGTTGGTCGACGGACGTATTCCCTTATTCGTTCCTTCGCAGTTGTGTCGACTTTCACAACAATTTTCTTCCCAACATTCGCCTCGCTGGTCACGCCTCTTGCAGCTTCTCTTTCGGCTTAATTTCGCCTCTGAAAACGTCTCCATTGAGTCCTCGACATGGGATTCTTCCCCAAATAGTTTTCATAGATATGAGTCCTCTTTTCAGATTTAAATTCACGCCTGTAGTTAATTGCTAAACCTCCTCTAGCAGCAGCAGCAACACCTTGTGGGGTGTCTTGTTTTTCCTGAGGCTTGATCCAAGTACCTCTAGGAGCACTTGCCGACGGCACGAAGCTTTTAGGCCTTGTTTGGTTATTTCCCACAACTTTTTTTGAGCCTCTTTCATTCTGGTAACACCTGGTCGGCACATTCCTTTTGCTTTTACCTAGTTGCAGCTTTTGGAAATTCTCCGCCGCTATCTTGTCGGTTACAGCACCACATCTCGGGCACAAGCACACTTGTGAACCCTTGTTCTTGCAGCGATACAGAAAGTCCACCAAGTCTTCATCAGCCCTTGGGTAAACTTCAGTTATATCGACATCTGGGCTTTCCCCAGTTTGCTCCAGCATGTTGGCCTCATCATATTCAGTGATCTCGACCATGTTGATCTCGATTGGCTCCACGAATAGGGCTTCCTCCTGGTGAAGAGGATCAGCATCGATCTTCATTCTGCGGCCAGCAAATTTCAGCATGCCTTCTTGAATTGCTTTCTGAACCAAATCCCTGAAAAGGTAACAATTAGAGGTATTATGACCAAGATAGTTATGATATTTACAAAATCCTCTTTTCTGTCTCTGCTCTAACGGTGGTATTTTAGTACCAGGAGGTACCACCATTTGCCCATCTTTGACCAGTAAGTCAAAAATTTCCTCGCATTTCGACACATCGAAAGTATAAGTTTTCGACAGGATTTTTCCCTTGCGCAGGCAGCAATGATCGACACTCATAGGCGGATCCTGGCTTTAGTTCAGCCACGTCGATTTCTAATTCGGTCGATGAAGCATAATCAGCCTCACGTATTGGGTCTGTCGCGTCATATTAGACAAACGCTACCTTTTCTTTCTTAGACTTATTGTGCCTAACTTTTTCTAGCCTTAGTCGTTCTAGATGTCGGACTCTATCAGCCAGTTGTGACATAATTTTCACAAAAGTTTGATCTATCTTCTTCCTAATGGAATAATCTAAACCTCCTACGGCCATTTGAACTAGTTCATGTTCTGGCACTTGCGTAAAGCACCTAGCCTTTAAGGACCTAAAATGATTCAGATAATAATCAATGCTCTCAGCAAACCTTCTCTTAATACTAGACAATTCTGCCAAACTAATTTTGGAGTGTCCCTTGTAAAACTGTTCATGGAACTTCTTTTCTAATTTGGCCCTCGAATCGATCGAACTTGGGGCCAACGAAGTAAACCATGTGAAAGCAGCCTTGGTCAGCGAGGAGGGGAAGTTCTTTACTCTCAAACATTCATTATGAGCTAGATCCCCTGACTCTGTTAAGTATCTGGCAACGTGCTCTATTGTCGATTCACCAGACTCTCCCCCAAATTTAGTGTACTTAGGCACTTTCATCCCCCTGGGCGCCTCGGCTTGGAGAATAAATTCAGCTACCGGGGAGGCGTACAATGGCCTTTGCAATGTAGCACCCATGCCATTTCTAGCTATAATCCTTTCGACAATAGTTGTCAAATTATTTTCCACTACCAAGTCTTCTTGTCGATGTTGATCGACAATTTGATCAGCATCTTGGTGTCGGTTAACCATTATCATCTGGTTACGTCCTGTGACTCCTGATTCGACGCCTTGATGTTGATGGGGTCTAATGATTTGTCCTTCGTGGACTGTCTCCTCCTCCGCTGCCCCTATCTCTATCTGCACCGGAGGAGTCGGTCTAATCATTGGCCTCATCTGTCGAGCCGGTGCCCCTAGAAAATTGCACAAGCGTGTCAATTGGTTCGCCACCTGCCTATTTGTTTCAGCAGATTTTTGTATTAGTGGATTGAAGATTGTGCCCATCTGGTTGGTCAACATGTTAACTAATTCATGGTTACTGTCGTCCATTTGTTGTCTCAACACCGCTACTGAAGTGTTCGACAGCGGCATGGTCCTGTTCTGAGTAGTGTTCCTTATGTTTCCCCCTTGCGCTGATCCTTGCAAGGGGGGATTTGTATACTCAAAAAATGAAGGAATATCAATACCGAATATTGGATAAAGATAACCAACAAAGAGGGGATTACATCTACCGGTTATTGGGTAGAAAACCACAGAAATAGGACTCATAACTACCGATTACTGGGTAGGAAGTCAGGAACTCCGTCGGGGAGAAGATGAACAATTACTGTTTATTGAGAAATTGATCACCTAAACCACGGGGAACTGCGGGGGAAATAACAAGAAAGGATTCAATCTAGGAACAAACTAGAGAGACACAATGAAACAAGACTCAACCCGATGAGGATATAACTCAAGGGAGTAATTACATCCCAATACATATTTAGGGAGGAAACTGAAATAATAATCATCCACGAGGACATAACTCAGTGGGGAATAATGAAGGAAAGATAGACACTTTCTGCCTAAGGGCTGACTCTATATGGAGAGATCAGACACAAACATCTGCTTGGGGAAGAACATTTCACCAATAGCAGGAAATAACAAACAAAGATATATGGCAAAAGATGCAACATGAATATCTGAATGCTATGATTATGCATGTATATGCGTGGTTTATGTATGATTAATGCTGACAAACAGACATATCTAACACAAACAGGTCCAAGAATCAATGGACAAACATCCGGTATAACATCTCAAAAGAGAAGGCCAGGCCCATAGGAGAAATTCAATCTGGTGGGGAGCATCAAATACCAGGAGGCACAGACTGCTGCTAGGGGAACAAGCAAGGTCGCTGAGGATCAGAGACTGGTGTTGGGGATAAGCAAAGGTCACAACTATCAAATGTTGGGGATCCTCCAACAATTCTCAGGAACAAACAGAGATGTGGATAAGATCAGTCGTAGGAGAACTCTACTGGGGATCTCATCAGGAAATAACGTGAAATTCTGTGGGGAACAACCACCAAACAGAAACACATCAACCAGACATTCTCTTTTAACGGCTGAAGAAACACCTCTGGAACCGGGAGAAGGAACAAATCAATCCGCTGGGGAAAGAAACAACATATCTTCCAATATCAGACTAGGATCAGAAAACGTCTCAACTGGGGAAGCCACAGAGTCTGCCAGGGACTTGCTGCTGACTAGACAAAAGATCCATCGTAGAAGAAACTCTATTGGGGAACATCAAGGGATCATGTGAAATTCTGTGGGGAACAACCACCAAACAGAAGTTCCAAACTTCTCACCTGCTGGGAAGACATCTCATCCAAAGGGGGAGAACCACCGCTTCGCTGGGGAAGGACATAAACATTTTCAACACCAACTCTGCTTAGAGGAAGCCTTCCAATAAAGGGGGAGAACAAATTATCATGCTTTGATCAGGCAACTCCACTAGGGAAGGCTAAAGGCGATCCAACTGGGGACAGTCTACTGTGAGCAACCCTACCGGGGATGAGTTATAGGCAAACCCGCTGGGGAGAAACTATAAGCTAAATTGTTCGAGGATTTCCACTCATGCTGGGAATTCTTGCTCACTCTATGGGAGATTTCCACTTACGATGAGGGAAGACCAACTTCCTCGAAAGTGGATAGCATATCAATTTTTATCAATGCATCAGGGATTTTAGGTCAGTCCACACAAGGGATGACAACCATATAATTGATAAAACACAAATGCTAGACTCAGACTCTCTAGGGATCTGAGGATGAAGGTATACGCATCTCTAAAAGATAAAGGCCAAAACTCCAGACTTTTTGGGGACTTGATGATGTATCACCCTTCTCTGTGCTCACGGAGGAGACAACCTGAAAGATGATGAAGAAAATACAAATATGCTAGGAATATGAACAAATGTCTTACCCTTTTGGAAATCGTACTATCCTTGGGAGAGCAGTGAAGACGTTCCACATATCTTTTCAATCACTATGAATGTTCACTTTGTTTAAAAACAATTTATAAAAACTTTATTTAAAACAATGATATTTATCAATTAAAACATGCAAACATTTGTTAAGCAGAAATAAATAAGAGTGCCAAAAATTGGATAAAGGCTCAAATTTATTTGATAGAATGGTAGTCCGCAAATGGCGAGACTCCATGGATCTTTACAAATTTGAAATTGGTGATATATATAGGAAAAGGGATACATTGAACATAATGACCATTTTCTCCACCAACTCTGAATCCAATGTATTTGAAGTTTCAGTTGATGATGACTGAGCGAGAATCTTTGACAGACGACTGCTTGTAGAACAAAGTCTTGCTAAGATGCAGTTACTTGCCAAATCCCTAATTTTTGCCTAGATTGCCCCAGGGTGAGGTACTCAATCTAGCGGGATATGGATTCATTTTTTTTTATATGTCTCTAACTTTTGCCTGGACCGTCCTTTCGGGTTTTCAATCCACCTAGACGCTCATTTTTGCCTAAGCCGCCCTTTCGGGTTTTCAACTTAGCGAGCTATTCTTTTTTTTTAGACGAAGTATTTCTTGACTTCATCTGAATTCACAGGACGAGTGAAATCCTCCCCATCCATAGTTGTAAGTATCAAAGCACCGCCTGAAAAGGCTCTCTTAACAACGTATGGACCTTCATAGTTTGGAGTCCACTTGCCCCTGGAATCGGGCGTGAAAGACAAAACTTTCTTGAGCACGAGGTCACCTTCTCGAAACACACGAGGCTTGACCTTCTTATCAAAGGCTTTCTTCATCCTTTGCTGATATAACAGACCATGGCACATGGCAGTTAATCTCTTCTCTTCAATCAAATTCAACTGGTCATAACGACTCTGAACCCATTCAGCCTCAGTCAACTTGGCTTCCATCAAGACTCTCATTGATGGGATCTCAACCTCCACGGGGAGCACAACCTCCATGCCATAAACAAGAGAGAAATGAGTTGCCCCTGTTGAAGTGCGGACAGATGTACGATAACCATGCAAGGCAAATGGCAGCATCTCAAGCCAATCCTTGTACGTAACAACCATCTTCTGGATAATCTTCTTGATGTTCTTGTTAGCAGCTTCAACAACCCCATTCATCTCGGGTCTATAGGGCGAAGAATTATGATGTGCAATCTTGAACTCGTTACACAGATCTTTCATCATCTTGTTGTTCAAGTTAGATCCATTATTAGTAACGATCTTGTCTGGCACACCATAACGACATATGAGTTGATTCTTGATGAACTTCACAACCACCTGCCTGGTCACGTTCGCATATGATGTCGCTTCAACCCACTTGGTGAAGTAATCAATTGCCACGAGAATAAAACGGTGACCGTTTGACGCCTTTGGCTCTATCATGCCAATCATATCAATTCCCCACATGGAGAAAGGCCATGGTGAGGAAATAACATTCAGAAGCGTTGGGGGAATATGAATCTTATCCGTATAAATCTGACCCTTGTGGCATTTCTTCATGTATTTGTAGCAGTCAGACTCCATTGTCAGCCCATAGTAGCCTGCTCTCAACATCTTCTTAGCCATGGCATGTCCATTGGAATGAGTACCAAATGAACCCTCATGGACTTAAGTCATCCACAGGTCTGCTTCGTGTCTATCCATGCATCTGAGAAGAACCATGTCAAAATTCCTCTTGTAAAGCACATCACCATTGAGGTAGAAACTGCCAGATAATCTCCTCAAAGTCTTCCTATCTTTAACAGATGCCCCAGGCGGGTAAATCTGACTCTGAAGAAAACATTTGATGTCATAATACCATGGCTTATCATCTTTCACTTCTTCAACTGCAAGTACATGAGCTGGTCTATCCAAGCGCATCACAGTAATATTGGGGACTTCATTCCAGAATTTCACCACAATCATCGAAGCAAGCGTAGCAAGAGCATCTGCCATCCGATTCTCATCTCGAGGAATATGATGGAAGTCAACCTTGGTAAAGAAAGTTGAAATCCTCCTCGCATAATCTCTATATGGAATGAGGCCAGGATGATTCGTCTCCCATTCACCCTTAATCTGATTAATAACAAGGGTCGAAGCACCATATACATAAAGATGCTTGATCCTAAGATCAATACACTCTTCCAATCCCATAATACAGGCCTCATACTCCGCCATATTATTCGTGCATTTGAAAGTTAGCCTTGCAGTAAAAGGAAAATATATGCCCTGAGGAGTAATAGTCACTGCCCCAATACCATTTCCATATTGATTTACAGCACCATCGAACACCATACCCCATCGGGAACCAGGCTCTGGCCTTTCATCGAGCGTAGGCTCATCGCAATCTTTCATCTTCAAATACTGAATCTCCTCATCAGGGAAGTCATACTGAACTGACTGATAATCCTCAATTGGTTGATGAGCCAAGTGGTCAGCCAAGATACTACCTTTAATAGCCTTCTGAGCTCGATACTCAATGTCATACTCAGATAACAACATCTGCCAACGGGCAATCCTCCCAGTTAAGGCAGGCTTCTCAAAGATATACTTGATTGGATCCATTTTGGATATCAACCAAGTCGTATGATTCAACATATACTGGCGTAAGCGCTTAACAACCCAAGCCAAAGCACAACATGTCTTCTCCAGCATTGAGTACCGAGACTCACAATCAGTGAACTTCTTACTCAGGTAGTATATAACATACTCTTTCTTCCCTGATTCATCTTGCTGACCCAATACGCAACCCATAGAGTCTTCAAGAACAGTCAAGTACATAATCAAGGGTCTCCCTTCAACAGGCGGGGACAAAATCGGAGGCTCGGACAGATACTCTTTGATACTGTCAAAGGCCTTCTGGCAATCCTCGGTCCAATCATGACGCTGATCATTCCGGAGGAGCTTGAATATAGGTGCACATGTGGCAGTCATGTGGGATATAAATATGGAAATATAATTCAAGCGACCAAGAAAACCTCGGACTTGCTTCACAGTTTTGGGCGCAATAACTTGGCAGGATCAACTTCAATACCTCTTTCACTGACAATAAAGCCCAATAACTTGCCGGAATGGACTCCAAATGTACACTTGTTCGGATTCAAGCGGAGTTTGTACTTCCTCAAACGCTGAAAAAGCTTCAACAAGTGCTCTACATGTTCAACTTCCGTTCTCGACTTCGCAATCATATCATCAACATATACCTCGATCTCCTTGTGCATCATATCATGAAACAAGGTAGTCATATCACGTTGATACGTGGCTCGAGCGTTCTTCAAGTCGAAGGGCATCACTCGATAACAGAATGTTCCCCAAGGTGTGATGAATGTTGTCTTCTCCATATCCTCGGGTGCCATTTTAATCTGATTATAACTAGACAATCCGTCCATAAATGAGAAGACATTGAATTTAGTTGTATTATCTACCAACATATCAATGTGTCGTAGGGGAAAATCATCTTTCGAACTAGCTTTATTCAAGTCACGGTAGTCCACACACATTCAGACTTTTCCATCTTTCTTAGGTACAGGCACAATATTGGCCACCCATTGAGGATATGTAGAAGTCACTAGAAACCCAACATCAATTTGCTTATGAACTTCTTCTTTAATCTTCACTACCATATCAGGATGAGTTCTTCTGAGCTTCTGTTTCACAGGCACACACTCAGGCTTCAAAGGCAGGAAATGTTGCACAATATTTGTATCTAGACTAGGCATGTCTTCATATGACCAGGCAAAGACGTCGACATATTCTCGTAGCAACTCAATCAACCCCTTCTTGACAGACTCTTCCAGGAGTGCCCCAATCTTCACTTCACGAACACAATCTTCAGACCCCAAGTTGACTGTTTCCAGATTCTCAAGATGAGGCTGAATGATCTTCTCTTCGTGCTCAAGTAGACGGGTAATCTCATCAGGAATCTCTTCAACATCATCTTCTTCTGTCTCAAATACAGGGAACTCAAAGTTGGGAGATGGTGTTGGATCATTATGTTCAATGGGTTTGATCAACCTGCATAATAATTGTGGATATAAAAGAGATTTTAGAATTCAAACAAGGCAAATCATTATGCAGATGAAAAGATTGATTTATTCTCTTTTTAGGGTTTTTTAGTGATCACCAATTTCATGCAAAAAAGCAAAAAGGGAAAATAATTTGGAAAAACAAACATTTGACATGTAATTATTGAATGAATATTATTGTATTAATGTGCCAACAATGTCATCACTTCTCCTTTTGGCATGGAAGAAGGGTTCTTAAACAAAAGTGAACACATTACGTGGACTTATGGACAACTGTTGGAAAATCAACAGCGACCCAATTATTACAGATTCCTCCAGGGATGACAAAGTTGCCAGAATCTTCCTCTACATCATCTTCCACTATGGCGGCAACCTCTTGGTCTTCAACACTGTGGATGAAACCTCCACTCTGGAATAGCCCATGCTCATTGAAAATGCCTGAAGAATACACTATGCCAACCCGGGATTTATTATCTTCCAGCTTAATCATTTGTCATAAACCAGTAGTTGCGCCATGCTCAATGGTCAACTTCGCATCATTGTAGGACGCAAATGAAGAAGTTCCTTTCCTTGAAGGTTCAACAATAGATAAGGCTTGGAACTGAGTCCCAACCTCATCCTCAACATCTCTATAGGAAAAGGAATACAAATGGCTTACCAAGAGAGCCTTCTCTCCCCCTATCACCACCAACTTTTTATTCTTGACGAATTTTAACTTCTGATGTAGGGTGGATGTCACGACGCCTGCCTCGTGAATCCATGGTCTGCCAAGCCAGCAACTATATGATGGGTGGATATCCATGACCTGGAAAGTGATATGGAAATCACTAGGTCCGATCTTGATTGGGAGCTCAACTTCGCTAATCACAGTTTTCCTGGATCCATCAAAAGCTTTAACAACCACTCCACTCTGCCTCATGGGAGGCCCCTGATAAGAAAGTTTGGCCATAGTGGATTTTGGCAACACATTTAGCGATGATCCTGTGTCTACCAGCACATTAGACAAGGCATCATCCTTGCAGTTCATGGAAATGTGTAGAGCCAAATTGTGGTCTTTTCCCTCCTCGGGAAAATCAGCATCACAAAAGCTCAAATTGTTACAAGCAGTTATGTTTGCAACAATGCTATCAAACCGTTCAATTGTGACATCGTGATCCACGTATGCCACGTCCAACACCCTCTGTAAAGCTTCGCGGTGTGGCTCAAAATTCATCAGCAAAGATAGGACAGATATCTTTGACGGAGTTTGAAGCAGCTGATCAACAACATTATACTCGCTCCTCTTTATGAGCCTTGACATCTCATCACAGTCCTCTTTCAGAATGCCATGCTGGCCAACAGGGACAGGAGTTTTAGTAGATTTATCAACAACAAGTATCGGATTCGGAGAAGGAGAAGAAGTCCCCACTGGACTGGGAGAATTATCAACATCATCAGCTCTCCTTATGTCATCTTGGGGTTTCGGCGGCGCCGAGAAAACACGACCACTGCGGGTCACACCACTGACATCAGATATACTCACAACAGAAGTGGAGGGCAATGGCACCTTCTTCCCATCTTCCAACGCAACTGCGTTATATCTGTAGGGAACAGCTTTATCTGAGGAGTACGGGATAGGGCCCGCTGGCTTGATAATAAGAGATGGAGAAACCTTCTTCTTGCTGCCGTCATATCTGACAACAACGGGTTCTGGTATTCTGAAAACAGGGGATATAACATTCACTTCATCCTCATCACGATTCTGAAGTATCTTGATCACACCCTGATCCAGCATCTCTTGGATGTCCTTCCTGACCTGGAGGCATCCTCTCTCGTTAACAGTGCACACTCGGCATCTGTCATGGTCATGCTCATAATGATTATATCCACATGACAGTCTGTGCATCTCGACCAACGATTGCCTGATATGACTGACGTACAGGACTTTGTACTTGCCAGGGCAACCCTGAACCATATTCCTAGCAGATTTCCCATGCTCGGGCAATGGGTTCTTCTTGACATTCAGACCTACGTCCTCGAAAAACAAAATCCCACTTCTAACAAGGTCTTGCACCTTGGTCTTCAGGGGATAACAGTTCTCCACATCATGTCCGGGAGCACCGGAGTGATAAACACAGTGAAGCTCGGGCTTGTACCACCACTGAGGGTTGGCCGGTACAGCAGGTGGGTCACGTGGAGTGATCAGCTTTCTGTCTATCAATGAAGGATAGAGCTCAGCATAGGTCATTGGAATTGGATCAAAAGTGACCCTCTTCTTATCATAGCTAGTGCTGGTATTGTTGTTGTTTCGAGGCTGGTAGGCCTGCTGTTGCGGACGATGTTGTTGTTGTTGATATTGCTGATGTTGTTGTTGCTGATGCTGATAATGTTGAGTTTCCCTGAAGGCAGGTGCTATATGAGCCACCTGGTGCTGGTTACTGGCAGGGCGAACAGTCTTCCTCTTCACAGAGGGCCTTCGTTTAGTATAGGAAGACACAACATGTGCCTCTCCCTCCTTCTTCTTTGCAAAAACCCCATAACGCTTTATAGAAGAGCCTTCATCCCTGGTCAGGCGTCCTTCCCTGACTCCTTCCTCTAGCCTCATCCCCATGTTCACCATTTCGGTGAAGTCCGAGGGAGTACTAGCAATCATCCGCTCGTAGTAAAATGAACTCAAGGTCTTCAGAAAGATCTTGGTCATTTCCTTCTCTTCGAGTGGGGGCACAATCTGTGCAGCCTATTCACGCCACCTCTGGACGTACTCCTTGAACGTTTCCTTCTTCTTATGGGACATAGCCCTCAGTTGGTCCCTATCAGGAGCCATATCAACGTTCTACTTGTACTGCTTGACGAAAGCTTCGCCAAGGTCGTTGAAGGAGCGAATGTTCGCACTATCTAGACCCATATACCATCTGAGTGCGGCACCGGACAGGCTATTCTGGAAATAATGGATGAGGAGTTGATCGTTGTCAGTCTGGGTTGACATCTTACGTGCGTACATCACAAGATGACTGAGAGGGAAAGTGTTTCCCTTGTACTTTTCAAAGTCAGGCACTTTGAACATGATGGGAATCTTGACGTTGGGCACGAGGCACAACTCAACAGCAGATTTACCGAAGAGGTCTTTCCCTCTTAGAGTCTTCAGTTCCTTGCGCAGCTCAAGGAATTGGTCATTCATAGCATCCATTTTCTCATAAACATCTAGGCCCTCAGACGGCTCAGATGATAAATGGTATCGTCAACTCTCGGTAACGTGTGCACAACGGGAGGTGGCACAGCAAGGTCAGGGCTAGATGCCGACATAGAAGCAAAGGTTGGAGCGAGACCCTCTAGCACAAAGTTTGCGGGCATCCCCCAAGGAAACTCGGTTGGCATAGCAGAAGGAGCGAAAGGAGCAGTGGCGGCAGGCACAGTAGAGGAAGCAACCTCTGAGATGACCGTCCTCTGGGGAGGAGTTGCAGGCGTTGGAGAAGATTGGCTTTGGGCGGCCAGGAATGACTCCATCAGAGTAATCAACCTAGCTACCTCCTCCTTAAGTTCTCTGTTCTCTTGTTCAAGATGATCCATTAGCTTTGAAGAATTGGCCCTGGTGCTGTATCGGTGCGTCAGCTTGTCTTCAAAATAAATGAAGAACATAGAGTTAGACCACTGATCAAGAAGCCCTGAACAAAACCTGCTTATGCATATGATGCATGCAATGCTTGTGCACATGATTTTATTTTTATTTGAGGAACTTTATAGAGATCTATTTGCGAATGTTTGGAAAATATTAATTTTTTAGACAGATAATGGAAATGCTTATATCAATAATATTTGGAAAAAATTTTACACCAAAGAAGTACAATCCTGGTAACCAAATACAATACAAGAGAGAAGGAAAATGAAAATTCTATGGAACCCTAGAAACAATCGTCCAAAGCTCTCGAGACCGGAAGATAAGCTGCATGAAGCCTCTTCACCTCTCTCTCATAGGCTGCCTCCATATTTTCCTTCTCCTTGGCGAGTCGATCATACTTCCTCTTCCAAAGTCTGGAAGACTGAGGAAGAAGAGAAGTAACCACGTCTTCTGGCTCATCAATAATCTGATGCTCCAGAAATTCTATCACAACATCCTTATCTCTGAGTTGCTAAAGTAGATCCTCTCGCTCACGGACCCAAGCACGCGAACGGTCTTCGTCTCTCAACTCCTCTACACCTTAGTTAGGGAGGGTTGAAGGCCCAACCATAACCATAGGGGTAGGTCTCGGATAATCATAGGGCATGCGGTACCCAGAAGCTCTCTTCCTCACCCAAGAGGTGTAGGGTTCCAAAGCAATACAATTCTTCGGACCAAGCTCTTTCCCTCCCTTCCTATGAATCTTGCGCCAAGCGCAGACCATTCTGCCCTTCAAATTCTGGGGATCTTTACCCTCTTGAAAGAACACCCCTTGTTGTTAGGTTTATCCTTTAAGGGGAACCCAAGCTGACGGCGAGCCAAAACAGGGTTGTAGTTAATTCCACCACATGTACCAAGAAGAGGCACATTGGAGAATTCACCACAAGAGTCAATAATCTGCACACCATCATATATACGGTTATACCAAATGATATCATCATTAGTGAGAGACATAAGTCTCGTGGATCACCGTAGACATCCTTTGTTCTCCTTAAAGGCGAGCGCCTGTGGCAAGTGCGAAATAAACCACTTGTACAACAGAGGCAAGCAGCATACAATGGTACCACTACCCTTTGCATTCCTCATATGCAAAGAGAAATAAGTGTCACCCAACAGAGTCAGAACGGGATTAAGAGTAGAGAAAGTCCTAATGGCGTTCACATCCACAAAATTGTCGATGTTGGGGAATAACACTAGCCCATATATGAGAAGTACAAATATGGCTTCAAAGGCATCCTCACTCATGGCCTTCTCAAACAAAGTAGCTTGAGCGATGAGAAAATCGGATGGGAGACCTTGAATTCCACCTTTGGTAGTCATATGAGCACCAATATCAAATACATCTATGTGCAACAGATCAGCAATCTCTTGGGAAGAAGGAATTCTCTCCAAGCCATTGAACGACAATTGATCTAAGATAGGTATACTCCTCAAGCGTAGGCAAAATATGGAAATCCGGAAAAGTGAAGCAACAGTACAAGGGATCATAGAACTGCACCAACACACTCATCAAACCTTCATCCACCTAAGTTGCAAGAATAGATAGAAGCTTCCCATGACGAGCCTTGAACTCCAAGGGATCTAATACGTAGGATGTCAAACTCCTTAACTCTTTCAAGTCGGGTTGTCTGAAATTGTACTTCTTCGTATTCCTTCTTTGCTTATCCATGTCTGAAAATTTGCAAATAGACCTCTTAAGTTCCTTGAAAATTTTCTCATTGTCGATGATATGGATGCAAATGGATGTATGAATGCATGAATGCATGAATGCAACAATCACACTCAAGGATCAAGCAAGTCACGCCACACAAAGATCACGGGATGGATCAAGTCATCCTTAATATCAATCATCCATTTTGGTGGATTACGGTTTACACCTTATTAACGCCCAAGTTCCATTGATATTAAGGATATACGAGAACGGATCAACCGCGAATCAAGGGTTTGTTGCAAGTCACGAGCATGGAGTCTCAGTTAAGAACCACCCAAAGGGAGTGTACTATGGTTAAACCCGACAATCATGTTCTAAAAGAGGTTCCCATAGTCATCATCCCATCTTTCGGATATTATCGGATAAACGACTACTCGTATTCCAAAAATATTCTCAAGAGAGACTCTAATGAGTGTAGTATCGCGTAACAATCGTATCAAATCTTACACTTGAACGATCTTCGCACTACGTCCTAAAATAGGCCAAGATGGGCTAGGCAATCTAAGGTCCTTGGCTTCTAAGGTCTATATTGGAAAGAGTAATGCCTAACCACGACTACTCGTGTGACATTATTGATCCCAACAAAACCTCTACCAAGTGAATGGGCTTGCAAGTCAACTTGCTAAGGAATAACTCCACACAAGTCAACAAGACTATGCCATTCTCCTATCATAAGTGCACTCGAGTTCGGGTATAGAACTCATCTCACAAGAGACCACCAAGCACACAAGCAATTGAATATATCAAGCAATTCATGCATTACAAACAATACAGTCATCCCAAATTTGCACAAAAATATGTCACAAATAAATATAAACATACAATACAACAAAAGCAAAAAGTAGGCTAAACCCACTAGGGTGAATGTAACCCCAGCAGAGTCGCCACTTTTCTGTAGCGGGGTATTCGTTACCTTTAGATTTATTGACTAAATCAAAAGTAAATCATACAATTCAAGTCGCCACCACACTTCTATTTATCCAAAGGAAAGGTTAGAAAGCGAACAAAAACCAAGAAGTTTTATCAAATCAAAAAATAATGAAAATGTCAGAGATCTGGGTAAGGGGGTTGGTTATGCAATGGGAAGGTTTTAAGCACCCAAAACATCCTTAGTACTCTAAGGGAGCCCTTTTTGCAAATGTTGTATGGTAGGTTGGTATTTGTGAAAATATTTGTGCAAACATGATTGGGGAGATGAGAAAAGAATATATAAATTATTTACAATTTTGTTGTTTGAATGGATAAACCCATTGCCTACGTACCATCACAAAGGTAGGATCAAAACCTCGTAGTTCGGGGTAAAAATCTCAAAAAAAGATTGGTGAATTGATTTGATCAAAAGCCTTAAGGTCTTTTGTCATCAAAGGGAGAACACTCAACCTAAACCAACAATCCACCATGTGAGGAGAGCTTCAACATACTAGTGAGGGATCCACCCTATAATAAGTATGGAAGACTTATAGTCCAATCACTAAGGATAAGGTGAGGTTTACATCAACCACTATGATAACTCAAACCTATGGCTAATGTTTGTGAAAAACGTTTTTAACAAAGGTGGTCATTGGAACCACAAAAACAACTTGAGTGAGTTGTATTTACAAATTAGAAGTATTCACAAAATGAAGTCAAAGTTGACTTAAGGTTCATTCAACATAAGTATTAATGAAAAGAGTTTGAAAAATCAAAGGCATATGGCCTAGGTTTCTAGTTTTGAAAACAATGTCAATGTTTGCACAAAATGAGTTTGGCTTGGGTTAGAGTGGAGAGAAGAAGAGAAGGGCTAATCCTAAACATGCAAAGATGAGAGAAGAGAATAAAACCCTTGGAGTTCCTTTCTTGAGATCATAAAGATGATTCAAGATGCTCCTTTCCTTTAGACTTAGCAAGCAACAAACAATTAACTCAAGCAATCAAGCAAATATTCAATCAAGCTCCTAGGATCTCCATTTGGCTTGTCTTTCTCTTAACTTGGATGTTCATGACAATGGTCCTTCTAACTATCTCAAATTTGGAATCCCTATTACACAAGAACAAACAATCAAAAAGTTCACAATGCAATAAGAGGAATGGACAAAGACAGAGTTTAGATTAGGGGTTCTTTCAAGTCAACTTCAAGATTAAGCATTCTAAAGGCATGAGGCCTAGTTGCTCTTCAACAATTTTAGCATTCTAAATGCATGAGGCCTAGTTGCTCTTGAACTCCATTAAGCATAGGTAAGGTCCTAAATCTAAGTCCTTTCTCCTTTTTGCATTGGATTCACACAAACAAAGACAAAACAAACACAAGGCAATAATATATTTACACAATAATATGCTCAAGTGAGCAAAAGGAAAATAGCATGAACATAAACATGAGCTCAAGTGAGCAAAGGAAAAAGACAATATGAATAAATGAGCAAGAAATTAAATTGCATTAAAGTAAATTGCAAGAATTAAATGCTTGAATTAAAAGTTAGTAATTAGTAGTTAGTGTTAGTGTGCCATAAGGCAATTTAGCGCCATGTAAGCAATCGTAAGTGGACTAATGTAGTAGTCACACCTATCTGAGGCCGGTCAACAAAACTATAGGCAAATAAACACAAGTTAGAGACCATGACTAGTAAGCCAAGCTCTTACAACTTGCCATGCCAAAAGAAAAGAAGAATGACCTTGTATGGATTTTAGGTTTTTTGCTTAACCAAGAAGCAACCTATCTTGGACACAAAGCAATTCACTTGATCTTTGATCAAGTTGAAAATGATTTGGATCAAAGAAGGTTAAGCCTCTCATATGTCAAGGCTAACCACAAATCATTAACTCATTGGTCAAAAGAAAAAGAAGAAGATGAAGATGGAAATGAAATGTACAAAATGAAAATTCAAATAACATAACCAAAACACAATAATCAAATGTGAATGGAATCAACATCAATCAATGGTAAACAGAAGTGAAATGAAGATTAGAAGTCAAGAAAGGTCAAACATATTTTTGATATTTTTTTGGAATTAAAATAATGCATAAAATAAAATGAACAAATCATGGTCAAACTTCAAATCCAATTCAAATCAACTTGGATAAGTCCAATTGGATCATCATAAGTCTAACATGGTCAAACTAGGTTTGACAGATTTTCTCAATATTTTTTGAAAACATAAACTATTTTTAAACAATTAAAAATGAAGAAAAATAATACAAAGGACTAAAATCTCAAATAAATCTCAAATAAATTAAAAAATTGATGAGAATATTTTTCATAGATTTATCATCATCCATATGTATTAAGAAAACATTTTTGGCATTTTTGAATATCAAAAAGTATTTAAAATGAATTAAAAACAATCAAAAACAAAATAATTCACAAATAATATTAAATGGAATCACAAAAATAATTAAAAATCAGATTATGAAACTAGAATTTAAGAGAAATTTTTTGCAATTGGTCCCATATTTTTGTGATTCCAAATAAAAGAGTTATGAATTTTTGAAAATAAATGGAATTAAAGAAAATAAAATAGAAATTAGAAAAAATAGAAAAATCAGGAAGCGTAGGATCATCCTTCATTAATTGACATGGATGATCCTAAGGCCATGAAGCGCGCGCTCATTGTGTTCCCCAGTCAAACGCGAAGCAAACACAATTAAATAAAGTCAAACATAACAAAGGCTCAGATTAGATCATGGCTAATGGATCCAAGGGCCAAGGGACTTCCACGTGGGGACGGTGGTGGAAACCACCGTCTTCTCCAGTGAGCTCACTAAATCCGGCCACTAGTTGCAGGTTTTGCAACCTCAACCAAATCAAACGATCTTTATACCAAATTAAAGCTGGGGTGATGTACATCACCCCTGTAACCTTAGTTTTCAATCAAGATCCCTATGGAAGGAGAAATCTAAGGTTGAAAATCTAGGTGTTCAATCTGCAGAGCAACAATTCATGAAATTAAAGCCACCATTGGCTTGCCTCTCACACGAGGACTTCAGAAAACAAAACCAACACAAGTAATGCACAATATATGGTGAGATTCGAAGCAAAACAATTCAGATGTAAACCTTTGAAGTGCAGCTTTGATGAGCACGATCCACTCCAATTCTTGATTGCAGCTTGATCTTGAGGTGATGATGATGCATGGCTTAGGAATTGGAAGCTGAAGATCAACCAAGGAAGTTGAAATTCAAGCTTGAAAAGAGAAGTGAAAATTCAAAATTCCTTTAGTGTGAGGTTGGGAATGGATTTCAGCAGAGGTTTAGGCACCTTCAGGTTGATCATTCAATGAAATAATGCATCTATTTATAGCTGAAATCCAAAGCAAGGTGGAAAGGAACTCGTGTGCATGCTCATTGGGTCCTTCATGCATGGGCCTGTACAGGCGCATGTGAGGCCTAAAAGCAAATGGTTTTGCAAGCTGAAATGATTTGAAGCAAGTTTGGACGTGCAGATTGGATGGCATTGGCTTGTGCATGAAGGTTTCACTTGGATTCCATAAATGGTCACAAATGTTCTCCTCTTCGAAAGTCATAGATAGAAATTCCAAACATATGAATGTGGGTAATGGTTGGAAAGGTCTTGGCATAAGGAACAAAAGCTATGTTGGACAAAAATCCATTTGGAGTTTGGAAAATTGTGAAAACTAGCCATGGAGTTCAAGGTACAAACATGTATTTGAAAAAATTGCCAAAAAAGGACTAACTTCAAGCCCTTCTGTTTCAATTATGCAAGCCTCAAATTGGAAAACCTCCAACATTAAAGTTGTATATCTTTTCAAGAAAATCAATTTGGACTTAAATTTTGCATCATTTGGATTTTTAATGAGAAATTTATGGGCACTTGAAGTTGGACTTTTTCAAGATTCAATGGCTTTGGTCCAAAGTGACCTATAATGTTTTGTATTATCGCATGTGTTTATTTTAAGATTATGAAATTTTGTACAACATGAAAATTTAATTAGACATCTTAAAATTTCCAATGCACTTGGTCTCACCCCAAAATCATAAACAATAAGTGAGTTAGGTCCTTGGGAAGTTGACCCAAAATTAGGGTTTCAGTCAAAATGACCTATAATGTTTTGAAATGAATGATGACCTTCCATGTTTCAAATGGATTTTTGATAAACATGAAAATTGTTCATATTATTCTTAATAACATGTTTTCTCTTGGGTTCATCTTCATTTGAGTAACACATCAAAAATTAGGTCTCAATGGATTTCAAAATAGTCAGATGATTTGACTGATCAACTTCTCAAAGCCAAACTTCAAATCTTGATGAATAAATGATTGAGGATAATAACATAGGCTCATATATGCATAAAATGATGAATTAAAGAGCTTCCCTTGATTGAATTTGATCATAGGTTGAGATGGATTCATGAGCAAGGCACAGTCAATGCATAGTTGAATTAGGGTTTCCTTGGGAAACAATCCTCAAGCCTTTTGGTTTATCCTGATCAAATTGACAAATTGAGATACTTGGTAAACATATATGATGATTTATAAATTTGGGAACCATTTTCATGCTTGCTTTCATCTTCATATGGCCACTTCATTGAGCATAGGGGCCTTCTAGGAGCAGGGGAGCACATGATCACTTGAGCTTCAAAACAAAAAGAGTTAGTGACATATTTTTATGCTTTTGGTTAGTAATAAAAAATAGGAAAAGCAATAATATACAATACAATTATGCTTGGTGGTCTCAAACCACTCACACAAATCCCACCCAAAGGGTAAATGAGCCACACATGCTATGATCCTTGAGGCAATGCATTGAGCAAATGATATGATGCCATGAGGGATCTTAGGGTCAAAATTAGGGTCTTACACTAGCTTGTTTGACTTTTTAGTTCCCTCATGGGTAATTTCTAATGCATCCCACATAGCCTTTGTGATTTAACAATGAGATACACGATAATACTCATCAACACCTAATGTGGATATGAGAATATTTTGTGCTTTCCAATCATTTGACCACGACTTCTTATCATTATCATTCCATTGATTTTCCGGTTTTGGTACAATGACGCCTTCACCATTGATCATTGTAATTTGATTAGGACCATTCGCAATGACGTCCCATACACCCTTATCAACAGAGTGGATATGGATACGCATAAAAGCTTTCCAATAGCCATAATTTTCGTCGGTGAAAATAGGTGCTCTATTATATGCCCCTTTAGGTTCGGTAGCCATTATGTAAAAAGAAAATCTTAAGACCGGAAACAACCAGGCTCTGATACCACTTGTTAGACGATATGCCTAGATCTAGAGGGGGTGAATAGATCCCAAGTTTAAAAAAATTGAAACTTTGATTTAGAACTTTTTTGGCGCAAAAGCAAGTTTCAAATATTTCTCGGATTCAAAATTATCTAACCGAACCTTCTATTGAAAAGCCCAGATATGCGTAATAGTACCAATAGAATGATAATAATCCATAAGTCGATCAACAATTATTAAGCACAACTAATTGAATACTCTACAATAGTAAAAGTCTATCTCCAACGATATTCACACACATAAAACTAAGTCAAGCAATTTGTCGAACACTTGGTGTGCGAAAAATAAAGTTTGCAATTTTATATGGCGATTGTTGGTCTAAGAAATCCAATCACAACCAAATGGCTAATGATCAATACAACAAACACAAAATTCAAAGTGTAATCAAAATTATGATCTGAACTATGTTGATCCGGTGATCAAAGCAATCGATAATTTGTGCGTCAAAAAATAAAAGAGATAGAGATAGATAGAGAGAGAGAGAGAGCACACAAGGATTTGTTTAGGCAGTTTCCCAATCGACCTCGCTATAGGTACGTCTTCCCTCAATTCGAATTTGAATTGAGATATTAATATAATAAATCTTACTTTGCAAATGTATGAAAACAAGAGATGAGAAATCAAATTCCATAAACCCTAGGTTTGTTCTTGACTCTAGCACCTCCAAAGACCTTGATCAATTTTGACCAAGTAACCAACCATGTCGCTTCAATTCACCTGTTGTTGCTACTTCCTTGCAAGGCACCCCTTGTCCCAAGGCATTCACCTGACTGAATTAATCCCAAGCGCATGATCATGTAACCAACAATGTCGCTTCAATTCACCTGTTGTTACTACTTCCTTGCACGACCTCCATGTCTCAAGGCTTTCATTCGGATGAATTAATCCTAAGCGCACACTTGTTGAACCCAAGATTTGTCAACACGATCCATCGTTTCACTCTACTCCCTTGCCGACACATCTAGTCTAAAGGCTTTCACTCGATCGGATCTGAATTGTACAATCTTGTCTGAAACCTTCAAACCCTAAAGATCTTGAAGGAAAACCCTACCTCGGATTTCTTATTTGAATCCCTCAAAGATCACAACCCAATATTCTTGGTACAACAAACCTAATTGAACGTTATCAATCCTAATCTAGATGACACCCTATCAAAAAATGATTATGTGTAGTTAGATTGTGTGTATGCATAGATTGAATTGAAGATGATGAGATGCTTTGAAATCCTGGATTCATGTAGGTTTTACTCACTCTAGAAACCTTACTAGAGAATGATGCATGTATGAAGTATTTATATGCATGAGTGATTTAGGGCAAAAATAAAAGCAAAGGACTTGAAAAAAACATGAAAGTTTTCAAGTTTTTATCGTATAGGTCGACCTGTTGAAGTCATGTGTCAACCTATACAAAGAATAGGTCGACCTATACAGGTCATGTATCAATCTGTTAGGATTATGTGCCTCTTATGTGTCGACCTGTGGAGTCAGCATATAAAACAGAAGTTATAAGCTTTAATACTGCAGTATACGTGCTGACCTATAGATCTTATGTGTCGACCTATAGAAGAATTTTTCTTCTATATACCTACCTAAAAATCGTATAGACGACCTGTAAAGGTCATGTGCCAACCTATGAGTCAACACATAAAATAGGCTTAAAAAATGAGTTACATAGGTTAACCTGAAACTTGTATAGGCCAACCCATAGATTTGTTTTTCACATGAAAACTTATTTTTAATGTATGAAAAACTTTTCTAAATCATTTTTAATGCACAAAATATTTCCAAAGATGTTTACAAAGACTTGTATGCTTTCTAATGCTAACTTGCATATAGAGAATAAAAGGATACCGTCCACTATGAATAAATGCTAAAGTATCCTAACTTTGACATCATACAAAACACACCTAACAGAAGATGCACTCACAACTTTCGCTAGAACTTCCAGCTTCTCGCGTATCCTTCTTGTTTCTCTAGTGCTTCCTCTACCGAGTCCTGGTCGTGGGGGATTTTCCCATGTAATTCTAGGAGACATAAGAGTATTTCTTCGAGACTTGAGATTATCTCGATACGAGGCGCAAAAGTCAATGTTTATAACATTCCATTTGCCTCTATTAGTTTCTGACTTTCGAGCAAGGTGTAGCCATTCTCTAGAAGATGCATTTGTAGTAGGAACATAAGTCCTACCCTGGAACTTCGATGGACTCTTCCCTTTATTGGATGAAGGTTCCTTAGTTTTGTCATGTCAGATAAACTTCTTATCCTGGTAGGGATTGGCCCTCTCCAGGTTTCTAGCAGCTTCCTTGTTGAACACGGAGCTCCACCTAGGACACAACATTACCTCTGGATCTTTCAACTTGCACTAATTCAGGAAATTGACTAGCTCATATACGGCTTTAGGATAGTCTTGTGTTGTTTGATCCTCATCGTTTGGTTTACTGTCTTCAGCCCCAGTACTAGTGATAGTGTCGACGACCACAATGTTCAGTGGTTCGACAAAGAAAGCATAAACTTTTATTTCATTCTCCTCCTTCGAGTGTGGCTTCTGTTTGTTAGGAGACTTGAGTCTACCATCCTTCAACGCAATTTGCACCAGATCCCGGAAAAGTACACATTGAGAAGTATTATGACCTAAAAACTATGGAATTTACAAAAAAGAATCCTTTTACTTTCTCTGTTCTAACAGAGGGGCTTTAGTCCCTTTTGGGACAACAATTTGCCCATCATCCACCAACAAATCAAGAATTTCGTCACACTTAGTAACGTCAAACATATATGTTCTAGCAACAAATTTTTCAACTTTTGGCTCTACGGGATTCTTTCTATTTGAGGGTTTTAGCAGCTTGCATGTATATAGGGAGGCCTTGGCTTTATTTCGTCCATATTGACCTCATTTTCCTTTACATACTCATACTCATAGTAAGATGTATTTCCTATGTTGTCGACTTCGACATAAGCTACTTTCTTTTTGCTTAACTTAGTAGTTCTTACTTTTTCAGCTTTCAACTGTTCGACTTGTCACACTCTATCGGAGAACTAGGCCATGTCTCTTAAGTATTGGGTGTCTAACTTCTTCCTAATGGGGTAAACAAGACCCCATGCTGCCAGTTCGACTAACTCATGTTCTAGCACTTGAGTAAAACATATTGCTTTCATGGTTCTGAACCTATTGAGGTAATGGTCAATACTTTCTGCCACCTTTCTCTTTATGCTGGCCAATTCTTTGAGACTAATCTTACATTTCCCCATATAGAACTGCTTGAGAAAGGCCCTATCTAATTGGGCCAATGTAAAGATGGAGTTTAGGGGAAGTGTAGTGAACCACGTGAAAGTGTTCTTTGTCAATGATTTTGGAAAATACTTAATTTTCAAATTCTCATTGTTGGCTAGATCACCAGCCTCAGTCTGATACCGGGCAACATGTTTGACGGTGGACTCACTAGTGTCGCCAACGAACTTGGTGAATTTTGGGACTTTCCATCCCCTAGGCAATTTGGCTTGCCTTACATCCTCAGGTAACGGGGATATATAATTTGGCCTATAGATACCCATGTTGAGGCCATTCTGGACCATAACATGTTTGACGACGTTGGTGATGTTATCCTGTACCCCTATATTGTTCTGTCGGGCTTATCTCAGAACTTGGTCGGCATCTTGGTTGTGTTAGCACGCTCCAATTTTGCTGTTTGCAATTGTAGCACCAACTCATTTACCTCGACATTATCTTCGTCTTCACCTATTTTTCAATAGATTGGACTAATACTTTCTCAATTGGAGAGGAAGAAATCTCTCCTTTCGAGACATTGTCTATTAATTCGTCAATTAAATCAATTTGGTAACATTGCCAATCTTCATGAGTGTCTTTCATGGCTTCAAGTATATTAAATACTACATGCTCTTTATTAAACCCGAGAATCAATTCTCATATTCCTATATCAATCAAAGCGCAAATATCAAGGTGACTCTGACAGGTCACTGTCAGACTCTGTGGCTAGTTTGTCTTATTCTGATCACATGAATACCTAAGCTTTTTCTGATATAGACAACTGAGATGTAATTGATAATTCGTTTTATTTAAAAGGAACTTCAAATGTAATTTTAACGATATTATCCATTTGAAGAAACATCTCAACGTCTCTATTCAAGCTTCTCAAAGACTCTCTTATGCAAACTCTCGAACAACTCTTTTCCTTCTCTATATAAGGAGCTGAAGACTTGAATAAAAAATTAACTATTTACATTAAAAGAGCATTTAATTTGTCAAAACATAAGAACAAGGTTAACTTAAAATTTCTTATCTTTATATACTTAGAAATCCCTAATACTTAAATAGTTTTCTTGTTTTGTATTTTGTCTACACCTTTGATTGTATATAAAATGTATTACCCCAAACAATCTTTTATCTGTTAGGTAGATTGTTTGAAGTCTCTTACTTAGTGTTTGAGTATTTGAAGTCTCTTGTTTGTGGGCTTGAACATAGAAGTATCTTGCTTGTTTGTCGGAGCATTGAAATTCTCTTACTTATGTCCTTGATTATAGAAGTCTCTTACTTAGTGTTTGAGCATTGGAGGTCTCTTGCTTGTGTGCTTGAGAAAATTGTAATATTATGTGATTATATTGAAAATATCTTGTAAGTACAAGGGGGCTTGACTACTCTCGTTTTGTGAGAGGAACCCGAATAACTTTGTGTGTCTCCTTCTTGATTTCATTACTTATCTGCTTCTTATCTCTCACCTCTGATTCAGACTCTAGACTTTGTGTTTAGAATCTGATTAAGAGTTTGAAAAAGAAAGTAAAAGTCTAATACAATCCACCCCCTTCTTGTGTTTTTCTCACCTTTAATCACAACCTCAAATTCTGAAAATGAAGAACAATTGCACTTATCTTTGATGGTTTCACATCACTCCGATGAGGATGAGGTTAGTAATTTTGACTCAAGTGATAAACCTTATTATGATGAATTATAAGGCATTTTTAATGATTTTCATGATAAATGTCTAAAGCTTTTTTTATTATGTTCTAAATAAAAGAAGAGTATCACATCCCTGGAAAATAAATCTAAAAGCATGCAAGATGAGTTATATAAGATTAAATCTAAATTAGATACTCAAATTAATTGTCTAATATGTGATAAATGTGAATCTCTTAAATCTAATATTTTTGAATTAAATCAAGTCATAAACAAATATGAAAAGGTAAAAAGGATTTGAATATGTTGTTAAGTAAGCAAAGATATGCTAATAATAAAAGCGGACTAGGTTTTTATAACCATGGTAAATCTAGTGACATTAAAAAAAATACCTTTGTAAAATCATGAAATATTTACAATATTACTAAATCAAGAAAGTTGTGTAATAATATACAACTTAGTGGTAAATATGTGTGGGTTGAGAAAGGAACAAACTCAAATAGATCCAAAGACTATTGGGTACCTAGGAAGAACTATTCGTTTTCTTTTGTATGCGTGCTTTGAAACTAAAGGCTAACATTATAATATAAAGAGTTGGTTGTTCGAGGCATAGATAAATCATATGGTATCAATAGGTTTAAAAATTATTTTTTTAAAAGTTGATTTGAAAATATTGACACTTCCAATTAGCATTGTGAAGAAAAGTAAGTGTCAAAGTGTATGCTATTGTATCACTTCATCTAACACTTTAGTTGTCATGATGTATCCCTTCCTATATTATTTTATTTTGGATTTTATTAATTTTATTTATTTTAATAATGTCAAAAGGGGGAGAATTTTTTTTGGTTTCTTTTATAGATCACCTATCAATTCATATATCACTTACAAGTCTTAGAAAACTTCATTCAAACATAAGATAAGTTATTTCAACAAGATAAAAGAGGTAGAAACCACTTAAATAGGCTTAAAAATATGTTTTCAAAAGTAAACACAATGGTAATTTATTACTAGATATATGTAAATGATTACATGATGTTCAAAGTGTTTCCTGGAAAATATTCAAGGTGTTAATTGATTACCATATACCTGTAATTGATTACCCGTCAGCGAAATTCAATATTTTGAAATAGAGGAAACCAATAATTAATTACCACAGATGAGTAATCTACTACCACTTCCTAGGATGTGATTTTTCATGAACCAATATCATGTTTAAAATTTGTAATGGTTCATAATACCTTTCCAAAGTGGTATATTGTTTCATGTAGTCTTTTATGTTTGTATAAATACTTGTTTACAATTCTGAAATGTTTGAACAACTTTCAAATCTGATTTATAGAATCAACATGTCACTTTCAAGTGATTTTTATTTTTCAAAGTATTTGAAACTTTGTGAAAACCAAAAAATATATATATATATATATATATATATATATATATAATATATATATATATATATATATATATATATATATATATATATATATATATATATATATATATATATATATATATATATATATATATGGGTAATACTTACTTGTGCCTCAAGGGCACATGTTAAAAAACCCACAAATAGAAAATTTGCTTTGAAAAATAAATAAAATTATTAATAATAAGTTTCTAATAAATTCAATACACATTTTTCAAGAATTTATGTCTATATTCATCTCTTAATTTGTGGCCTTGGGCACAAGTTAGCATTACCTTTTATATATATATATATATATATATATATATATATATATATATATATATATATATATATATATATATATATATATATATATATATATATATATATATTCAATACACATTTTTCAAGAATTTATTTCTATATTCATCTCTTAATTTGTGGCCTTGGGGCACAAGTTAGCATTACCTTTTTATATATATATATATATATATATATATATATATATATATATATATAATATATATATATATATATATATATATATATTTTTTTTTGTTGATACATTCCATATATTAGTGGCGTATAAACAACAAATGTAGTATATTATCATAGTTAATTCAATCACAAAAATCCAACAACAGAGTAATTAATCAAAAAATACAAATATGTATGTAATGTGTTCATCTCCTCTACTACAATGCACGTGGTACCAAAATTAGGATATTAACAAGTATGTTACTGAATAACCAAACTCGTCATTGGACCGAAGTCCTAACTCATCACTATGCAAAGTCCTACTCTTCAGTGGACCAAAGTCCTAACACGTCACTGGCATTAAGTCATACCTATCTCCAATATATATGATGCATAAATGCAACAAATAATACAAATCATCATCCATAATCCTCCAACTCCAATCCTTCTCATTGGACATAAGCCCTACATGTCACTGGTTCCTTTAAACCTAAAAATCAGCATAAATCATCGCCAATGCAAGGCAACATCAATGGTTCCACTGAACCGAAACATCTAAGCATAAACTCAATTTTTTCATCTTTAAGAGGAATTCACCATAAACTAAACATAATAATTAAAATATATAATTTTCTCATTAATACTCATCAAAAATTCATATTCATGAGTTAGTTAACAACTAACCAACAACAACAACAACAACAACATAACTCATATTTAACTATAACGACTTTTACTCATAGTTTAAGGGTTACACGCATATCCTTTAAGATTTTCATAAACAACCCCAACTTAACTCAATTACTTACCAAACTCAACACTAAACATATCTATAATTTAAATCCAATTTATTTATAAATATATTCAAATTCCTTAAAATGCTCCAAGGGTTTCCCAAAACCTTTGTCCCTTTAAGTTTACCCTTAGGATCCTTAAACCCTTGATTTAACTCTTAAATAGAATGTCTAACATCACAATATCACCAAATATTATAGAATTATGAAACTCTCAAGTTTAAAGGTTCTTTAAACACTATTTCAAAAGCAATTAATTTAATCTCGATCGGAGTTGCAAAACTCCAATTACGCGTGAAACAAGATGACCAATGCAGGACTAAAATTTGACCACGCTTCTGGTATAAAAACCAGAGAACTGCTATTTTTTTAGTGCTCCCCGGCCCAATTTCACTACTTCAACATAATTATTATCACATTAGTTTTCCAACACAATTGATCACACCTAAAACAGACTTATGAAACTCAAGTTACACATGAAACAAGACAACTAATCCCCTTTTATGTCTATATGCGATTTTTCTCTTTGCAACAGTTTCAGACTTTTATAGTTTTAAAAATCAACATTTTCTAATCAACAACAACATTTCTTATCATAAATCAGAACTCATCAATCACAAAATCTCAACATATATCATGACTATCAATAACATCGATATCAAGAGAGAACTCTATGGCATCAATCATAACATTTTAACACATATCATATAACTTCAGTAATTAATAGAGCATGGAAATTAGGATTAACAACAACAACCATAAGAGGTTTTATACAAATCTTTTCAAGGTTCAATTCATATTACCAATAGGGGGATATAAAAGAGAAAAGGGAAAAAGGATATGGACTTTCCACTACCCCTCATACTTAACACTCATACCTTGAATATTCCCCCCCCCCCCCCCCCCCCCCCCCCCCCCCCCCCCCAATACCTTAAACTTGCAGAAAAGCTTTGAAATTTGGCTATGAAAGTTCTCCCCTTCACTTTCTCTCCTAGGGTTACCTCCACTCTCTTATTCCTTATTTCCCAAAACTTATATATACTCTCCTTTTTCTTTTCTCACTTCTACTTAAATAAAAAATCCTATTTATTTTTATTTCGTTAATCACACTAATTCCCTTAATTCCTTAAAATTTTATCCACTTATTTATTTTTATTTAAAATTATATTTCACTACCCACTCATAATTTCTCTCAATTTCTACCAATTTTCCTTAATTTTATTTAAATTCTAATTTTATACTAAAATCAATATTCTTTACTTCTACATAATTTAATTATAAAAATATAAGTAAGTTCTACCGAACAACTCATTACCCAATATAATATTAATTAATCACTCTATCATATCCAAAATTTTGAGCATTTTTTCTTTGTATAGTTCTAAAGAGTTTTATATTTTGAATGATTCAAATCGCTCACTTGGTAGTGTAGGGAGGTTGTTAAGTGTGAGGTTGAATGTTCAAGTCCCATAAAATAATTTACATTAAAATTTTATTTTATTCTTGATTTTATCATTATTCACTTTTAATTACTACTTAATTTCTAAACATAATTTAGTATAAATAGGATACTCTATACATATTTCTAACACAGTTAACCTTAATCCATCCACTATCATTCATATTCACATAAAACACACATTTTTACACTAGACAAATCCTTGTTAGAGTAAAAAAAAAATAGAGTTATTAATCCTAGATAGCGGAGCGACCGACCCCAAAAATGGAATAACAGATAGTGGGATAACTTTTTGGACTAATTATATGAATATTCTACTTATATTATTATTCATCCAAAATCAATATATTTTAAAAGAAAAGAAAAAAATGATATGTAAGAAAAATCAAACCTGAAAACGAATAGAAAAACAATAAATAGAGAAGAACAAGATAAAGAACAAAATAGAAAAGGAGAAAATAGAAGAAACACTATGGAGAAAGGTGAAAAAACACGAATGAGAGGCAAAAATACAAACGACTACAATAATTTTTTCAATTTTAAAACTTTTTAAGTGTTAAAAGATCTTTTCGTAGTCCAAAAAAGCCATGAAATCAGAAAACAGCTCCAGGTCGGGAAGCGCCCCGCTCCTGCAACCCGTTATCCCGGCTTTCCCGGCTGTTATCCAAAACTGGGATGCGTTCCGCTCCTCCGTACCAGAGGGTTGCCGCACCAGGAGAGAATCCGGAATAGCGTTTGGAGCGGTCGCTATTAATAAATGTGAAAAAAACCACAAAAAAAGGTCAATCTCCGATTTCTTTTCTTAGTTTCTATCTTTGCATTTTTTTCCTTTTGTATTTCTTACTTTCATATGCTTTTTTTAGTGACATATTTTTTGTTATGCTTTGGTTTAGTTAGATAAGAGAAATCACACTCACTTACCACTTGCACACTTTTTTTCTTTCTAAAATCAAGTTCCATTGATATTGAGTACACAAGGTA
Source organism: Lathyrus oleraceus (assembly GCF_024323335.1). Taxonomy (NCBI): domain Eukaryota; kingdom Viridiplantae; phylum Streptophyta; class Magnoliopsida; order Fabales; family Fabaceae; genus Lathyrus; species Lathyrus oleraceus. The sequence goes on along the minus strand of NC_066581.1, from coordinate 472,372,443 downwards.
CTCATACCCAATATAAACGAATTAACAAAAGAAAAGATTCACAACCAACACCAACAAGCCTAATCAAAAATAGGGACCAAACTAAATTCATAAAAATTAGTGTTGGAGTAAGAAATATCTCCTATGTAAGACCAGTTCCAAACAAAAAAAATTATATTCCAAATAACATTGTTCAAACTAAGATTACTATCGTTGAAAATAATATCATTCCTAACCTTCCATAAGCACTAGACAACTGACACCCAAATAGAACCCACTTTGACACGTTTAGTTTGGCTGTTACACGAACCAAACCAAAATTCCATTATCCTGCTTTTGCCTTATTTTTCTTTTTTGTTAATTAAAAGTCAAAGGTTGACTTTTTTGGATTTTAAATTTAATTTTCATTTTTTAATTTAGGTAATTTTTAAAATATTTATTCTTTACTTTTTATTGTTTTTATGCATAAAAATTAGAAAATCAATTTATTTTTGGATTGTTGATTATGTTTTATTTCATACTTTAATTGGATTAGATAAAATTATTTTTGCTGGTATAATAATTTTATTATAAATATGATTTTTTTTTTACACACAAGGGCACCCATTCTCATACACTTTCATACATCTAAAATCAACTTCTTTTTAATTAATATTTTTATCAATAGGTCAAAAAATTGCATGTTTCTTTTGAGATTAATTACTATGCATTGTCACTGTAAAAAGATTTACACTGTCGATTTATCACCATCATCCGTTTGCACTACTTTATAGGTTCTTAAAATAAAAGTCAAACTTATTTCAATATCCAACGTATAGGATTAACTGACGGTGTAAAATCTTTTTACACTATTAGTGTATATTAATTAAATCCTTTTCTTTTAATATTTATTATTAATATTTTTTATTAATATGTTTTTAAATAATTAATTTTTCATTTTTTCATTTTAACCTAAAATAGTAAAAAAAATCCAAAAAAAAAAAAAGTAAAAAAGTCAGAAAAATATTTCATTTTTGGTTACAAAATCATTCACATTAAGTTTTTATTTTATTCTTGATTTTATCATTATTCACTTTTAATTACTAATTAATTTCTAAACCTAATTTTATTAGTATAAATAGGATACTATATACATATTTTTAACACAACTAACCTTAATCCATCCACTACCATCCATATTCACATAAAACACACATTTCCACACTAGGCAAAACCCTTGTTAGAGTCAAAATATAAAAAAAAATATTAAAAAAGGGTTAGTGACATTTTTTGTTATACTTTGGTTTAGTTAGATAAGAAAAATCACACTCACATTGATATTGAGTATAAGAGGTACTCACACCCAATACAAACCAACTAATAAAAGAAAAGATTCTCAACCAACAACAACAAGTCTAATAAAAAAATAGGGACCAAGCTAAATTAATGGAAATTAGTATTGGAGTAAGAAATATCTCCTATGTAAGACCAGTTCTAAGCTAAAAATTTATATTCCAAATAACATCGTTCAAATTAAAAACCATCGTTAAAAATAATATCATTCCTAACCTTCCACATACACTAGACAACCGACATCCAAATAGAACCTACTTTGACACGCTTAGTTTGGTTGTTACACGAACCACACCAAAATCCTATTGTTCGGCTTTTGCCTTATTTTTCTTTTTTGTTAATTAAAAATCAAAGGTTGACGTTTTGGGGTTTTATATTTAATTTTCTTTTTTTAATTTAGGTAATTTTTAAAATATTTATTTTTTATTTTTTATTGTTATGCACAAAAATTAGAAAATCAGTTTATTTTTGGATTGTTGGTTATGTTTTATTTCATAATTTAATTGGATTAGATAATAATTATTTCTGTTTGACCTAATAATGTTATTATAAATATGATTTTTTTACACACAAGGGCACCCATTCTCATACATTTCATACATCTAAAATCAACTTCTTTGTATTTCATATTTTTACCAATAGATCAAAACAAATACATTTTTCTTTCTTTATTTATTATTAACTTTTTTATTAATATGTTTTTAAATAATTAACTTTTTATTTTTTTCATTTTAATTTAAAATAGTAAAAAAAAATCCCAAATAAATAAATAAGTAAAAAAAGTCAGAAAAAATATTTCATTTTTTCGTTAAAAAATCATTCACATTAAGTTTTTATTTTATTATTGATTTTATCATTATAACTTTTAATTACTAATTCTTATTTTATTAGTATAAATATGATAGTCTATACATATTTTTAACACAACTAACCTTAATCCATCCACTACCATTCATATTCACATAAAACACACATTTTCACACTAGGCAAACCCTTAGAGTTAAAAAAAACACAAGAAAAGGTCAATCTCCGATTTCTTCAGTTTCTATCTTTGCGCTTTATTTTCTTTTCTATTTCGTACTTTCATATGCTTTTTTTACTGACATTTTTTATTATGCTTTGGTTTAGATAGATAAGAGAAATCACACTCACTTACCACTTGCACTTTTTTCCCCTAAAAGCAAGTTCCATAGATATTGAGTACAAGGGGTACTCACACCCATTACAAACCAACTAACAAAAGAAAAGATTCCCAACCAACACCAACAAGCCTAATCAAAAATAGGGACCAAGCTAAATTCATGGAAATTAATGTTGGAGTAAGAAATATCTCATATGTAAGACCAGTTCCAAGCTAAAAAATTTATATTCCAAATAACATCGTTCAAATTAAGATTATTATCGTTGAAAATAATATCATTCCTAATCTTCCACAAGCACTAGACAACCGACATCCAAATAGAACCCACTTTGACACGTTTAGTTTGGCTGTTACACGAACCACACCAAAATAATAAATTATTCCAAGAGCTGCCAGCGAATGACACACAACAACTAGCCCAAGCCCCTATTATTTCCCAAACTATCGGAGCAACCAGACAGACGAAGAAAAGATGAATTAAATCTTCTTTATCCGTTGAGCAGAAGACACAAATACCTTCATGCATAGAGCGACACAATCCTCTTTTCTTCGGTTGATCTTTCGTTGCGCATTTTTTCAACAAAAATCTCCAGCCAAACACTTTAATCTTCGCCTAAACTTGAATCCTCAATAAAAAACTAAAGGCACGACTATGATCTATGTCCAAAGTTTCCTGAATTTTGCATCCCCTTAGACGTTGATAACCATCTAGAGTAGTGTACACAACATACTCCCTCACTCCAATGAACGACATCCTTTTCACCTGTTGTAGGGAAAAAACCAGTCAACTGAACCTTTAATTTTGCCACTCTGTGACTAACAGAATTCTGCATCATAACAGGGATTTCGAAGTCGTCCCAGTTTCAAACATCATTGTGTCATCCACCCATATTAGCCACATAATTGTCTTTGTGATTACTGAAGGTAAACATATCATGGAAAGAACTTGCAAGAGGTGAACCTCCACACCAGTTTGCAGACCAAAAAGGCACCAATGTTCCCTCTCCAAGTTTATACTTTATTGAACCCGCAAAAAAAACCATTGTTAATTGTTAAATCTCCAATGTTGATCAGGTTCTTCCACCAATTTGATGAAGCTCTTTAGATATGCTGCTCTACTCCATAAGAATGTAATGCTTGACTCCCTCATATCTAGCTTTAAGAACCCCTTTCCGTAAAGCTTGCTCTTTAATTAAAATTCTCCACTTCCATTTAGTGAGTAGAGCCAAATTCTCCACTTACCCTTGCACATGTTATGTTGTTTGGATTTGGTGGACATGAAAAGAATCATACCCTACGAACCTACTAATTTAATGTTTTCATATATTTATTTAATATTTATTTATTTGCTAAGTGGTATATTTTTTCTACACCTTTTTATAAATTTGATTTAGATAGAATGTATTCTCTTATTTAGTATAATTTTTATATATTACTTTTGTAATTTTATTTATTTAATATATTGTTAATATTTGTTTAAAATACTATAACTCAATTCACATTAAACATTTTCTTTTGAAAGCCAACAAGGGGGCGACGCTCTTCCCTTCCTCGGATATTTTTTTTCTTTTCTATATTATTATTTATTATTATCTCTTTTTCCTAACAATTAAGGTTTTTAGAGATAACACGAACCTTAAATCTTTTGGGCTCTAACCCCTTTTATTCACATATCTTGTTTTATTAGTTAGCTTAAAATCACACTCCTTAGTTGTTATATCTAATTTTTATTAAATAATTTAATTATTATTTTTTATTTTTAAATTTAAGTTATTCATTTAATTTAGTTAATGTAGTTTTCACTTGATTCTTTATTTTTTATTTTTTATTTTTATGTTAATTAGTTACTTTAGGTAATTTGTTTTAACTTATAAAAATGGTTTTAAAATAAAAAAGAATACTTCCTTTTTTCAAAAATACAATAATAGACCATTTTTTTAGATTTTTTTTCAAAATAAACACATTTTCAAATTATTTACTAAACTAACCACTTTTCAAACAAAAAAATTACTAAACAAGAGTAGGCCTCACTGCCTGTGGCGCATGCCTGCTTTTTTGCACTAATACGCCAACCCTAGTGGCGCATGCTTTGTTTTTTTTTATAATTATTTTAAAAAAATACATTGTGCATGTACTAAGGGGAGGCGCCAGGAGGAATCACACATGCATGTAAAAGACTATTGAACATGCGCCATGAGGAGTGACACATGCATGAAATACTGGTAAAAAACAATAGACAGTGGCGACTGGAGGAGTGGCACATACATGCAATATTAGGCTTTTGCATGCATGCACCATAGGCAGTGGCGCCTTAGTGCAAATAAACAATACATGCGTCACATGCAGTGGCGCCTGCTCTTGTCGTGTGATTTTTTTTGTTTGAAAATTGGTTAGTTTGGTAAATAGTTTGAAAATATGGTTATTTTGGTATTTAATTTGAAAATAGTGGTTATTTAAAAAAAAACTTTTTTTTTACTTTGAATAATCCACTTGTACATAGCCATGAACCAAACCTTTGCATAATCAAATTAATTTAGCATCTTCGCAAATAAAAATAGATGAGGGGATGCACACCTACTTTATTTTCGAGCAATTGATTGGTTGACGCTCGCCATATCAATCGATTAATCAAAATCTAAAACTCCTAAAAATAACACGACTCATCAAATATGTTTTTGTGCCCCTGTGCACTCACTTAAAATCTTTTCATAAAAATGACAGGTTAAGTCTTTTCGACGCAAAATACAAACGAGTGCTTAAGCCTCCGTCGTGCGGGCATACAAGTCAATACTTAAATGAAAGAACTTGACTTAAACCTCATTCTATAAAATCAACCGACAAACATTATTTTGTACGAACTACAGAGCTCTGATTTTCTCATTGCACTATGATATTACGTAGGCACGAGGTTTT